>NC_072897.1:60881405-61189905 GCF_027943255.1 Anastrepha obliqua
TCGTTGGGGTCGTTGTAGTTAATTTGTAATCCTTCGTTCTGTATTTTTCTGTACATCGCCTGTCCAAGATGAAAAAAGCAACATCTTATTGTAGTCTCCGAGTACACTAAACGACAAGCATTTATAATAGGTATTTCAAAATCGGAAACAATTCTCTGGGGTCTACAACCGTGTATTCCAGTTGATAAAGCTGCAGAATCTATTGCTCTCAAAACTGCCTCATATTGTTTAGTTTCCTTCGACGATAATAGAGCAAACACAAAAAGGAAAGCAATGACGGTTGGCTCTTCTCCTTGATTGCTGGGCTTTATCACTTTGCCAATGACGGTGAATATTTGAGTAAAAATGGAAGGTGAAACTTTAAAGGTGCCATCGAGAAACCAGGAGTCACTGTTAGCAAGACGTTCCAAATTATTGCGAGTTGTAAAAGCGAATACGCGACCTTCACCAAAATTCTCATCGTCCCGAGAATCATAAAAAAGGAAGCGATCGTTTGCCAATGTTTTTTGATAACGCTGAGGTAACTCGTCTATTTCCTCCAAACTTTTTGGATTTGGGGGCAGTGCACGTCTTCTTTCTCGTCTCAAAGATTTCTTAAGATTTTCACGCTCTGGTAGTTTGGCCAAAACACCAGGTTTCAAAGTAGAGAGATTATCGCGTAAAATCTGTTGAAAATTAAACCACATGTAGCAAATATAAAGGGAGTATAAAAAACCAAAAGAGGGAAAAAATATAACAAAAATAGAAATAAACAAAACTTTGTACTTGTGCTGGAGGGCATTCCGGATGATCTTCCGCGACTCGTTTTAAATTAACCTTCACTAATTCCGCTTTCGCTGTATCCTGATTGGGCGGATGTTCATGAGGAGATTTTTTAGGGCCTTTTAAAACTATTAACTCAGAAACTGTCTGCAATGTAATTGCCCGCGCTTTGCATTCTTTTCTTCGAACCAATTGACAGTCCCAATAGAATTGATTATTTTTCGACGGTTTGGATCTGACATAAATGTATCCTCCGATTATTAATTTTTTTCCGACAAGTTGTCCCACTTCCTCAATTTCTTCCATTTTTATGAATAATTAAGAACGAATGACTGACTGATGAATTTGACACAAGAATTTTGACAACATTTGTTATGAATAAATAAAGGAATAGCACTCTTTTGTTCTTTTCTTGCATGTACTTCAAGTGTATACTAATTCTTAATTATTTTAAATTTTTTTTTCTTTTCGGGTAAAAGGATTCGGGCAAATGGGTTCGGGCGAAGACGTTCGGGCAAAAAAATTCGGGAAACTGTCAATTCGGGGAAATATACATTCGGGCGTGTGGATTCGGGCGGGTGTTTTCGGGCGTTTGGGCGTAAACTGTTATTAGGTTAAAATGTACTATTATATTGTATATCCTTTGTTTTTTTTCTGTGACGGCATGGGTTGTGTTGTTCAATTCCTTTATAGCTACAAATAGCTCCTATATATGTATTTATATATTGGCGTCTGCACTTTGTTGATATTGTATTTTATACAGATTTGTTTTAACATTGGTGTACTCAAACAACTTTCGTTATCTGTCATGAGTCGTTTACAGTTCGGAAAATTGTTGATAAGAATTTCTTCTACTCTTTTGTCCATTTCTGTTTTTGAGTCTAATTGTCTGATAGTTATTTATTCTGAGAATTTATCTGCTACTACTAAATATATTTTGTGTTCATTAAAATAAATATCTAAATGTATGTATTCCCCTGGTTGTGTTGGTACGTATGATTCTTTTAATGGTTCTCTTGTGGGATTCCGTTCGTATTTGCCGTAAAGACAAGCTGTGCACATTTTGTTGTATGCCTTACATTATTGTTTTATGTTCGGCCAATAGTATTGTTCTAATAGTTCTTTTACATTATTTTTGTATCCCCTGTGTGCTCGCTCGTGCGTGTTTAACTAGTTCTAACTGTCCATATGGTTGTGTTAGTCTTCGAGTTTATTTGGTGTATATACGAATTTCATATCTGTGAACGAGGATGGTTCCATATGTAGAAGTCAACGCAAGTGAGGAAAGTTACTGATCGCCATTCACCTGGGAGTGGCCAGGACGATTCTTTTGCATATGGTTTAAAATCTTATCTTAATGCGGCAGAGTGTTGCAGATGATCCATCTGTCTCAACTTGCCGTCGTTTCAGCCAATTGGGCATTTCCAGAGCGACATTGCGTAGAATTTTAAAGTTGGATCTTAAGATGTACCCATACGAAATTCAAATTGTGCAAGCACTGCTACCGCAAGACCACCAACAACGACTACAATACGCTATTCGTTTAACACAATTAGCCACACAAATTGATTTTTTAAATAATGTTTTGATGTCGGATGAAGCGCAATTCCATTTAAATGGTTATGTCAACAAACAAAACTGTAGATTGAGGGGCTCTGAAATTCCACACACCACACCAACATCAGTTGCACCCATCTAAATGTACTGTTTGGTGCGGTGTTATGGCCACTAGAGTTATCGGTCCATATTTCTTCGAAAATGAGGATGAAACGTCGGGATCGATTTCAGGAGCTTCTTACAGAACATTGATTGAAATCTAATTGCGGCCAATGGCGAAGCAGTATCCTAATGTGTGGTTTCAACAAGATGGAGCAACTGCGTATACTGCTAGGCAAACTATGGACCTGCTGCGTGAAATTTTTGGCGAACGTCTGATTTCCAAAAATTCAGATTTCCCTTGGCCACCTCGTTCGCCGGATTTGACTGCACCCGACTTCTTTTTATGGAGATATTTAAAAGACAAAATGTATCTTAATAAACCTTAATAAAAAGAGCCAATCTTTGTATCGAGAAAAATGGTGGACATTTGTCTGATGTTATATTTCATACATAATTTCCATAAAGTATATTCAATGTGTAAAAACAATTAACCAAAATAAATAATTATTGCAAAAGTTATTTGTGTTTAACATTAGTAGGTCTTATTTATATATATTGCTTACTTCGCAATATAGAATTGTTCCGAATTTGGCAAATGGTGATATTTTTGCTGTGGGGAGTGCGTGCAGGTGCATATATGTATATGTATGCCGACTTATGTACTTACATATGTATAGATTAGGGTTAGCGAAATATTGTCGCAGGGAATCGTGATGGTTTTTTGTATGTGCTTTTGTGTTTCAACATTCCCATAAGAATGATGACATTTCGCATGCACGTACATATGTATGTACACGCAGGCATACGTATTTATAAGGACCAAAATGCGAAATGGAGAAAATTATGAGATTGGTGTTAATCTGAACCAGAAGAACTTGGAATTAACAGACTGACAATTGATAAATGTGTTGGTTTATTGATGAGTGTAGAGAACATAGGATTCAATTATTAGACTTTTTCGACCTAGTGCTTCTGCGAAAGCACTGCTCCTGTGCCGTTGAAAAAGTTCGATGGGCCAAGTAATGTTTTCGTATTAGATCGTGTTTAATCCGAATTTCAAAGCGTGTTGGTTCGAGTCCTTGTTAATAATATCACTTACTAAATGCATAGAGATACGTAAATCATCGTCGCGAGTAATAAAGGCGACCAGTGCTGGACTTGCTCGTAAACACAAAGATTAAAGGCTCAATATAAACAGTGGACAAATATTAATTAATTTTGATAAAAATTGTTTTATTAGTGAGCTAGACTACGCTGAATCATTGATATTCGGGTTTGTTTATTTGGTTTATTACAGCTCTTATATTTTTGATGAAATTAGGTCTAAAATGAAGGTTATAAATGTTTTTTCTAAAGCATTTCAACAATCCAAAATACGCCTGACAATAATATATTTTATTTGCGCCCGCGAGGAAGACACTGTACGACGCAGTCAAGCAAGTTCTTACGTATTTATCTTCTATAAGAGAACAAAAACGAATGGATTTTAAATTTTCATTAGTACGAAAATTCGAAGACGTCAACTTGTTTTAAGCTAACGGTGGTTTTTCATGAAATCTTTCCTTAACTCTCCCCTTCCCTAATTAAATCGTCCCGATTTATACCGAAATAATGTTTGTTCCTTGTTCTTGCCTAAGTAATTTTTACAGTTATTCACTCTAGTGTAAATATTGTTGCAAAGGGCAATTTCCTTATCGGTGAAAATTTTTACATGCTTGGTTCTAAGTGGTGTGAATTTAAATAGTTTACAATGATTATTTATGATAGGATATTTGTAAATAGCAATGGTCGGTTTTTTAATTCTTATTAAATATTTGTTCGTATGATGTAGTAATTTTTTGTCAATTAGTTACGTAGAATAAAAATGTGAATTCGTCAAATAAATATGCATCGTCGGTTCTAGTTAGAATATATTTCCTGTTAGTTATGGTTGTTATTTTATTTTTTAATAGCGGCAGGCAATGGCAAACCTCCGAGTGTATTTCTGCCATGAAAAAGCTCCTCATAAAAATATCTGCCGTTCGGAGTCGGCTTAAAACTGTAGGTCCTCCATTTGTGAAACAACATCAAGACGCACACCACAAATAGGAGGAGGAGCTCGGCCAAACACCCAAAAAGGGTGTACGCGCCAATTATATATATATATATATACATATATGGTTGTTAGTTTGGTGTCTCGTTCCCTGGTTTAGACGGTGTAATGTTTTCTCCGATGTGTCTTTTAATTTTTTTACTATGTCTTCTTTGCTGTGTGTTATTAGGTTAAAATGTACTATTATATTGTATATCCTTTGTTTTTTTTCTGTGACGGCATGGGTTGTGTTGTTCAATTCCTTTATAGCTACAAATAGCTCCTATATATGTATTTATATATTGGCGTCTGCACTTTGTAGATATTGTATTTTATACAGATTTGTTTTAACATTGGTGTACTCAAACAACTTTCGTTATCTGTCATGAGTCGTTTACAGTTCGGAAAATTGTTGATAAGAATTTCTTCTACTCTTTTGTCCATTTCTGTTTTTGAGTCTAATTGTCTGATAGTTATTTATTCTGAGAATTTATCTGCTACTACTAAATATATTTTGTGTTCATTAAAATAAATATCTAAATGTATGTATTCCCCTGGTTGTGTTGGTACGTATGATTCTTTTAATGGTTCTCTTGTGGGATTCCGTTCGTATTTGCCGTAAAGACATGCTGTGCACATTTTGTTGTATGCCTTACATTATTGTTTTATGTTCGGCCAATAGTATTGTTCTAATAGTTCTTTTACATTATTTTTGTATCCCCTGTGTGCTCGCTCGTGCGTGTTTAACTAGTTCTAACTGTCCATATGGTTGTGTTAGTCTTCGAGTTTATTTGGTGTATATACGAATTTCATACTGTTACTGATCGCCATTCACCTGGGAGTGGCCAGGACGATTCTTTTGCATATGGTTTAAAATCTTCGTTAAAATATAAACGTTACTTTTAATTATGTTATTAAATTATTTATTAAAATATACGCATTTATGTAGATCAAATACAAATACATATGTACGTGCATATACAGGGTGGGCCAAATAAGACCTACTAATGTTAAGCACAAATAACTTTTTTATTTTTTGACATATTTATTTTTCTCTTTTTGCAGGTTATAATTGAATTGTTGGAAATTTATTATTCAACACAACTCGTTAAAATTATCGAGCTTTTCTATTCTTGTCAGCGATCAATTGTTTTAACGCAGCGTAAATATTGGCATCATTTTAATCCCAGATCAGCTCCCACAGCCTTCATGATTAGGAGTTTGGTCGGTCGTTTTGAGGAACTGGTTTCAGTGGCCGACCGTCCTGGACCAGGTGCCCATCGAAATATTCGTACTGAGAACAACATGGAAACTGTGCGGCAGAGTGTTGCAGATGATCCATCTGTCTCAACTTGCCGTCGTTTCAGCCAATTGGGCATTTCCAGAGCGACATTGCGTAGAATTTTAAAGTTGGATCTTAAGATGTACCCATACGAAATTCAAATTGTGCAAGCACTGCTACCGCAAGACCACCAACGACGACTACAATACGCTATTCGTTTTACACAATTAGCCACACAAATTGATTTTTTAAATAATATTTTGATGTCGGATGAAGCGCAATTCCATTTAAATGGTTATGTCAACAAACAAAACTGTAGATTGAGGGGCTCTGAAATTCCACACACCACACCAACATCAGTTGCACCCATCTAAATGTACTGTTTGGTGCGGTGTTATGGCCACTAGAGTTATCGGTCCATATTTCTTCGAAAATGAGGATGAAACTTCGGAATCGATTTCAGGAGCTTCTTACAGAACATTGATTGAAATCTAATTGCGGCCAATGGCGAAGCAGTATCCTAATGTGTCGTTTCAACAAGATGGAGCAACTGCGTATACTGCTAGGCAAACTATGGACCTGCTGCGTGAAATTTTTGGCGAACGTCTGATTTCCAAAAATTCAGATTTCCCTTGGCCACCTCGTTCGCCGGATTTGACTGCGCCCGACTTCTTTCTATGGGGATATTTAAAAGACAAAATGTATCTTAATAAACCTTAATAAAAAGAGCCAATCTTTGTATCGAGAAAAATGGTGGACATTTGTCTGATGTTATATTTCATACATAATTTCCATAAAGTATATTCAATGTGTAAAAACAATTAACCAAAATAAATAATTATTGCAAAAGTTATTTGTGTTTAACATTAGTAGGTCTTATTTGTATATATTGCTTACTTCGCAATATATTGTAGAATTGTTCCGAATTTGGCAAATGGTGATATTTTTGCTGTGGGGAGTGCGTGCAGGTGCATATATGTATATGTATGCCGACTTATGTACGTACATATGTATAGATTAGGGTTAGAGAAATATTGTCGCAGGGAATCGTGATGGTTTTTTGTATGTGCGTTTGCGTTTCAACATTCCCATAAGAATGATGATATTTCGCATGCACGTACATATGTATGTACATGCAGGCATACCTATTTATAAGGACCAAAATGCGAAATGGAGAAAATTATGAGATTGGTGTAAATCTGAACCAGAAGAACTTGGAATTAACAGACTGACAATTGATAAATGTTCCATATGTAGAAGTCCACGCTAGTGGGGAAAGTTACTGATCGCCATTCACCTGGGAGTGGCCAGGACGATTCTTTTGCATATGGTTTAAAATCTTCGTTAAAATATAAACGTTACTTTTAATTATGTTATTAAATTATTTATTAAAATATACGCATTTATGTAGATCAAATACAAATACATATGTACGTGCATATACAGGGTGGGCCAAATAAGACCTACTAATGTTAAGCACAAATAACTTTTTTATTTTTTGACATATTTATTTTTCTCTTTTTGTAGGTTATAATTGAATTGTTGGAAATTTATTATTCAACACAACTCGTTAAAATTATCGAGTTTTTCTATTCTTGTCAACGATCAATTGTTTTAACGCAGCGTAAATATTGGCATCATTTTAATCCCAGATCAGCTCCCACAGCCTTCATGATTAGGAGTTTGGTCGGTCGTTTTGAGGAACTGGTTTCAGTGGCCGACCGTCCTGGACCAGGTGCCCATCGAAATATTCGTACTGAGAACAACATGGAAACTGTGCGGCAGAGTGTTGCAGATGATCCATCTGTCTCAACTTGCCGTCGTTTCAGCCAATTGGGCATTTCCAGAGCGACATTGCGTAGAATTTTAAAGTTGGATCTTAAGATGTACCCATACGAAATTCAAATTGTGCAAGCACTGCTACCGCAAGACCACCAACAACGACTACAATACGCTATTCGTTTTACACAATTAGCCACACAAATTGATTTTTTAAATAATGTTTTGATGTCGGATGAAGCGCAATTCCATTTAAATGGTTATGTCAACAAACAAAACTGTAGATTGAGGGGCTCTGAAATTCCAAACAGCACACCAACATCAGTTGCACCCATCTAAATGTACTGTTTGGTGCGGCGTTATGGCCACTAGAGTTATCGGTCCATATTTCTTCGAAAATGAGGATGAAACGTCGGGATCGATTTCAGGAGCTCCTTACAGAACATTGATTGAAATCTAATTGCGGCCAATGGCGAAGCAGTATCCTAATGTGTGGTTTCAACAAGATGGAGCAACTGCGTATACTGCTAGGCAAACTATGGACCTGCTGCGTGAAATTTTTGGCGAACGTCTGATTTCCAAAAATTCAGATTTCCCTTGGCCACCTCGTTCGCCGGATTTGACTGCGCCCGACTTCTTTCCATGGGGATATTTAAAAGACAAAATGTATCTTAATAAACCTTAATAAAAAGAGCCAATCTTTGTATCGAGAAAAATGGTGGACATTTGTCTGATGTTATATTTCATACATAATTTCCATAAAGTATATTCAATGTGTAAAAACAATTAACCAAAATAAATAATTATTGCAAAAGTTATTTGTGTTTAACATTAGTAGGTCTTATTTATATATATTGCTTACTTCGCAATATAGAATTGTTCCCAATTTGGCAAATGGTGATATTTTTGCTGTGGGGAGTGCGTGCAGGTGCATATATGTATATGTATGCCGACTTATGTACTTACATATGTATAGATTAGGGTTAGCGAAATATTGTCGCAGGGAATCGTGATGGTTTTTTGTATGTGCTTTTGTGTTTCAACATTCCCATAAGAATGATGACATTTCGCATGCACGTACATATGTATGTACACGCAGGCATACGTATTTATAAGGACCAAAATGCGAAATGGAGAAAATTATGAGATTGGTGTTAATCTGAATCAGAAGAACTTGGAATTAACAGACTGACAATTGATAAATGTGTTGGTTTATTGATGAGTGTAGAGAACATAGGATTCAATTATTAGACTTTTTCGACCTAGTGCTTCTGCGAAAGCACTGCTCCTGTGCCGTTGAAAAAAAAAAACCATCGTCGCGAGTAATAAAGGCGACCAGTGCTGGCTTTGCTCGTAAACACAAAGATTAAAGGCTCAATATAAACAGTGGACAAATATTAATTAATTTTGATAAAAATTGTTTTATTAGTGAGCAAGACTACGCTGAATCATTGATATTCGGGTTTGTTTATTTGGTTTATTATAGCTCTTATATTTTTGATGAAATAAGTCTGAAATGAAGGTTAAAAATGTTTTTTCTAAAGCATTTCAACAATCCAAAATACGCCTGACAATAATATATTTTATTTGCGCCCGCGAAAAGGATACTGTACGACGCAGCCAAGCAAGTTCTTACGTATTTATCTTCTATAAGAGAACAAAAACGAATGGATTTTAAATTTTCATTAGTACGAAAATTCGAAGACGTCAACTTGTTTTAAGCTAACGGTGGTTTTTCATGAAATCTTTCCTTAACTCTCCCCTTCCCTAATTAAATCGTCCCGATTTATACCGAACAGAAGAAACGAGAGGCCGAAATACGTGAGTGCGAGGAGCTTGAGATGCTGGCCAATAGGAACAACGCCCGAAAATTCTACCAGAAAGTTCGGCGGCTTAGAGAAGGTTTTAAGACCGGGGCGTTTTCCTGTGAGAACAAAGACGGCGATCTGGTGACTGACGTACAGAGCAATCTTAAATTATGGAGGGAACACTTCTCGAACCTGTTAAACAGTGAAAGCTGGGCATGTCGTAGAGAATGTGAAGATCCCGATACCCCAATCGATGACGACGGAATTGTAGTTCTGTTACCCGACCATGACGAGGTGAGAATAGCAATATAACGGCTAAAGAACAACAAAGCCGCGGGCGCCGACGGACTGCCGGCTGAGCTATTCAAACATGGCGGCGAGGAGCTGGTAAGGTGCATGCATCAGCTCCTATGCAGAATATGGTCGGATGAAAGCATGCCTGCCGATTGGAATTTAAGTGTGCTCTGCCCAATCCATAAGAAGGGCGACCCTGCAATTTGTGCCAATTACCGCGGGATTAGTCTTCTAAATATCGCCTATAAGGTTCTAGCGAGCGTATTGTGTGAAAGGCTGAAGCCCACCGTCAATCAACTGATTGAACCTTATCAGTGTGGCCTCAGACCTGGAAAGTCTACCATCGACCAACTATTCACAATACGCCAAATCTTGGAAAAGACCCATGAAAGGAGAATCGACACACACCACCTTTTCGTCGACTTCAAAGCTGCATTCGACAGTACGGAAAGGAGTTACCTATATGCCGCGATGTCTGAATTTGGTATCCCCGCAAAACTAATACGGCTATGTAAGATGACGTTGCTCAACACCAGTAGCGTCGTCAGAATTGGGAAGGACCTCTCCGAGCCGTTTGATACCAAACGAGGTTTCAGACAGGGTGACTCGCTGTCGTGTGACTTCTTTAACCTGATGCTGGAGAGCATCGTACGAGCCGCAGAACTTAATCGCTCAGGCACAATATTTTATAAGAGCGTACAATTGTTGGCGTATGCCGATGATATCGATATCATCGGCCTTAACAACCGCGCTGTTAGTTCTGCCTTCTCCAAACTGGATAAAGAGGCAAAGCGAATGGGGAAGCGAGGACAAAACGAAGTACCTCCTGTCTTCAAACAAACAGTCGGCGCACTCGCGTATCGGCACCCACGTCACTGTTGACAGTTATAATTTCGAGGTTGTAAAAGACTTCATGTATTTAGGAACCAGCATTAACACCGATAACAATGTCAGCCTTGAAATCCAACGTAGAATCTCTCGTGCAATCAAGTGCTACTTTGGACTAAGTAGGCAACTGAGCAGTAAAGTCCTCTCTCGACGAACAAAACTAACACTCTACAAGACTCTCATCATGCCCGTCCTGACGTATGGCGCAGAAGCTTGGACGATGACAACATCCGATGAAGCGACGCTTGGAGTGTTCGAGAGAAAGATTCTGCGTAAGATTTTTGGACCTTTGCACGTTGGCAACGGCGAATATCGCAGACGATGGAACGATGAGCTGTATGAGCTTTACGACGACATAGACATAGCGCAGCGAATAAAGATCCAGCGGCTACGTTGGCTGGGTCATGTCGTCCGAATGGATACAAACGCTCCGGCTTTGAAAGTATTCGGTGCGGTACCAGCTGGTGGTAGCAGAGGAAGAGGAAGGCCTCCTCTGCGTTGGAAAGATCAGGTGGAGAAGGACTTGGCTTCACTTGGTGTGTCCAATTGGCGCCGGTTAGCACGAGAAAGAAACGACTGGCGTGCTTTGTTAAACTCGGCCAAAATCGCGTAAGCGGTTATCGCGCCAATTAAGAAGAAGATTTATACCGAAATAATGTTTGTTCCTTGTTCTTGCCTAAGTAATTTTTACAGTTATTCACTCTAGTGTAAATATTGTTGCAAAGGGCAATTTCCTTGGTTGGTTGGTTTAAGGGTGACCCCGCATCGGAGTGCCACATAGACCGCAGGTTGGGTCCGTTGTGTTGCCCTAGAGCTCATTATTTTATATGATTTCCCCACCTAACCGAGATTTTTATTGTAGATTTTGGTCAAAGATATTAATTCGTTTCGAGAATTTTATGAGAGATTCGATTTTCAGGTTCGAGAGTACTGAAAGATTGTCAATTGTTGGAGAGCCTAGAAGAGCGAGTCGACTTCTGGCTAGACCGGGACAACTGCACAGCAAATGTCTGCTCGATACTTCCTCATCTTCGTCCTCGCAGTATCTGCACAGGTCGTTTTGAGGAACCCCGAGCCGACGTGCGTGAGTGCCCAAAAGGCAGTGGCCGGTGATAAGAGATATTATATGCCTTAGTTCGTGTTTCGAAAGACTTATAAGGGCTTTTGTCTGTTTCAGATTGTAGGATGGCCAGATTTATCTGGTCGTAACGCAAGTAGTTTCCACTCGCCACCTGCGATCAGCAATGCTGTGAAATTCTCGATCAATGAGCAATTTACATGTTGAGAGCGGAATGTGGATTGTGGGTAAGTTACTAACATTCGATTGCGCAGCTCCAGCTCTTGCGAGCTCATCAGCTTTGCAGTTACCTTCGAATCCACTGTGACCCGGTATCCAGATAACTTGGACAGAATTCTGAACACTTATCTCGTTAAGAGATAAGAGACAGGATCGAACCACATCTGAGTGGGTATAAGAGGAGCTGAGTGCTCGAACGGCCGCTTGACTGTCGGCCAACGCTACAGTAGTCGGGTAATCTAAATGATAGATTGGTGTGAGGGGAATTGGAAAATATTCCAAATCCCACTTTTCCGTCTTGTTTTGAACCATCTGTATATATAATCAGAGGGCCATCGATTTCGGTAAGATTTGTCTTCCATTCTTCCCTAGTTGGGAGTGAACAGGAGAATAGCAAGGGTGGTGATGGAAGACTTAATAGGTCTATTAATTAGTTCGTGCGGTTTTACAACAGATGGCGTAACTTGATTATTATTCCATCGATCCACATTTCCAAACATTCATTGGAGAGCTACTGTCGTAAGGCACAAACGTCAGTATAAGTTTTTTATTTGAAGCGTAAACAACAATATTTTTACCACACTTGAAAATGTCGAATTTCGTGCCAAATAATGTGTTTTTGCGGGGAATTCTTCTTCATTATTTTAATATGAAGAAAAAAGCAGCCGAAAGTCATCGTATCTTGGTGGAAGTTTATGGTGAGCATGCTCTAGCTGAGCGAACGTGCCAGAAGTGGTTTGCACGCTTTAAAAGTGGTGATTTTGGCTTGGAAGACGAAGAACGCGAGGGTGCGCCGCCAAAGTTCATGGATACCGAATTGGAGGAATTGCTCGATCAAGATCCGGCTCAAACGCAAGAAGAGGTTGCAAAAACTTTGGGAGTTGATCAATCAACCATTTCCAAACGTTTAAAAGCCATGGGAATGATCCGAAAGGTAGGCCATTGGGTGCCGTATGAATTGAAGCCAAGAGACGTTGAACGCCGTTTTATGGCATGCGAACAACTGCTTCAACGGCACAAAAGAAAGGGTTTTTTGCATCGAATTGTGACTGGCGATGAAAAGTGGGTACATTACGACAATCCAAAACGTCGGGCAACGTATGGATACCCTGGCCATGCTTCAACATCGACGTCGGCGCAGAATATTCATGGCCTGAAGGTTATTCTGTGTATCTGGTGGGACCAGCTGGGTGTTGTGTATTATGAGCTACTGAAACCGAATGAAACGATTACGGGGGATGTCTACCGACGACAATTGATGCGTTTGAGCCGAGCACTGCGAGAAAAACGGCCGCAATACGCCGATAGACACGACAAAGTTATTTTGCAACATGACAATGCTCGGCCACATGTTGCACAAGTGGTCAAAACATACTTAGAAACGCTCAAATGGGATGTCCTACCCCACCCGCCGTATAGTCCAGACCTTGCGCCATCCGATTACTATCTCTTCCGATCGATGCAACATGGCCTGGCTGACCAGCACTTCCGTAATTACGATGAAGTCAAAAAATGGATCGATTCGTGGATTGCGGCAAAACCGACCGAATTTTTCACAAAGGGAATCCGTGAATTGCCAGAAAGATGGGAAAAAGTAGTAGTAAGCGATGGACAATACTTTGAATATTAAATTTGTAACCATTTTACGTCAATAAAGTTTCAAATTTCGAAAAAAAACCGCACGAACTTATTCATAGTCCTATTACATGATAGTTTATGTCGGAAGAGATAACAGTGTTCCTGTTCAGTATGGCCGAATGGTCAAGATACTTATTCCATTTCGATATAGCATTCATGCGTGTCGCTGCTTTCGCTGCAATTGCTTTGCCAGCCAGATCGATAGGGAACAAGTGAAGCAACGTGTTTAGAGCCTTAGTAGGTGTTGTACTTAAGCATCCTGTTATCAGGAGGCAGGCTGTTCTTTGAACTCGATCAATTGTGGCTACTCTACATCGTTTTTCGAGTGCTGTCCACCATACAACCACACCGTAGAAGAGTATCGGTGTGATGATCGAGGTATATATCCAATAAATGATCCGAGGTGAAAAACCCCAGGTTTTGCCTATAGCTTTCTTACAAGTATAGAGAGCTATGAAAGCTTTTTTCATCTGTTTTCGATGTTCAATTTCCAACTCAACTTCCTATCTAGAATAACTCCAAGATATTTAGCTGAATCAGATAGGAGCAGTGATTCCCCTTTTAAAGTTATTGTTTGCAGTGGAGGAGATTGTTGTTCCCTATTGAAGAGAATAAGATCTGTCTTTGCTGGATTCGCATTTAGTCCGCATTCGGTGCACCATTTTGACAGAATATTGATTGAGCGTTGCATGAGCTCAGTGAGGGTATTCAGGTGTTTGCCTGACACGCAGAGAGCAATATCATCTGCATAGGCTACAACCTTGCAGCCTGCTTTTTCGAGATTTCGAAGCAAACTGTTTACAGCGAGATTCCAGAGAAGGGGTGAAAGTACACCGCCTTGAGGAGTGCCTTTGACGGCGTACATTCTCATGCGGCTTAACCCAAGCTCTGAAGTGATTATTCTATTTTGGAGCATTTGTTCGATCATCTTTCGGATGGAGTAATTAATACCCAATTTGGCAATTTCAGACAAAATAGCGTTGGGTTCAATATTATTAAAAGCACCTTCTATGTCCATAAATGTGACAAGAGAGTACTCCTTATTGTGAAGGGAAGTTTCCACTGTTTGCACCAGTGAATGAAGTGCCGTTTCAGTCGATTTCCCTTTAGTGTAGGCATGTTGTGCCTCAGAGATCAACTTAATATCAAGTTGGGTTTTGATTTGCTCATCTAAGACTTTTTCAAAAGCTTTTAAGCAAAAAGAGGTTAGGCTGATGGGCCTGAAGTCGTTTGGTTTACAGTGTGAAGGCTTCCCCGTTTTCGGAATGAATACTACCTTCGATTTCTTCCAAATTGTCGGAAGATAAGACAGATTTAAACACTTGTTAAAGATCCTTGTTAACCAAGGCAGTAGAATTTCTAGTCCTTCTTGAAGTTCTGCTGGAATGATGTTGTCAGGACCTGGTGATTTAAATTTTTTAAAACTTAGTATTGAGGTAGAGATGCTATTAGAGCTGATTAGATCTGATCTATTCCCATAATTACTCTGAAAAGTGCTGGGAAGTGCAGGTAAGTTGGCAACACAGCCTGGAAAGTGAGATTCTAGAAGTACTCTAAGAGTGTGGTCAGTTGAAGTAGTCCAAGTTCCATCTTGAGTCATGATAAAATTGGGAGAGACTGGGTTTGATGCAAGAATCTTGCGTAATCTGCTTACTTCTGAAGTGTTCTCTAATTCTTGAGTGTATGATCGCCAGGATGTGCGTTTTGCACTTCTGACAGCTTTCTTAAAGTCTTTGAGACTTTGTCGATATTCTTCCCATTCGTCTGTTATTTTAGATTGGTTAAAGAGTTTCCGAGTTCGATTGGGTAGTTCTGAGATTTCTGGAGTCCACCAAAAAGGTTTATGCTTACCTCCTGTTTTTGTCAGGGGGCAGGATTGTCGTGCTGCGCTTTGACACGGCTTCGTTATCATGTTGACAGCGTTTTCGATATCGTTTTTATTTGCCATTTCAAACTGCCTGATATCAGGAAGTCCATTGGCAAGATGTTCTTTATATTTGATCCAATTCATACGTTTTTTGTTAAGGTACTTCATGGGTTTTGCCGTTTCGGCTTTTAAAGTGAATGTTATATATTGGTGGTCGGAAAAAGAGTGTTGTTTATCAACGCTCCAGTCCTGCACCAGTTGTGTACATGATTCGCTAGCAAGAGTAATATCGAGCACCTCTCTTCTAGACGAGTTAAGAAACGTAGGGACATCACCTCTATTACATATATCAAGCTTATTCGCTAGAATGTAGTCAAAGAGTTGCTCACCTCGTGTGTTGTTGTTTGTACTACCCCAAACAATATTATGTGCATTAGCGGCTGCTCCAATGATGATGCGTTTCTGTTTCAGATGCGCCGTATTGACGAGCCTTCTCACTGCTTCAGGAGGAGGCGCCTCCGCTGCGTCGTAAGGCATGTAAGCCGACACAATCCAGATCGGGCCGTGGACAGCTTCAACCTCTATGGCAGTGGTGTCAGCGTTGCTAAAGGGAAGAAGAAAAGCATTAATATGTTTTCGAATGAGAATACAAGAGCGCGATCTAACGTTAGCCTCACCTTGAAACAAGGTGTAGTGCCTATCTTTCAGGCCGCAGATCTTGTTGTTTGATATCCAAGGTTCTTGGATGAGAATGATGTCTTCTCTGAGGTCAGAGAGATGAAGAATGAGGGCTGCCGAGGCAGCCTTAGAGTGGTGCAGATTAATCTGCAGCACTTTTAGACGAACATGCAATGACTGTGGCGTTCGCGTCATCACCGCTATCTAAAAGTCTATCCTCGTCCTCGAGTTGAATGTTAAATAAGTGTCCCACAAGTTCGCTGTTAGATTCCGAGTCGGACTCAATCGTCGAAGCTTGTGAGAGAGGCTTATCGACATCCATCTTGGCGGCCGCCGTACTCTCTTCACTAGGTGCGAGGAGATTTTTCGGCTGATAGATCCAGATGGTAGTGGTGATGAACCCGAACGCCACAATCCCCTTGCGATCGTCCAGTGCTTTAACGCTTTCCTGGTCCAGGAGCAGCGTGACATGCCTGGAGTTTCCTGAAGGCTCTTCCACCTTAACTACCCTCCAGTTTTCAGTGGGTAGGTTCGGGTTTCCGATCTTCAGTAGCTCCAGAATAGTTTCCGGATCGGATGGCTCTAGAGGTATTCTCGCTCTGACGCGTGGTTGGTTTGGTATTTCGCTCTTATTGACGAGCTTCAGATTCGCCCCGGGCCATACCTCGCCGAGTCGGTCGAGGGCCATACCGTACAGGTTGACAGAACGTTGATCCGAGCACGCGATCAACTTGACCCTTACCTGGAACCATCCCGCGTCAGAGCAGAAAGGAGAGGGTCCTGGGTTCTGCTTCAGAACGTCCAGGTAGCCCAACTGAAGTTTTCTCTCCACAATCTTCCAGTTTGATGGAGAGATCAAACCGTCAGGGTGGCTCTTGTCCACCACCGCCATGACCAGACTATCTCTGGCAACTTCGCAGAACTTGCGTAATTTGACCTCAGAGGAAGTTTTATGCTTCTTGGGGTCGTTGGAACTAGGAGGATCCTCCGAAGACCGCTGCCGCTTAGCTGCACTCGGTTTTTCTTTGGACGCCTCATACTTCCGAAGGAATTCCCGGGCCCAATAGAGAGTTTCCTTTTGTTGGTCGGACAGCTCCTCCTCAGGGGTTTTGCCGAGCTTTTCCATAAGGAAAGTGGCGCGTCTTTTATCTCTATATCGACGGAGATGAGGAGGGACAGGTTTTTTGGAGACTTCTGTCCGATTAGTTTTCCCAGTTTCTGGCAAAACAGTTTTGGTGATTGATTTCTTCTCCGCAGCCGAGTCGGTTTTGGAGGAAGTAGAGGCCACAAGAGAATGCGGTGGTGTCTCTTTGACGGTTTTGCTCTTAGCGAGCACTTTCGACCCCGAAGGGGTGGTTTTTGACCCCACCATAAGTTTGGTAGAGCCAAGAGGTCTTCCGCGTCGGGAAGGAGTTTGTTGTGTTGTTTGTTTTTTGTTTGTTGTTTTATACATTATTTTGTGGTGCGGCCACTCAGCTGACGTGTCAGCAGTCGTGACCTGGGATTTAGATAGGGAAATAATGGGGTTCGCCACGCCAGAGCCCTAGGCCGTGGTAAGTCGATTTGAAACTGGGGTGCGACAGGTGCCCCAGAGTCCGCATACTAGCGACTTAGCTCACCCTAAGCCATGCATCCCTCGGCGTGTGCTGTTCCACCTTGGATTGGTAGCCTTTGATATAAGGAAGTAGCCTTCTCCCCGTGAGTCCATGTTTATTCCATTCGTATTAGCAGAGACATGACCTACTAATACGAGTGGCTTCTCGCCATCCACCGAAGTGGATATGGGTCACTGCCAGCAATTATGGCAGTTACGGCACGCGTGCAGTAACACTGCACAGCATGTTGTTCCCCCTACCATAGTTGTTGGTTGACGAGAACTAGGCAGGTTCGCGAGTAGCCTTTTACCAAGGCTATGACCTATTTAACCACAGAAGATAACTGTGGCGTACCCTATCCACCACCTGGGACGCGCCGCAATAGGTGCCCAACCAAAGGGCAATTTCCTTATCGGTGAAAATTTTTACATGCTTGGTTCTAAGTGGTGTGAATTTAAATAGTTTACAATGATTATTTATGATAGGATATTTGTAAATAGCAATGATCGGATTTTTAGTTCTTATTAAATATTTGTTCGTATGATGTAGTAATTTTTTGTCAATTAGTTACGTAGAATAAAAATGTGAATTCGTCAAATAAATATGCATCATCGGTTCTAGTTAGAATATATTTCCTGTTAGTTATGGTTGTTATTTTATTTTTTAATAGCGGTCGCCCCTCGGCAGGCAATGGCAAACCTCCGAGTGTATTTCTGCCATGAAAAAGCTCCTCATAAAAATATCTGCCGTTCGGAGTCGGCTTAAAACTGTAGGTCTTCCATTTGTGAAACAACATCAAGACGCACACCACAAATAGGAGGAGGAGCTCGGCCAAACGCCCAAAAAGGGTGCTCGGCCAACCACCCAAAGGGGTGGTTGTTATTTTGGTGTCTCTTTCCCTGGTTTAGACGGTGTAATGTTTTCTCCGATGTGTCTTTTAATTTTTTTACTATGTCTTCTTTACTGTGTGTTATTAGGTTAAAATGTACTATTATATAACCTTTGTTTTTTTCTGTGACGGCATGGGTTGCGTTGTTCAATTCCTTTATAGCTACAAATAGCTCCTATATATATATATTTATATATTGGTGTCTGCACTTTGTTGATATTGTATTTTATACAGATTTGTTTTAACATTGATGTATTCAAACAACTTTCGTTATCTGTCATGAGTCGTTTACAGTTCGGAAAATTGTTGATAAGAATTTCTTCTACTCTTTTGTCCATTTCTGTTTTTGAGTCTAATTGTCTGATAGTTATTTATTCTGAGAATTTATCTGCTACTACTAAATATATTTTGTGTTCATTAAAATAAATATCTAAATGTATGTATTCCCCTGGTTGTGTTGGTACGTATGATTCTTTTAATGGTTCTCTTGTGGGATTCCGTTCGTATTTGCCGTAAAGACAAGCTGTGCACATTTTGTTGTATGCCTTACATTATTGTTTTATGTTCGGCCAATAGTATTGTTCTAATTGTTCTTTTACATTATTTTTGTATCCCCTGTGTGCTCGCTCGTGCGTGTTTAACTAGTTCTAACTGTCCATATGGTTGTGTTAGTCTTCGAGTTTATTTGGTGTATATACGAATTTCATATCTGTGAACGAGGATGGTTCCATATGTAGAAGTCCACGCAAGTGGGGAAAGTTACTGATCGCCATTCACCTGGGAGTGGCCAGGACGATTCTTTGGCATATGGTTTAAAATCTTCGTTAAAATATAAACGTTACTTTTAATTATGTTATAATATTAAATTATTTATTAAAATATACGCATTTATGTAGATCAAATACAAATACATATGTACGTGCATATACAGGGTGGGCCAAATAAGACCTACTAATGTTAAGCACAAATAACTTTTTTATTTTTTGACATATTTATTTTTCTCTTTTTGTAAGTTATAATTGAATTGTTGGAAATTTATTATTCAACACAACTCGTTAAAATTATCGAGTTTTTCTATTCTTGTCAACGATCAATTGTTTTAACGCAGCGTAAATATTGGCATAATTTTAATCCCAGATCAGCTCCCACAGCCTTCGTGATTAGGAGTTTGGTCGGTCGTTTTGAGGAACTGGTTTCAGTGGCCGACCGTCCTGGACCAGGTGCCCATCGAAATATTCGCACTGAGAACAACATGGAAACTGTGCGGCAGATGATGCATCTATCTCAACTTGCCGTCGTTTCAGCCACTTGGGCATTTCCAGAGCGACATTGCGTAGAATTTTAAAGTTGGATCTTAAGATGTACCCATACGAAATTCAAATTGTGCAAGCACTGCTACCGCAAGACCACCAACAACGACTACAATACGCTATTCGTTTTACACAATTAGCCACACAAATTGATTTTTTAAATAATGTTTTGATGTCGGATGAAGCGCAATTCCATTTAAATGGTTATGTCAACAAACAAAACTGTAGATTGAGGGGCTCTGAAATTCCACACACCACACCAACATCAGTTGCACCCATCTAGATGTACTGTTTGGTGCGGTGTTATGGCCACTAGAGTTATCGGTCCATATTTCTTCGAAAATGAGGATGAAACGTCGGAATCGATTTCAGGAGCTTCTTACAGAACATTGATTGAAATCTAATTGCGGCCAATGGCGAAGCAGTATCCTAATGTGTGGTTTCAACAAGATGGAGCAATTGCGTATACTGCTAGGCAAACTATGGACCTGCTGCGTGAAATTTTTGGCGAACGTCTGATTTCCAAAAATTCAGATTTCCCTTGGCCACCTCGTTCGCCGGATTTGACTGCGCCCGACTTCTTTCTATGGGGATATTTAAAAGACAAAATGTATCTTAATAAACCTTAAATCTTTGTATCGAGAAAAATGGTGGACATTTGTCTGATGTTATATTTCATACATAATTTCCATAAAGTATATTCAATGTGTAAAAACAATTAACCAAAATAAATAATTATTGCAAAAGTTATTTGTGTTTAACATTAGTAGGTCTTATTTATATATATTGCTTACTTCGCAATATAGAATTGTTCCGAATTTGGCAAATGGTGATATTTTTGCTGTGGGGAGTGCGTGCAGGTGCATATATGTATATGTATGTCGACTTATGTACGTACATATGTATAGATTAGGGTTAGCGAAATATTGTCGCAGGGAATCGTGATGGTTTTTTGTATGTGCGTTTGTGTTTCAACATTCCCATAAGAATGATGACATTTCGCATGCACGTACATATGTATGTACACGCAGGCATACCTATTTATAAGGACCAAAATGCGAAATGGAGAAAATTATGAGATTGGTGTTAATCTGAATCAGAAGAACTTGGAATTAACAGACTGACAATTGATAAATGTGTTGGTTTATTGATGAGTGTAGAGAACATAGGATTCAATTATTAGACTTTTTCGACCTAGTGCTTCTGCGAAAGCACTGCTCCTGTGCCGTTGAAAAAGTTCGATGGGCCAAGTAATCTTTTCGTATTAGATCGTGTTTAATCTGAATTTCAAAGCGTGTTGGTTCGAGTCCTTGGTAATAATATTACTTACTATAATAAATGCATACAGATACGCAAACCATCGTCGCGAGTAATAAAGGCGACCAGTGCTGGCTTTGCTCGTAAACACAAAGATTAAAGGCTGAATATAAACAGTGGACAAATATTAATTAATTTTGATAAAAATTGTTTTATTAGTGAGCAAGACTACGCTGAATCATTGATATTCGGGTTTGTTTATTTGGTTTATTATAGCTCTTATATTTTTGATGAAATTAAGTCTGAAATGAAGGTTAAAAATGTTTTTTCTAAAGCATTTCAACAATCCAAAATACGCCTGACAATAATATATTTTATTTGCGCCCGCGAAGAAGACACTGTACGACGCAGCCAAGCAAGTTCTTACGTATTTATCTTCTATAAGAGAACAAAAACGAATGGATTTTAAATTTTCATTAGTACGAAAATTCAAAGACGTCAACTTGTTTTAAGCTAACGGTGGTTTTTCATGAAATCTTTCCTTAACTCTCCCCTTCCCTAATTAAATCGTCCCGATTTATACCGAAATAATGTTTGTTCCTTGTTCTTGCCTAAGTAATTTTTACAGTTATTCACTCTAGTGTAAATATTGTTGCAAAGGGCAATTTCCTTATCGATGAAAATTTGTCCATGCTTAGTTCTAAGTGGTGTGAATTTAAATAGTTTACAATGATTATTTATGATAGGATATTTGTAAATAGCAATGATCGGATTTTTAGTTCTTATTAAATATTTGTTCGTATGATGTAGTAATTTTTTGTCAGTTAGTTACGTAGAATAAAAATGTGAATTCGTCAAATAAATATGCATCGTTGGTTCCAGTTAGAATATATTACCTGTTAGTTATGGTTGTTATTTTATTTTTTAATAGCGGCAGGCAATGGCAAACCTCCGAGTGTATTTCTGCCATGAAAAAGCTCCTCATAAAAATATCTGCCGTTCGGAGTCGGCTTAAAACTGCAGGTCCTCCATTTGTGGAACAACATCAAGACGCACACCACAAATAGGAGGAGGAGCTCGGCCAAACACCCAAAACGGGTGTACGCGCCAATTATATATATATATATATATATGGTTGTTATTTTGGTGTCTCGTTCCCTGGTTTAGGCGGTGTAATGTTTTCTCCGATGTGTCTTTTAATTTTTTTACTATGTCTTCTTTGCTGTGTGTTATTAGGTTAAAATGTACTATATCCTTTGTTTTTTTTTTCTGTGACGGCATGGGTTGTGTTGTTCAATTCCTTTATAGCTACAAATAGCTTCTATATATGTATTTATATATTGGCGTCTGCACTTTGTTGATATTGTATTTTATACAGATTTGTTTTAACATTGGTGTACTCAAACAACTTTCGTTATCTGTCATGAGTCGTTTACAGTTCGGAAAATTGTTGATAAGAATTTCTTCTACTCTTTTGTCCATTTCTGTTTTTGAGTCTAATTGTCTGATAGTTATTTATTCTGAGAATTTATCTGCTACTACTAAATATATTTTGTGTTCATTAAAATAAATATCTAAATGTATGTATTCCCCTGGTTGTGTTGGTACGTATGATTCTTTTAATGGTTCTCTTGTGGGATTCCGTTCGTATTTGCCGTAAAGACAAGCTGTGCACATTTTGTTGTATGCCTTACATTATTGTTTTATGTTCGGCCAATAGTATTGTTCTAATAGTTCTTTTACATTATTTTTGTATCCCCTGTGTGCTCGCTCGTGCGTGTTTAACTAGTTCTAACTGTCCATATGGTTGTGTTAGTCTTCGAGTTTATTTAGTGTATATACGAATTTCATATCTGTGAACGAGGATGGTTCCATATGTAGAAGTCCACGCAAGTGGGGAAAGTTACTGATCGCCATTCACCTGGGAGTGGCCAGGACGATTCTTTTGCATATGGTTTAAAATCTTCGTTAAAATATAAACTTTACTTTTAATTATGTTATTAAATTATTTATTAAAATATAGGCATTTATGTAGATCAAATACAAATACATATGTACGTGCATATACAGGGTGGGCCAAATAAGACCTACTAATGTTAAGCACAAATAACTTTTTTAGTTTTTGACATATTTATTTTTCTCTTTTTGTCTATACTAATATTATAAAGAGGAAAACTTTGTTTGTTTGTTTGTAACGAATAGGCTCAAAAACTACTGTACCGATTTAAAAAACTCTTTCACCATTCGAAAACTACATTATCCAAGAGTAACATGGATTACATTTTATTTTGGAAAAAAATAGGGTTCCGTAAGATATTTGGATTTTTCGGACACAAACTGAAAAAAATCTTATATATAAAATAAAGTCAACTTTTTGTGTGTGTTCGCTAACCGGCCGTGTCTGCACCGAATTAAACCAAACTTACACACATTGTTAAGAAGGCATTGAAGATGGTTTCCGTATAGTTTGGATACCTATTGGTAGATAGGGCTCGAGATATAGGTCAAAACGTAGACCCGGGTAACCTTCGGCTGTGTATGTACAATATGGGTATCAAATGGAAGCTGTTGATGAATGCTTTAGTTTAGGGATGGGCAGCAGAGTGGCACGCTCGCAGCAGAGCATGCTAGCAAAGTGCTAGATGGGGGGGCGACAAACTTACATCAGAAGGGTAAGCAATAGGCGTGTACGTATATTAATCACTTCTGAGCAACGCATATGTGTTTGTAAAAAAGAGAGTGAAGCTTTGCCAATATCAAAGTTACCAGATAAGGGTACTTCATTCCATGTTAGGGGATTTCGAAGTGTTGATCGTTCATATTAAATAAATAATAAAATGCTTTTGGTTTTTTTATTGGAAACGCTTCTTTGAATATTAACATCATCTTTGCAAATTTCTATTTTATTTACTTTTATAATTTTTGTAATCAAGAAGCATAGGCGATTTCATAATCAAGAAGTTTGAACATTCGCATGTCAAAGTTTCATAGTTGCTAAACTATGTGGAGAAAAATTTGTACTGACAATCGGTGTATATTTTTCTGAATGAAAAAATTGTCTTCGTTTACATATAAGTAAGCGAACAGTAATCTCAACCAGCCATATTTTATTTAAACAATGCATGTTATACATTTTATTTTGTTAAAAAGGACAATTCATACATGTTTCTATTAAAAAAATAGAGAATTTTTTCAAAAAACATTGAGGAAATTATCATAGCAGAGTTCGTATTCTTGGTGAGTACTTAGTTGCTCTCAAATTCAAATCACACGCATATGGCAATGCGCACAGTATGACAAAATACACAAAAATTATTAGAGAAATTTGTTTGCATCCGCTCATGGATTTCGCACCATCGGTGGCAACGCAAACCACTTTTCGCCATGATACACCCATGCGTTCAGTACATTCATTAACACATTGAAATAAATCTTCACCTTTAGTCGTCCCTTTCATTGGAATAATGTCCAAAGGTTCTTCACATATATTTAGGTGGGCATCAACTCCTCGGATAAAAATCGCTAATTGGGCTATGTCAGATATATCTGTACTTTTGTCAAATACATAATATACAAGACTTCACCAATTCGCCATCCGAAAATGCACGATTCTCAAAAGAAAGGTTTAACGCGATTTCATAAGTTGCACGCTTTGCATCTACAACGTAATCTTCGCTTTCCTAAGAAATTAAAAAAAAATTTTAATAATTTGAATTTTTCCGACCTTCTGTAATTTGGCACATCGAATCGGGCTCTTCGTTTAGACTTAAGGATTTGTATATACTTTTCCTTTCTTCTCCTACATATTCATCATATTCACTCCTGTGCAGCTCATAATGTCTCTTTATGTTAAAAACCTTACACACCACACGTTTTTCACATACAAGGCATTGTGATTCTCCGTCTACATATTTGCATAAAAAAGTTATACTCCACTTCGGATTCAAATTAAACAATGTTCTTTTATTTTCGCTCATGCTGAACCAAATGTTTTATATTTAATATTTTATTTAACTTTGCTTATCTAAATTAAAAGTTAAAACAGAATAATATATTACACATTAGAAATAAATTTATGTTTTTGTCGGCAGTTGAACACTGTGCACTTTGTTTTGACGTTCGCCGTTTCAAATTTTTAAATAGAATTTTCAGCACTTTCACTGCATCCACACCATACAAATACACTTAATATTAGTGGTTTTTTATGCGACAATAATATGTAACTCACGGTCTCAAAAAATATCGTCAAAAAATGAAGAAATCACGAAAGAACTGATTTTATTTATGAAATGTCAAAACTTATGAGTAAGAGTTGCCGCAGTTGTTAAATGTGGGAATCAATTTTGGAAATTGTTGATTTTATTATTCATGATTTATATACATATGTAAGTACATACTATTGGTTGTTTATTTTTATTTGCAGTTGTGCATTTCAGAGTGTATTGGATTTAGATAGGCGAAATTAGTTTTCAATCACGTCCACTTTTTATGAAAAATAAAAGAAAAAATGGTATCATTTGACAAACTTCGGTAGCTGAAGAGAGTTTGCAATTTTATAAAGTAATTTGCTAAAAAATTTGATTTTCTGGATTTCTTAGCTCAATTTAAAAAACATCATTTTAAAAAAATACATCCGATCTCAAAAAACATTTAAGTAATCATAAGATAAGTGTAAATAATTTATAGATTCGTCAGTATATGCAGTGATAAATTAAAAAACAGTATTACGCGAACTTTTGAAATGTTTAATTGCTTGTTTATTGTTCTTCATTATCTTAATTCATTATTATAATAGAAAGTTTAATATGTATTAAATTTAGTTATTGAAGAAAAATCTACCAAAAAAATCTATTTTTTTAGAAATTTGTTGATATGAAGTTAAAAGTTGGCATCCCTGGTAAGAATTCATGAATAATTGCTCTCTCATTCAGGATACAAACACAGACACAACTCGCTCAATTTTTCCGTTTCTTCCCTGTGCTTTGTTATCGCCCTTCACCAAGCACTTTTAAGCACGCTGAAGCACACGCTGCCGCACAGTGCAAATGTGCTGAGTTTGCCCATCACTACTTTAGTTCAGAGTATTTTTCATGCCGCTCCGTGACTAGGGTCTCGAGATAGAGACCAAAACGTGGACCCTAGAATGTGTTTGTACAATATGGATATCAAATTGAAGCTGTTGGCGAATGCTTTAGTACAGAGTATTTTTCATGCCGCTCCGTGACTGGGGTCTCAAGATATAGGTCAAAACGTGGACCCGGGTAACCTTTGGTTGTGTATGTACAATATAGGTATCAAATGAAAGCTGTTGATAAGTGCTTTAATACGGGGTAATTTTCATACCTATTGATGACTAGGGTCTGGAAATATATGCCAAAACTTGGACCCGCCGTGTCTTTGCACCGAATTAAACCAAACTTACGCACATTGTTAAGTAAGTATTGAAAATGGGTTTCGTAAAGTTTGGTTGTAATTCGGAGCAGTGGCAACGGGTACAGTGTTCTGAGTGTTTTGAGCCAGCCATAATGTCGCTTACTTTTTTAACGCTTGGGGCGGAACTGAACTGTCAAATTGACAGTGTGAGTTACAATGTGTCAATATGTCTTTCTGATTTGGATGCCATAAGGAAAAAAACGTAATGCAACATGTAAAAATTGTTTGTGAATTTTTTTGGAGTGGATTTTGGAACAGTGAATAATTTCTTACGAAATTTGAGAATTTAATGTGGAATCCGAATGAAATTGTGTGTTCGTGGAAAAAACAATTTTTTTCGTTTTTTTTTTTTTTGAAAAATATAAATGGATAATGGTTAAAAAAGCTCCAATGCTTAATAAAACATATAAATTGAAACGAAAAATTCATGGATGATCAGGAAAAAAAAACGATTGTTTATTCATATGCGTTGATTTGAAATTTAAAAACAATCTTCTTTTTTCCTGATTTTCAATTTATATTTTATATTTACTCAAAAACAAATAGAAAAGCAAAAAATATTGTTTATGCCAAAGCGCTTGAATAAAGAAATAAATAATATGAAAACCATATATTTTTTGTTCTAAACCATATCTATTCTATTTTAGTGTGCCCAGCGAAGGGGGCCGGGTTTGCTTGTAGGTTATAATTGAATTGTTGGAAATTTATTATGGAACCCTACAGTTCAACACATCTCGTTAAAATTATCAAGTTTTTCTATTCTTGTCAACGATCAATAGTTTTAACGCAGCGTAAATATTGGCATCATTTTAATCCCAGATCAGCTCCCACAGCCTTCATGATTAGGAGTTTGGTCGGTCGTTTTGAGGAACTGGTTTCAGTGGCCGACCGTCCTGGACCAGGTGCCCATCGAAATATCCGCACTGAGGACAACATGGAAACTGTGCGGCAGAGTGTTGCAGATGATCCATCTGTCTCAACTTGCCGTCGTTTCAGCCAATTGGGCATTTCCAGAGCGACATTCCGAAGAATTTTAAAGTTGGATCTTAAGATGCACCCATACGAAATTCAAATTGTGCAAGCACTGCTACCGCAAGACCACCAACAACGACTACAATACGCTATTCGTTTTACACAATTAGCAACACAAATTGATTTTTTAAATAATGTTTTGATGTCGGATGAAGCGCAATTCCATTTAAATGGTTATGCCAACAAACAAAACTGTAGATTGAGGGGCTCTGAAATTCCACACACCACACCAACATCAGTTGCACCCATCTAAATGTACTGTTTGGTGCGGTGTTATGGCCACTAGAGTTATCGGTCCATATTTCTTCGAAAATGAGGATGAAACGTCGGAATCGATTTCAGGAGCTTCTTACAGAACATTGATTGAAATCTAATTGCGGCCAATGGCGAAGCAGTATCCTAATGTGTGGTTTCAACAAGATGGAGCAACTGCGTATACTGCTAGGCAAACTATGGACCTGCTGCGTGAAATTTTTGGCGAACGTCTGATTTCCAAAAATTCAGATTTCCCTTGGCCACCTCGTTCGCCGGATTTGACTGCGCCCGACTTCTTTCTATGGGGATATTTAAAAGACAAAATGTATTTTAATAAACCTTAATAAAAAGAGTCAATCTTTGTATCGAGAAAAATGGTGGACATTTGTCTGATGTTATATTTCATACATAATTTCCATAAAGTATATTCAATGTGTAAAAACAATTAACCAAAATAAATAATTATTGCAAAAGTTATTTGTGTTTAACATTAGTAGGTCTTATTTATATATATTGCTTACTTCGCAATATAGAATTGTTCCGAATTTGGCAAATGGTGATATTTTTGCTGTGGGGAGTGCGTGCAGGTGCATATATGTATATGTATGTCGACTTATGTACGTTCATATGTATAGATTAGGGTTAGGGAAATATTGTCGCAGGGAATCGTGATGGTTTTTTGTATGTGCGTTTGTGTTTCAACATTCCCATAAGAATGATGACATTTCGCATGCACGTACATATGTATGTACACGCAGGCATACCTATTTATAAGGACCAAAATGCGAAATGGAGAAAATTATGAGATTGGTGTTAATCTGAATCAGAAGAACTTGGAATTAACAGACTGACAATTGATAAATGTGTTGGTTTATTGATGAGTGTAGAGAACATAGGATTCAATTATTAGACTTTTCCGACCTAGTGCTTCTGCGAAAGCACTGCTCCTGTGCCGTTGAAAAAGTTCGATGGGCCAAGTAATCTTTTCGTATTAGATCGTGTTTAATCTGAATTTCAAAGCGTGTTGGTTCGAGTCCTTGGTAATAATATTACTTACTATAATAAATGCATACAGATACGCAAACCATCGTCGCGAGTAATAAAGGCGACCAGTGCTGGCTTTGCTCGTAAACACAAAGATTAAAGGCTGAATATAAACAGTGGACAAATATTAATTAATTTTGATAAAAATTGTTTTATTAGTGAGCAAGACTACGCTGAATCATTGATATTCGGGTTTGTTTATTTGGTTTATTATAGCTCTTATATTTTTGATGAAATTAAGTCTGAAATGAAGGTTAAAAATGTTTTTTCTAAAGCATTTCAACAATCCAAAATACGCCTGACAATAATATATTTTATTTGCGCCCGCGAAGAAGACACTGTACGACGCAGCCAAGCAAGTTCTTACGTATTTATCTTCTATAAGAGAACAAAAACGAATGGATTTTAAATTTTCATTAGTACGAAAATTCAAAGACGTCAACTTGTTTTAAGCTAACGGTGGTTTTTCATGAAATCTTTCCTTAACTCTCCCCTTCCCTAATTAAATCGTCCCGATTTATACCGAAATAATGTTTGTTCCTTGTTCTTGCCTAAGTAATTTTTACAGTTATTCACTCTAGTGTAAATATTGTTGCAAAGGGCAATTTCCTTATCGATAAAAATTTGTCCATGCTTAGTTCTAAGTGGTGTGAATTTAAATAGTTTACAATGATTATTTATGATAGGATATTTGTAAATAGCAATGATCGGATTTTTAGTTCTTATTAAATATTTGTTCGTATGATGTAGTAATTTTTTGTCATTTAGTTACGTAGAATAAAAATGTGAATTCGTCAAATAAATATGCATCGTTGGTTCTAGTTAGAATATATTACCTGTTAGTTATGGTTGTTATTTTATTTTTTAATAGCGGTCGCCCCTCGGCAGGCAATGGCAAACCTCCGAGTGTATTTCTGCCATGAAAAAGCTCCTCATAAAAATATCTGCCGTTCGGAGTCGGCTTAAAACTGCAGGTCCTCCATTTGTGGAACAACATCAAGACGCACACCACAAATAGGAGGAGGAGCTCGGCCAAACACCCAAAACGGGTGTACGCGCCAATTATATATATATATATATATATATATATATGGTTGTTATTTCGGTGTCTCGTTCCCTGGTTTAGGCGGTGTAATGTTTTCTCCGATGTGTCTTTTAATTTTTTTACTATGTCTTCTTTGCTGTGTGTTATTAGGTTAAAATGTACTATATCCTTTGGTTTTTTTCTGTGACGGCATGGGTTATGTTGTTCAATTCCTTTATAGCTACAAATAGCTCCTATATAATATATATATTTATATATTGGTGTCTGCACTTTGTTGATATTGTATTTTATACAGATTTGTTTTAACATTGGTGTATTCAAACAACTTTCGTTATCTGTCATGAGTCGTTTACAGTTCGGAAAATTGTTGATAAGAATTTCTTCTACTCTTTTGTCCATTTCTGTTTTTGAGTCTAATTGTCTGATAGTTAAGTATTCTGAGAATTTGTCTACTACTACTAAATATGTTTTGTGTTCATTAAAATAAATATCTAAATGTATGTATTCCCCTGGTTGTGTTGGTACGTATGATTCTTTTAATGGTTCTCTTGTGGGATTCCGTTCGTATTTGCCGTAAAGACAAGCTGTGCACATTTTGTTGTATGCCTTACATTATTGTTTTATGTTCGGCCAATAGTATTGTTCTAATAGTTCTTTTACATTATTTTTGTATCCCCTGTGTGCTCGCTCGTGCGTGTTTAACTAGTTCTAACTGTCCATATGGTTGTGTTAGTCTTCGAGTTTATTTGGTGTATATACGAATTTCATATCTGTGAACGAGGATGGTTCCATATGTAGAAGTCAACGCAAGTGAGGAAAGTTACTGATCGCCATTCACCTGGGAGTGGCCAGGACGATTCTTTTGCATATGGTTTAAAATCTTCGTTAAAATATAAACGTTACTTTTAATTATGTTATTAAATTATTTATTAAAATATACGCATTTATGTAGATCAAATACAAATACATATGTACGTGCATATACAGGGTGGGCCAAATAAGACCTACTAATGTTAAGCACAAATAACTTTTTTAGTTTTTGACATATTTATTTTTCTCTTTTTGTCTATACTAATATTATAAAGAGGAAAACTTTGTTTGTTTGTTTGTTTGTTTGTTTGTAACGAATAGGCTCAAAAACTACTGTACCGATTTTAAAAATTCTTTCACCATTCGAAAACTACATTATCCAAGAGTAACATGGATTACATTTTATTTTGGAAAAAAATAGGGTTCCGTAAGATATTTGGATTTTTCGGACACAAACTGAAAAAAATCTTATATATAAAATAAAGTCAACTTTTTGTGTGTGTTCGCTAACCGGCCGTGTCTGCACCGAATTAAACCAAACTTACACACATTGTTAAGAAGGTATTGAAGATGGTTTCCGTATAGTTTGGATACCTATTGGTAGATAGGGCTCGAGATATAGGTCAAAACGTAGACCCGGGTAACCTTCGGATGTGTATGTACAATATGGGTATCAAATGGAAGCTGTTGATGAATGCTTTAGTTCAGAGTATTTTTCATGCCGCTCCGTGACTAGGGTCTCGAGATAGAGACCAAAACGTGGACCCTAGAATGTGTTTGTACAATATGGATATCAAATTGAAGCTGTTGGTGAATGCTTTAGTACAGAGTATTTTTCATGCTGCTACGTGACTAGGGTCTCGAGATATAGGTCAACACGTGGACCCGGTTAACCTTTGGTTGTGTATGTACAATATTTGTATCAAATGAAAGCTGTTGGTAAGTGCTTTAATACGGGGTAATTTTCATACCTATTGATGACTAGGGTCTGGAAATATATGCCAAAACTTGGACCCGCCGTGTCTTTGCACCGAATTAAACCAAACTTACGCACATTGTTAAGTAAGTATTGAAAATGGGTTTCGTAAAGTTTGGTTGTAATTCGGAGCAGTGGCAACGGATACAGTGTTCTGAGTGTTTTGAGCCAGCCATAATGTCGCTTACTTTTTTAACGCTTGGGGCGGAACTGAACTGTCCAATTGACAGTGTGAGTTACAATGTGTCAATATGTCTTTCTGATTTGGATGCCATAAGGAAAAACACGTAATGCAACATGTAAAAATTGTTTGTGAATTTTTTTGGAGTGGATTTTGGAACAGTGAATAATTTCTTACGAAATTTGAGAATTTAATGTGGAATCCGAATGAAATTGTGTGTTCGTGGAAAAAACAATTTTTTTCGTTTTTTTTTTTTTTTGAAAAATATAAATGGATAATGGTTAAAAAAGCTCCAATGCTTAATAAAACATATAAATTGAAACGAAAAATTCATGGATGATCAGGAAAAAAAAACGATTGTTTATTCATATGCGTTGATTTGAAATTTAAAAACAATCTTCTTTTTCCTGATTTTCAATTTATATTTTATATTTACTCAAAAACAAATAGAAAAGCAAAAAATATTGTTTATGCCAAAGCGCTTGAATAAAGAAATAAATAATATGAAAACCATATATTTTTTGTTCTAAACCATATCTATTCTATTTTAGTGTGCCCAGCGAAGGGGGCCGGGTTTGCTTGTAGGTTATAATTGAATTGTTGGAAATTTATTATGGAACCCTACAGTTCAACACAACTCGTTAAAATTATCAAGTTTTTCTATTCTTGTCAACGATCAATTGTTTTAACGCAGCGTAAGTATTGGCATCAAATCAGCTCCCACAGCCTTCATGATTAGAAGTTTGGTCGGTCGTTTTGAGGAACTGGTTTCAGTGGCCGACCGTCCTGGACCAGGTGCCCATCGAAATATCCGCACTGAGGACAACATGGAAACTGTGCGGCAGAGTGTTGCAGATGATCCATCTGTCTCAACTTGCCGTCGTTTCAGCCAATTGGGCATTTCCAGAGCGACATTGCGTAGAATTTTAAAGTTGGATCTTAAGATGTACCCATACGAAATTCAAATTGTGCAAGCACTGCTACCGCAAGACCACCAACAACGACTACAATACGCTATTCGTTTAACACAATTAGCCACACAAATTGATTTTTTAAATAATGTTTTGATGTCGGATGAAGCGCAATTCCATTTAAATGGTTATGTCAACAAACAAAACTGTAGATTGAGGGGCTCTGAAATTCCACACACCACACCAACATCAGTTGCACCCATCTAAATGTACTGTTTGGTGCGGTGTTATGGCCACTAGAGTTATCGGTCCATATTTCTTCGAAAATGAGGATGAAACGTCGGAATCGATTTCAGGAGCTTCTTACAGAACATTGATTGAAATCTAATTGCGGCCAATGGCGAAGCAGTATCCTAATGCGTGGTTTCAACAAGATGGAGCAATTGCGTATACTGCTAGGCAAACTATGGACCTGCTGCGTGAAATTTTTGGCGAACGTCTGAATTCCAAAAATTCAGATTTCCCTTGGCCACCTCGTTCGCCGGATTTGACTGCGCCCGACTTCTTTCTATGGGGATATTTAAAAGACAAAATGTATCTTAATAAACCTTAATAAAAAAAGCCAATCTTTGTATCGAGAAAAATGGTGGACATTTGTCTGATGTTATATTTCATACATAATTTCCATAAAGTATATTCAATGTGTAAGAACAATTAACCAAAATAAATAGTTATTGCAAAAGTTATTTGTGTTTAACATTAGTAGGTCTTATTTGTATATATTGCTTACTTCGCAATATAGAATTGTTCCGAATTTGGCAAATGGTGATATTTTTGCTGTGGGGAGTGCGTGCAGGTGCATATATGTATGTGTATGTATGCCGACTTATGTACGTACATATGTATAGATTAGGGTTAGGGAAATATTGTCGCAGGGAATCGTGATGGTTTTTTGTATGTGCGTTTGTGTTTCAACATTCCCATAAGAATAATGATATTTCGCATGCACGTACATATGTATGTACATGCAGGCATATCTATTTATAAGGACCAAAATGCGAAATGTGGAAAATGATGAGATTGGTGTAAATCTGAATCAGAAGAACTTGGAATTAACAGACTGACAATTGATAAATGTGTTGGTTTATTGATGAGTGTAGAGAACATAGGATTCAATTATTAGACTTTTTCGACCTAGTGCTTCTGCGAAAGCACTGCTCCTGTGCCGTTGAAAAAGTTCGATGGGCCAAGTAATCTTTTCGTATTAGATCGTATTTAATCTGAATTTCAAAGCGTGTTGGTTCGAGTCCTTGGTAATAATATTACTTACTATAATAAATGCATACAGATACGCAAACCATCGTCGCGAGTAATAAAGGCGACCAGTGCTGGCTTTGCTCGTAAACACAAAGATTAAAGGCTGAATATAAACAGTGGACAAATATTAATTAATTTTGATAAAAATTGTTTTATTAGTGAGCAAGACTACGCTGAATCATTGATATTCGGGTTTGTTTATTTGGTTTATTATAGCTCTTATATTTTTGATGAAATTAAGTCTGAAATGAAGGTTAAAAATGTTTTTTCTAAAGCATTTCAACAATCCAAAATACGCCTGACAATAATATATTTTATTTGCGCCCGCGAAGAAGACACTGTACGACGCAGCCAAGCAAGTTCTTACGTATTTATCTTCTATAAGAGAACAAAAACGAATGGATTTTAAATTTTCATTAGTACGAAATTTCGAAGACCTCGACTTGTTTGGTGGTTTTTCATGAAATCATTCCTTAACTCTCCCCTTACCTAATTAAATCGTCCCGATTTATACCGAAATAATGTTTGTTCCTTGTTCTTGCCTAAGTAATTTTTACAGTTATTCACTCTAGTCTAAATATTGTTGCAAAGGGCAATATCCTTATCGGTGAAAATTTTTACATGCTTGGTTCTAAGTGGTGTGAATTTAAATAGTTTACAATGATTATTTATGATAGGATATTTGTAAATAGCAATGATCGGATTTTTAGTTCTTATTAAATATTTGTTCGTATGATGTAGTAATTTTTTGTCATTTAGTTACGTAGAATAAAAATGTGAATTCGTCAAATAAATATGCATCGTTGGTTCTAGTTAGAATATATTTCCTGTTAGTTATGGTTGTTATTTTATTTTTTAATAGCTGTCGCCCCTCGGCAGGCAATGGCAAACCCCCGAGTGTATTTCTGCCATGAAAAAGCTCTTCATAAAAATATCTGCCGTTCGGAGTCGGCTTAAAACTGTAGGTCCTCCATTTGTGAAACAACATCAAGACGCACACCACAAATAGGAGGAGGAGCTCGGCCAAACACCCAAAACGGGTGTACGCGCCAATTATATATATATATAATTTAAGACGACTGCCTGACTGCCGTGCGTATCAGATGGCACATGCGCTGCAGCGTTGGTATATAACCACCGCTGCACCATGTGAACCGCTATGTCAGCAAGTTAAGGCAGCTGCCTGACTGCGATTCGCTAGCAACGCGTATCAGATGACACATGCGCAGCAGCGTTGGTATATAACCGCCGCTGCACCGTGTGAACCGCTATGTCAGCAATATGTTAGATTAAGAATTAGCTTAGCTTAAGCAAAGAATAAATTGTCAAGCACTCTTGGTTCTGGACGGAAGAAAAGCACAACGCATTTTTCACTTGGAGAAAAATAGGAGTAAGTATTGGAAAGTGGCCAAGTGGTTGGCCCCCAACTTAAATTTTTTGGTGCTCCCTGAAGGGAGCATCTTAACTGGCGCCCGAGCAGGGACCCCTCTTTTATCAAAAAGATGGGGTACCTAACAAGGATCTCCGCAAACGAATCCTTGTAGTGTAAAGGAAGTGGCAAAAAGTGAAAGTGAAAAAGTGAGTGCGCCGTGTTATAAAAAAATGTGATGAAATAAAAAAGAATGAATGGAAAATAAAATTAAATCTCATGAAATAAAATAAATCAAATTATAATTAAAACCAAATTGAAACTAGACTGGAAACTAAAATTGAGATCCTAGCTAAAGTAAATTTTTTAATGTAAATTAACACAAAATAAATTAAGTTCAAATGAAATTAAATTTAATAAATATATTAAAAATCGGAGTTAACCAAATAAACTAAAATTAAAAATGAATTTGAAATAAATTCAAATTAAATCAAATTAAGTGTTTGAAAAGATTCACGGCGCAAAACGAAAAATCACTTGAAAATGCCCTTCCACAATGTGAAGCCGCACTTGTGCAAAATAACAGCCGCAATGCGAGCTTCACAAAGGATTCCCTTGTTTAGTAAGGGAATACCCGGCAAAATGGAGCGGAGTGCGACGATAATTTTGTGAGGTGCAGTGAAGAGTGAATGCTCAAATAAAAAAAATTAATTGTAAAATGAATATGAATCTCGAAGTAAATTGCTCAGCGATTCACCACCTACGGGGGGACCCTCCTGGCAATTTACTCACGAGGATGAAAGGTTTGTGAGGTGCAGTGAAGGGTGAATGCTCAAATAAAAAATTTATTAATTATAAAATAAATATGAATCTCGAAGTAAATTGCTCAGCGATTCACCACCTACGGGGGGACCCTCCTGTCAATTTACTCACGAGGATGAAAGGTTTGTGAGGTGCAGTGAAGGGTGAATGCTCAAATAAAAAATTTATTAATTATAAAATAAATATGAATCTCGAAGTAAATTGCTCAGCGATTCACCACCTACGGGGGGACCCTCCTGGCAATTTACTCACGAGGATGAAAGGAAATTTCTAAAATTTGTGAACTAAATAAACTGCACTACTGCAATAAATAAATATAAAACTCGGAGTATATTGCTCAGCGATTCACTACCTACGGGGGGACCCTCCTGGCAATTTACTCACGAGGATAAAAAAATTTTTTTCTAAAATTTGTAAATTAAATAAAACATTACTTATAACTGCACTACTGCGATAATAAAACATTACTTATAACTGCACTACTATCGTGGTTGGTCTCCTTGCCGCGGGGATAGGGCTTAAATGAAGGCTAAATTACTTCTTAGGAATTTAACCTGTCATGAACTAAGAGGGAAGCTCTAAGCAAGATTGCCAAAAATGAACTCGCTGGAGCGACTGACGAGCGCGACGCGGCTGACAAATTAAAATACCAGCAGGTGGTTAAGGAGTATGAAGACTTCTTATCCAAAAAACCTAAAGAAGACGACAGGAAAAAAGGCGATGCGTTGAAGAGAAACAGGTCACAGGACGTGATCGATCAGGCACCGAAGAGACCTAAGGTGTCCAGCAGCATCGAAGAAGCAAAACAACGACCGTTCAGTGAGGTGGTTAAGGATAACCTCCTCTATGCACTAATCGATGAAACCACAAACAGTGGCAAAGTGGTCCTGCAGAAGTGGGGGCAAGTGGAGGCCAAACTGTCCAAGCTCGTGCTAGACAAGCATGTGGTTGGAGCACAGGGCGGAACTCTCCCCTCCTTCGATTCTGCAGGAGTACTTCGCGGCTGCAGGGTCATCAAGTGCGACGACGACTGGTCAAGGGTTGTCTTAGAAAGGTGTGTTGCTGAGATCAGCAGCACACTGGAAGGCTTAAAACTTAAGCTAATTCCGGCCAAAGGCATCCCTTGCCCTCCTCGCGCTCGCATTTGGCTACCAGTGATGGACTTGAGCGGTGCAGAAGTGCTGAAATACCTCAAGTCACACAACCCTGCGGTGCCGATGGACGACTGGGCAATCGTGAAGGCAGAAAAACCGCAAAAGAGCAGCATGTCGTTCGTTCTGCAGATCAACGACGAGTGTCTACCAATACTGAAACAACAAGACAACAAAATGCGGTTTGGTCTAAGAAAGGCCAAACTGAAGATTTTCAAAGCAGACAGCAATGAAAATGAGGAAGATCCAGACGAGGTCGACAACAACATACAGCTAGAAAGGCTAGAAAAGCTGGACCTAGCTGAAGACGACAATAAATCCGATGCCTAGAGCCATACAGGTGAATCTGCAGCACTCGAAATGTGCTACAGAGAACTTGGATGTCTTCCTCAGGGAAGGGGACATCGACATCGGTTTCATACAGGAGCCCTGGGTCAGAGACAACGAAATTAAGGGGTTCCAAAACAACAAGAGCATCAACATTTTCTACAACAAAGCAGACGGTAAGCCACGGTCATGCATAATCACCAAAAAACACCTAAAAGCTTTTCTGTGTTCTGATTTCAGTACTCCTGATTTTACGGTGGTGAAAGTGGAGCTGCAGAAATCGGCGATATACCTGGCATCGGTGTACATGCCACACGAGAAACCGGCGCCGCCAGACGAAGTGGCTCGTTTCCTGACAACACTAAGCAGCACTGACAAACTACTGATGGGCTGCGACGCAAACGCTAGAAATGAGCTCTGGGGCAGTTCAGAGACGAATGAAAGAGGTGAGTCACTTTTTGAATTCCTATTAAACACCAACCTAGACATATGTAATGTAGGGACCACCCCAACCTTCACTTTTCCGAGCTCGGCAAACTTTCCTGGCTGGGAAGAGGTCTTAGACGTTACCCTATGCACAAACAATAACTCCCAAATAGTCACAAATTGGAGGGTATCCGACAAGAGATCCTTCTCGGACCACAGCTGGATTCTCTTCGATATTAATCTCAAGCTTGAGAAACCTCTCCTATATAGAAATCCTAGAAGAACAAACTGGCACACATTCCGTAGAGTGGCCCAGTCTAAACTTCAACACTTAAACAGAACCATAACGTCAAAGGAAGACCTAGATGAGAAAGTAAGAGCTTTCGAAACTTCCTTGACGAAAGGACTTGAAGCTTCATGCCCTGCCACATATGGTAAAACAACTTATCCTACCTGGTGGAATGAAGATCTAAGTCAACTCAGGAAAATGACAAGAGAAATCTTCAACATCTGCTACAAACACAAATATTTCAAACCCTACAAAGACTGCCTTAGGGAGTACAAGAAAGCAATCAAAGAGGCTCGGACAGAGGCTTGGAGAGATTTTTGTAGTTCCATAGAATCAACCAAAGATACGGCCAGACTAGGCAAGCTTTTATCCAAGGAACACTCCTGCCCTTCCTTCTTGAAGAAAGACACCGGAGAGTGGACAAAATCATCGGCCGACACACTAGAACATCTTATAAATACACACTTCCCAGGCAACACAGAATACATTGAGAACAATACTGACAGTGTTCAAATATCCAAAATACCACCCATTATAATCAACCACATCGTATCCCAAGATAGAATATTATGGGCGATAAAAAACTTTGAACCATATAAGGCAGCCGGACCAGATGGGATATTCCCAGCCATGCTGTGGAACACTCGAGAAACGACGATTCCCTGGCTGGAGGTCTTTTTCAGGAAAAGCCTTATGCTAGGGCACATACCAAAGAGCTGGAGGAGGGTAAAAGTGATATTTATCCCTAAAGCTGGTAGACGCGGTCATGATACAGCGAAGGATTTCAGACCCATCAGCCTATCCTCCTTCATCCTCAAAACTCTCGAGCGACTGTTGGATGTATATCTCAGGGAAAAGATTACAGACTCAACGATTTCACCATCTCAACATGCCTATCTCAAAGGAAAATCCACAGAGACAGCTCTTCACGAGGTTGTAAGTGCGATTGAGAGGAGCATAGAATACAAGCAATACTCACTAGTCGCTTTTCTCGACATAGAGGGGGCCTTCAACAATGTCACCACAAGATCCATAATTGAGGCTCTTAACATGTTAGGCATAGACACAGGTCTCAACGAATGGATAGAGAACATGCTCAAAACTAGAATAATCATCGGTGAGGTAGGCAGCAGCACGATAAAACGCTCTGTCAACAGGGGAACCCCTCAGGGAGGAGTCTTATGCCCTCTACTGTGGTTACTAGTCGCCAACAACATCCTCACCAAATTTAACCAAAAGGGAATTAAAGTGGTGGCGTACGCGGACGACATAGTGCTTATGGTTTCAGAAATTTTTCCAACCACAATCAGTGAGATTATGGAAGGAGCTCTGGTATTACTCAGCAATTGGGCCACGGACTGTGGTTTAAGCGTAAACCCGAGAAAAACTGAACTGATGCTATTCACCAAGAAAACCAAGGTGCCAAACTTTAATCTCCCAAAACTAAACGGCGTCAGCCTCACGCTAACCAAACAGGCCAAATACCTAGGCGTTATCCTGGACCCCAAACTCAGCTGGAAGTCCAACGTAGAGTACAGGGTAAAGAAAGCGAGCATAGCACTTTACACATGTAAGAGAATGTTGGGAAAAAAATGGGGTCTCCAACCAAAATTATCCAACTGGTCCTACACAGCCATTGTAAGGCCAATACTAACATATGCGGCACTAGTTTGGTGGCCTGCAACAGAAAGGAAATACAACAAAACTAAGCTGAACAAGATACAAAGAACAGCGTGTATCCTAACTACAGGAGCGCTTAGCACCAGTCCTACTGAAGCGCTCAATGTACTAACACATCTATTGCCATTAGATTTACACATTAAAACAATAGCTACTTGCAGCGCGGTGAGACTCAGAGACATAGGAAGCTGGACAACAAGGCCGTACGGTCACAGCAAGATCCTCCTACAGGGACCCCCGCTGCTCAAAAACGGATCAGACTACACAGTCCCCGACCTAAACTTCAAGAAAGGCTTTACGGTACGCTTCCCACCGAGAGCCGAGTGGAGCAAAGGAGAGGTGATTGGAAGACACGATATCGAAATCTATACCGATGGTTCTAAGATGAACTGTGGTGTGGGAGCTGGCTTCCATTCGGAGCCACTCAACCTATCTCAATCAATTCGTCTTCCTGATTATGCCAGCGTGTTCCAGGCAGAACTTTTAGCGATCAGAGAAGCATGCAAATCCCTAGAACTCTACAAGGTAGTTGGTGCAAGAGTAGCTATCTTCTCAGACAGTCAAGCAGCTATCAAGGCCTTAGACTCCAACTACATTTCATCCAAACTGGTCCTACAGTGTAGAGAGAAGCTGAAAATGCTCAGCCATTGGCTTGAAATTACCCTGCTATGGGTTCCCGGTCATAGGAACATACGAGGCAATGAGATAGCGGATGAGCTAGCAAGAAAGGGCTCAACACTAGACATAGCAGAGGCGGTGGCAGTTTCCACCCCACTGAACAAACTTAAAGCATCTATTGCTTCACACTATCATGCTTTAGCCGAAAGAAGATGGAAGCAAATACCTACATGTATCACAACAAAAAACACATGGCCGTCATATAAAATCCAAAGGACGAATGACCTGTTAGGATGTTCTCGGCCAAACATTTCACGTATCACTGCAACCCTTACAGGACATTGGAAAGTAGGGGATCACGCAGCTAGACTCAACCTACCCTTTAATCCTATCTGTAGAAGCTGTCAAACGGAAGGGGTGAAGGAAAGTCTGTTCCACTATTTATGTGAATGTCCGGGACTAGCCAGGGCACGACTCCGATCCTTCGGTAAGCCTTTCCTACAGCAAATTAAGGAGATCTCAGTCATCGAGATAAAGGATTTGCTCCTATACTTGGACCTCACTAAGTGGATCTGACCCGGAAACACCAAAAAAAAAAAAAAAAAAAAAAAAAAAAAAAAAAAAAATGCAACAACAACTCATCATTTCACGAGATAGTGGTATTAAAACGGTGCTGGTCACTAATTAGGAGCATTTCAGCTAAGAAATGTTCAACCACCTCAACAACAACAACAACAGCAACTGCGATAAATAAATATAAAACTCGGAGGATATTGCTCAGCGATTCACTACCTACGGGGGGACCCTCCTGGCAATTTACTCACGAGGATAAAAGAATATGGCTAAAATTTGTCAAGGAAATAAAACAAAATGTTACTTGTTACTGCACCACAGCAATTTTTCGTCCGCGCTCGGTGACATTAGAATTGCCACAGGAGGCCGTATGCCTACGCCTACGAGGACGGACTCCTACGACTATAATGTCGGTCGGTTACAGTCTTGTGTGCCCGCAATAGTAGTCATGCTACACCTTCCACATTGGAGATTGCATGGGACCAAGTACTTGTTAATTAACTAAATGCCTTATTTTATAAAAAAGGCTGCAAAAATAAAAAAATTTTTTTTAAAGATAATTACGCAGAAAATTGTATTAAAATCCCTGACAAATTGGTGGGCACTGTGAAACATTCATAGTGCAAGGTTCGACTCCTCGTCAGAAGGAAAGAATATAAAAAGAATAATAAAGAATACAAAAAGATGTTTGAGAAAAATTACATATTTTAAATCTGTGGCGAATTGGTGGGTGCCATTGGCACAAGGTTCGACTCCTTGCCCGGATTCGCAAATATCAAAAAAAAAAAGAGGAAAAATGTTAATTGGCTAGTGTAATTACAGCCATGTTCATAAGTAAATTGGGTAACGTCAACGATCTCGGCATGATAAAGCAGCTGCAGCCAGTGGACTGGATACGCCCTATCTGGGTGCACGTTGTCGCTCACATGGGAACACGCCAACTATTTCTGGCCTCTGGCAGCTAAATTAGAAGTTGTTTAGGTTTTCGAGAATCGTGTGAAGGAAGCGTCCTAAGTAGGTTGCCTACAATCTGATTGTAGGACGACTAAACAGGGTTCCCGCGTCCCTTCCGTGACCTTAACCAATAAAATATAATAAAATATAAAAAAAAAACAAAAAAAAAAAAAAAACAAAACAGAAAACATTACAATAAAAAATAATAAAGAATTATACTGAAATAAACTAAAATAAGAAAGTAAACTTGGTACAACGGAAATGGTCATTACTACAAGAGCAGGCTTGTTAGTGGGATGAATCGTGCCCTAGTAGGCTCGTAGTGCCATCGAATTTGACAAATGGCTACACTACTTCCAAACGGGATTCTGGCGATCTCTCCGTAGCTGGTTCGAGAATAGTATGGCCCTCTGTCCTATACAAGAATTTAAAATGCCTCCTTCGCATAAGGAGAAGGAAGGAAAATTTTTTTTTCAAAAAATGCCTCCTTCGCATAATCCGTTGGAGAAGAAAGAAAAACAAAAAAAAACAAAGAAACAAAATTTTTGAAGAACGAAAAAATCGTTACCAACAAAACATAAAAGAGGAAAAAACCCAACATATTTACCTTTTTATTTTTTTCCTAATTTTTTGTTTATTTTTTATTTATGAAAACTTTTGTAATAACAATATAAAGTAAATTTAAACAAATTTTTCTTTTTTTTATTAAAAATATTAAAAAATTAAAAAAATGATAGAGAATCCTATAAGATAAAAACTCATTAATTCTCATTTATAGGAGGAAAGAACCAAAAGAATCCGAATGAAAAAATTCTGTAAGGAAGCAAAGTCGATCCGTGCCGTGCCGTGCCGATAAAACAGAAAAAAATAAAAAAGAAAAACAAGGTAACACTCAAATTTATTCATTCTTTTTTCTATTGTACTGTGCCTTAAGGTTTAGGGAAAGAATTAAAAAATGGAGGACCTAAAGAAGTTAATTACTGAATTAAATGGGGCGGTTAACGCTATCCTCGATCAACTAAAAAATTTCCATAATCGATTAGGAACTTATAGGAATCGGGCGTTGGACGTATTTATTCGTGGCCTGAATCCTGAACTTTCGAAGATGTTAATTATACAAAAGCCGCGATCGTTGCCAGAGGCATACTCAGCCTGCCTAGATATACAAATTTGACAATGAGGAATACCCTTATCCACGCTAACACCTTTAATAAGGTAGTTGTCCCAAGGAATCGCTGTATATTGCAGTAGATAGAAACAAAAAAAAAAATATATATTAAGAAAAATTGAAATGGATAAAATTTAGTTTATCTCATTTTCAAACTGTTTAAAGGAAATAAAGTTGCTTTTCTAAAGCGTTGCTTGGCAAACGATGAATGCTCTCAGCGACAAGGAATGCAAGTTCGTGCGCGTATTGGCACACGGCAGGTACACGGCAAGTGCCGCTCCAATTATAATACAAATGGGTCATTTTGTATGTTAAAAGCTGCATTTGATCTGGTGTTAAACGAATATTGCTGTATACAATATTATAGTTTGTTGGGGACACTGTTCCTTGTTGCACAGACTGAGATACCAAGAAAAAAAAAATACCAGTCTAACGGTTAGACGGGATAGAAGTGAAACCTTCCGTAAGACAAACTGAGAGAGAATGAGACGAAAGCAGCATTAGGAGCGGGATAATTATAGGTTCATTATAATATTGCTCTAAAGTTCATATTTTATTTTCTTCATTTTATTTTATTCATCCTCAATGTTTTCAATTTCAACAAATGATACGAGTGGCTTATGATAGATAAAATATGATACAAATGCTTTGGTTTCGATGTTGTCAAAAAAAATACCCAAACGGACCGAAGAAACAGACTTACAAATTTCTTCCATTTTCGTGTACTTGTATTCATATAAAAATTTATGTCTCTTCCCACCAAAGCTAAATGTATTTGTATATTTCTTCTTGTATTTATTCAAGGTCGAAATCCCGGCGGTACTGCAATACCGGGCCAACCCGTGACAGAGGTGGAGCAAGCTCCTAAAACACTCCGCCCATTTCCAAAAATCAGTTTAACATTTGTTGTCCTCCGATGGAGGATCTATCAGATGTTAAGCTGATAAGAACAGATATCACACTACCTAGTCAATAGATTTTAAATAATAAACCTAATAAACCTTTTGAGAATTACACGCTCACAAAATTTATTTATATCAACATATAATATAACGCTTCGTAACTAAATAACTTTTAGGCCAGCAACGACAGCATGGAGCGGTAGCCGAGCGACTAGCAATGTGAGCTTCCGATCCAAAATCCTTGGTTTGAATCACAAGAAAAATAAAATTTATTTTTATTTAGTTCGTCGCTACGTTTATATCAACATATAATATAACGCTTCGTAGCCAAGTTGGTCGCTTTTTTCGTTTCACTTTTCCTCAAATCACTCCCAACGATTCTAAAGAAGTTTTCACTTCAAAAAGTCATAACGTTCTGGACACGTAACTACATCATCGACTATTGTACCAGGAGGCGGATTTCGGCCTCGTGTAAAGAGTCGGGTATTAATACTTTTTGGTACCACAACATATGCAAACATAGGTGGTTTTTCAGAGCCCACACGCTTATACTCTTGCTCGAGTTCCTCAACCACGGAACCTGGAGGTGGATTCCTGCCATTAATGAAGTAACGAGTATTAATTCGCTTCGATACTAATTACTATAAACGCCAAGGGGCAAATCGTAGGTTTCTTCTCATAATCAGAATACATTTTGTTTAACCTTTCTATCAAAAATTTCACTTCGGTGCTGAAAACTTGATGCAATTGCCCATCACCGACTCCGTCACGATAGAAGAGGATTTTCTTTGGTAACACACCATGCTCTTGTTGATATGCTTTCAAAGCAATGCCCATACGCATTCCATTAGCTGCTCTTATACACATTTGTACGAAATTTTGAACTTCACGTAAATTCCGTGATGGCGTAATCACGTACCACCTCTTAATGTCAACGTGTTTGTACATTGAATTATTTCGAAATTCTCGCGTCCAATCTGCAAATTCATTGCAATCGTAACGTTTTTTATAATAATCAATATACGAAATCTCTCCATCCTTGGTTGGAAATTTCGACTTGGGCGACTGTTGGAAATCCACGTCATTTATCCGATATTATTATTATAATCGGTAAGGATTATTGTTCCAACGACTTCTCCTTTAAAAGCATCATGGTAGTCTGGTTTACCGACGCTATCTTGTAAAATTTTATATAACGTATCAGTGCGCATTACTTTATGAGCAATTTCAGCACATAAGAGAATGTCTTGCTCATGTTGTCGTATTGAAGTTTGATATTCAGGTCATAATTCGAGGTAAAAACTGTTTAGACAATGCTTTGCCTTCGAAATCAAAGAAACTACGCCCAACAAGTTCTAAATTCAGCCCTGCCATAGCACGACGTAAAATAAGATTTAGCACTTGTAGCTGCTGTGAATCAGCCACCTCCAATTGCCCAACGTGTTTAATTTTTGGATAGTTTCACCCTCACGATTTTTATGGGGGGAGGCGCAGTACAAAGAAAAGCAGCTCTCTTCCAATCCATAAAATTGGTGGATATTCTTTGAATATCGGGGTTCGACTCCACATAAGGAAGAGTGAATGAGTAAAAATATACAAAAAATATATACCTATATATATACAATATATAAAAATGGCACTTTAAAAGGCACATAAAAATTAAAAATACAGATATTTTTTTGGCACGTTGAAATAAAAAATAAATACAATAAGAATAACTCTCTCAACCCATAAAATTGGTGGATATTCTTTGAATATCGGGGTTCGACTCCTCATGGGAATGATGAAATTAATAGAGAGCTTTTCAGAAAAAGAATGGCACTTTAAAGAAAGAAAAAATTATAATAAAATTTTTTTTTATTATTTTAACTATTATTGATACACAAAATTTTAATTAATTAATTAATACACAAAATTATAAAGTAAAACTAAAATTTAAAAAAACAAAGTAGAACATATTAAAATTGCCTAGAAGTTTAAGACACTACAATAGTTTTAGAAGAAATTATTAAGAATATCTTTAAACTTTAAAATTCATTGCAAGATAGGTTAATGCTAATTTGAAAGTAAAATTAAAAATTTAAAAGAAAAATAGAACATATTAAAATTGCCTAGAAGTTTAAAGCACTGTAATAGTTTTAGAACAAATTATTATATTTAAAAAATATCTTTAAACTTGAAATTTCAATATGAATCCCCAATTGTTACGGTGGAGCACGGTAGCGGCTATGTCATCAGCGGTCATTTTAAATTAATCCACGCTATTGACCTAAAATACTTCGACACCGTATTGCAGAAGCTAAACAGCGTTGTGACGATCACAAATGACGTCGTCGATCGAAGAACCAGGGAAAGGTTCGAGCAGGATGTCCAAAACAAGATAGCTATCCTGAAGGAAGACGTGAACGAGCTGGTACGCGCGTGCCAAATGGCTAAGGCTGGCATCGTCATTAGCAATCTCTTAAGCAAGGAAGAAATTAACCAGCTTGTTGGCGAGATTGACATCCTTCCATACAGTAATGCCATTGAAGCCATCGAGTATAGCAAACCTTCGATCTACACCAACAACACGCTATTGCTGTACGTGTTATCTCTGCCTAAGGTCACGGAGGAAAGATTCAACCACCGTATCACACGAGCTAATGTCCAGAAAGGCCATCGGATAAAATTGGCGTACAAAACTATCCTTATAAGCAAACAGGAGACGTTTGGCATAAAGGGAGACTGTTTGCACTTATCCTCAGCAATGGTATGTGAAAAGAAATCCTTGGACCTGCTACCGGAGGCTGGTTGTGTGGCTCGTCTTCTCAAGGGCGGAGAAACAAGTTGTCCTTACCTGACAAGCAACGCATCTACCGTCGAAGTAATCAAAGATGATACTATTTTCCTGAACAATTTCGTTGGCAACATAAGTTCAGGTAAAACCACTACTAATCTTAACGGTTCCTATATTCTCCGGGTAGACAACGAGACGATAGTAATCAACAACAAAACATATTCAAGCATTACCACCTCAGGAGTTCAGGTGCTCCCACCAATCCTAACTAGCGCCACGAACCGCACAATGGCTATAAACCTCGATCTGGTACATGGAATGGCAATTGACAACTTGGAAATATTGAAGCACCTCAAGTCTGAGACGAATTGGTTTATATTATCCGAGGGATCAGGACTACTGTTATTTATGGTGATAATTTGGTTTATCTGGAGGAAGCTCACAGCAAGGATCCACTTACCCGAAATAAAAATCGAGAACCAACTTAGTCGAAAGATCGAAAAACGTCCTTCGTCACCTAATCTGCGGGACGCAGATATTTAAAGGGGGAGGAGTTAAGACGACTGCCTGACTGCCATGCGTATCAGATGGCACATGCGCTGCAGCGTTGGTATATAACCACCGCTGCACCATGTGAACCGCTATGTCAGCAAGTTAAGGCAGCTGCCTGATTGCGATTCGCTAGCAACGCGTATCAGATGACACATGCGCAGCAGCGTTGGTATATAACCGCCGCTGCACCGTGTGAACCGCTATGTCAACAATATGTTAGATTAAGAATTAGCTTAGCTTAAGCATAAGAATAAATTGTCAAGCACTCTTGGTTCTGGACGGAAGAAAAGCAAAACGCATTTTTCACTTGGAGAAAAATAGGAGTAAGTATTGGAAAGGGGCCAAGTGGTTGGCCCCCAACTTTAATTTTTTGGTGCTCCCTGAAGGGAGCATCTTAACTTATATATATATATATATATATGGTTGTTATTTTGGTGTCTCGTTCCCTGGTTTAGACGGTGTAATGTTTTCTCCGATGTGTCTTTTAATTTTTTTACTATGTCTTCTTTGCTGTGTGTTATTAGCTTAAAATGTACTATATCCTTTGGTTTTTTTCTGTGACGGCATGGGTTGTGTTGTTCAATTCCTTTATAGCTACAAATAGCTCCTATATATATATTCATATATTGGTGTCTGCACTTTGTTGATATTGTATTTTATACAGATTTGTTTTAACATTGGTGTATTCAAACAACTTTCGTTATCTGTCATGAGTCGTTTACAGTTCGGAAAATTGTTGATAAGAATTTCTTCTACTCTTTTGTCCATTTCTGTTTTTGAGTCTAATTGTCTGATAGTTATTTATTCTGAGAATTTATCTACTACTACTAAATATGTTTTGTGTTCATTAAAATAAATATCTAAATATATGTATTCCCCTGGTTGTGTTGGTACGTATGATTCTTTTAATGGTTCTCTTGTGGGATTCAGTTCGTATTTGCCGTAAAGACAAGCTGTGCACATTTTGTTGTATGCCTTACATTATTGTTTTATGTTCGGCCAATAGTATTGTTCTAATAGTTCTTTTACATTATTTTTGTATCCCTGTGTGCTCGCTCGTGCGTGTTTAACTAGTTCTAACTGTCCATATGGTTGTGTTAGTCTTCGAGTTTATTTGGTGTATATACGAATTTCATATCTGTGAACGAGGATGGTTCCATATGTAGAAGTCCACGCAAGTGGGGAAAGTTACTGATCACCATTCACCTGGGAGTGGCCAGGACGATTCTTTTGCATATGGTTTAAAATCTTCGTTAAAATATAAACGTTACTTTTAATTATGTTATTAAATTATTTATTAAAATATACGCATTTATGTAGATCAAATACAAATACATATGTACGTGCATATACAGGGTGGGCCAAATAAGACCTACTAATGTTAAGCACAAATAACTTTTTTATTTTTTGACATATTTATTTTTCTCTTTTTGTAGGTTATAATTGAATTGTTGGAAATTTATTATTCAACACAACTCGTTAAAATTATCGAGTTTTTCTATTCTTGTCAACGATCAATTGTTTTAACGCAGCGTAAATATTGGCATCATTTTAATCCCAGATCAGCTCCCACAGCCTACATGATTAGGAGTTTGGTCGGTCGTTTTGAGGAACTGGTTTCAGTGGCCGACCGTCCTGGACCAGGTGCCCATCGAAATATTCGCATTGGGGACAACATGGAAACTGTGCGGCAGAGTGTTGCAGATGATCCATCTGTCTCAACTTGCCGTCGTTTCAGCCAATTGGGCATTTCCAGAGCGACATTGCGTAGAATTTTAAAGTTGGATCTTAAGATGTACCCATACGAAATTCAAATTGTGCAAGCACTGCTACCGCAAGACCACCAACAACGACTACAATACGCTATTCGTTTTACACAATTAGCCACACAAATTGATTTTTTAAATAATGTTTTGATGTCGGATGAAGCGCAATTCCATTTAAATGGTTATGTCAACAAACAAAACTGTAGATTGAGGGGCTCTGAAATTCCACACACCACACCAACATCAGTTGCACCCATCTAAATGTACTGTTTGGTGCGGTGTTATGGCCACTAGAGTTATCGGCCCATATTTCTTCGAAAATGAGGATGAAACGTCGGAATCGATTTCAGGAGCTTCTTACAGAACATTGATTGAAATCTAATTGCGGCCAATGGCGAAGCAGTATCCTAATGTGTGGTTTCAACAAGATGGAGCAACTGCGTATACTGCTAGGCAAACTATGGACCTGCTGCGTGAAATTTTTGGCGAACGTCTGAATTCCAAAAATTCAGATTTCCCTTGGCCACCTCGTTCGCCGGATTTGACTGCGCCCGACTTCTTTCTATGGGGATATTTAAAAGACAAAATGTATCTTAATAAACCTTAATAAAAAGAGCCAATCTTTGTATCGAGAAAAATGGTGGACATTTGTCTGATATTATATTTCATACATAATTTCCATAAAGTATATTCAATGTGTAAAGACAATTAACCAAAATAAATAATTATTGCAAAAGTTATTTGTGTTTAACATTAGTAGGTCTTATTTGTGTATATTGCTTACTTCGCAATATAGAATTGTTCCGAATTTGGCAAATGGTGATATTTTTGCTGTGGGGAGTGCGTGCAGGTGCATATTTGTATATGTATGCCGACTTATGTACGTACATATGTATAGATTAGGGTTAGGGAAATATTGTCGCAGGGAATCGTGATGGTTTTTTGTATGTGCGTTTGTGTTTCAACATTCCCATAAGAATGATGATATTTCGCATGCACGTACATATGTATGTACATGCAGGCATATCTATTTATAAGGACCAAAATACGAAATGTGGAAAATGATGAGAACTTGGAATTAACAGACTGACAATTGATAAATGTGTTGGTTTATTGATGAGTGTAGAGAACATAGGATTCAATTATTAGACTTTTTCGACTTAGTGATTCTGCGAAAGCACTGCTCCTGTGCCGTTGAAAAAGTTCGATGGGCCAAGTAATGTTTTCGTATTAGATCGTGTTTAATCTGAATTTCAAAGCGTGTTGGTTCGAGTCCTTGGTAATAATATTACTTACTAAATGCATAGAGATACGCAAACGATCGTCGCGAGTAATAAAGGCGACCAGTGCTGGCTTTGCTCGTAAACACAAAGATTAAAGGCTCAATATAAACAGTGGACAAATATTAATTAATTTTGATAAAAATTGTTTTATTAGTGAGCAAGACTACGCTGAATCATTGATATTCGGGTTTGTTTATTTGGTTTATTATAGCTCTTATATTTTTGATGAAATTAAGTCTGAAATGAAGGTTAAAAATGTTTTTTCTAAAGCATTTCAACAATCCAAAATACGCCTGACAATAATATATTTTATTTGCGCCCGCGAAGAAGACACTGTACGACGCAGCCAAGCAAGTTCTTACGTATTTATCTTCTATAAGAGAACAAAAACGAATGGATTTTAAATTTTCATTAGTACGAAATTTCGAAGACGTCAACATGTTTGGTGGTTTTTCATGAAATCATTCCTTAACTCTCCCCTTCCCTAATTAAATCGTCCCGATTTATACCGAAATAATGTTTGTTCCTTGTTCTTGCCTAAGTAATTTTTACAGTTATTCACTCTAGTGTAAATATTGTTGCAAAGGGCAATTTCCTTATCGATGAAAATTTGTCCATGCTTAGTTCTAAGTGGTGTGAATTTAAATAGTTTACAATGATTATTTATGATAGGATTTTTGTAAATAGCAATGATCGGATTTTTAGTTCTTATTAAATATTTGTTCGTATGATGTAGTAATTTTTTGTCAGTTAGTTACGTAGAATAAAAATGTGAATTCGTCAAATAAATATACATCGTTGGTTCTAGTTAGAATACATTTCCTGTTAGTTATGGTTGTTATTTTATTTTTTAATAGCGGTCGCCCCTCGGCAGGCAATGGCAAACCTCCGAGTGTATTTCTGCCATGAAAAAGCTCCTCATAAAAATATCTGCCGTTCGGAGTCGGCTTAAAACTGTAGGTCCTCCATTTGTGGAACAACATCAAGACGCACACCACAAATAGGAGGAGGAGCTCGGCCAAACACCCAAAACGGGTGTACGCGCCAATTATATATATATATATATATATATATGGGGCATTCTTTCTGAACGTGAGACCCCCTGCCCCCAGAATAGATTTTGACGAAAAGAGGTCTATGAGGGCTTAAAATGTAGGTAACTATGTTTACTTTCGAAAGCAAAGTGGCACTTCTTGAAATTCAAAATGGCGGATCCAATATGGCGGATTCAATATGTCGCAATTTTGCAGTTCGTGCATCAGATTTATGGTATGAACTGATGATAAAAAATGTGATGATTAATCAGTGACCAATAAAAATAAATAATTAACTTGGAAATATGTAAAATTAAATCCAATGCAACAATTTTACTTAAAAATAAATAAAGAAAACACGAAATAGCATAAATCTGATGCACGAACTGCAAAATTGCGCCATATTGAATCCGCCATATTGGATCCGCCATTTTGAATTTCAAGAAGTGCCACTTTGCTTTCGAAAGTAAACATAATTACCTACATTTTAAGCCCTCATAGACCTCTTTTCGTCAAAATCTATTCTGGGGGCAGGGGGTCTCACGTTCAGTAAGAATGCCCCATATATATATATATATGGTTGTTATTTTGGTGTCTCGTTCCCTGGTTTAGACGGTGTAATGTTTTCTCCGATGTGTCTTTTAATTTTTTTACTATGTAAAACACACAGCAAGTGTTATTAGCTTAAAATGTACTGTAAAATGGTTTTTTTCTGTGACGGCATGGGTTATATTGTTCAATTCCTTTATAGCTACAAATAGCTATAATATATATATATTTATATATTGGTGTCTGCACTTTGTTGATATTGTATTTTATACAGATTTGTTTTAACATTGGTGTATTCAAACAACTTTCGTTATTTGTCATGAGTCGTTTACAGTTCGGAAAATTGTTGATAAGAATTTCTTCTACTCTTTTGTCCATTTCTGTTTTTGAGTCTAATTGTCTGATAGTTATGTATTCTGAGAATTTATCTACTACTACTAAATATGTTTTGTGTTCATTAACCGTCCGTTGTGTGAAAGTTTTATATTCTTTTGTTGTTTAAAATGGCCTGACCAGGCCACCTATGAGAACACGTGCTTTATTTATAGGCTGGTACGAAAATTATGTCTGTAATCAATTTAAGTGTAATACCGATTAATAAAAAAACAGATTGATTAGTGTTAAAAGAAATTTAATATATTTATCAAGGTTCATCCTTCTTACTGTTTTTTAAAAATTATTTGAAAAATTCAATTTATAAATAAATAAATAAAAATATAAAATTTTAAAAGTTGCTTATGAAGTTGACGTAGTTACTGCAGCTAGGCATATGCTGCAAGTGTAGGTTTTGGTTTCTAAACCGTGAGTTAAGCACATTGCATCTTTGCAAATGTGGCAAGTAAATCGGGTTTTTCTTTTAAGCTTATCCCGTTTGGTACATAGCTTGCACAATGGCCGGTACTGTGAGCTTACGGGCTTTGATGTAGTTTTTTGTGCTGGGGCCGTCGAAGTTGATGGTGGATCCTGTGAGAGATACATTATTTAAATGAATTATATATTTCAACTAGCGAAAACCCGCCCGTTCCGCTGGTCGTCTTTAAAAAAAATCTAGATTAATTAATTAAATTAAGCGGACAAATACTGTGTGTATTTTATAAAAATTATCGCTCATGAATAGTAATGAAAGAAGTTTTAAATAGTAGTAGCAATTAAAAAACGTTTGATGTATTGACTTACTTTATTGCTTTTTTTATTGTAATGCTCTTTGGTATACAGTATTCTTCGTTTTTCCATGCGTTGTAGAATAAATGAACAATACCGATGGCTTACCAACTCTTGAGCATGCAACATAAAGTTGGCCATGAGAAAAATATGGGTATTCTAAATCAATACCACAAATTGATAAAGTTCAAAGTATTAATAGTAATCGCGAGTGCAAGGCGAACAGGAAATTGAAGACGTTTGAATTCAAACGGCATATCCGATGGTATCATTGGTATTCGCGGTATTAAAACGTCTTCACCGGAGTATTTTCCATTGAAAACTGTTGCTTCAATGACGTTATTCATCAATCTCTTAACTGTTAATCGAGTGCCATTACATAGTCGTGGTTGATTTATGTATGTTTCTCAACATAATAATCGGTGCTCCTATTTTAAAGTTTAGCATGTGTGGCGGTAATCCAGGTAAATCAAAGGAATTCAAAAATTCAGTGGGATAATTTACAATATCATCTTGATTTGTAACAGTGTCAACGGATCGATATGTTTGTTCTGGACTTGGTATGTTAGCCAAAATAGCCGCATTCATTTCATTCACATCTTTATTTTTGCCAGCTATGATGGCTCGTTCACTAAGCCAATCATGATTTATGTAATTTTGAGGCAAATTTGGGAAAATACTTTGAATTAACTGTTCTTTCGTTTGACCTATTTGACAAAAGTTTGGTTGTAAAGTTATTAAGCCAGTTAAATTATCGACAGGAACTTTGCCATTTCCAATATCCAATAATTGCTGTGAAAATTCAGCGGCTGATGGATCATTTTGCATTAGAACACGTACATTTGTAGTTAGTTTGAGTGTTTGAACATGTCTCCACAAATATGATGATTTCAAACATGCAGCCAATTCATCTGCTACAGTTGCTCGAGGAATAACAGGCAGTGTTTGTCTAAAATCACCTGCCAGCAGCACGACCAAACATTTCATTTTTACTACGTAAATCTCGTAATGTCCTATCAAGCGCTTCCAGTGACTTTTTATGTGCCATCGTGCACTCATCCCATACAATTACGTGTGCGAAAAAGCGGAGAAGGAGAAGATAACTGTTCTATTCCCCTCCGCTTTAACCCAGCTATGTGTTCAGGTGCAAATGACTTTTTTGCGTGAAGTCTGATATAAAATAAGTTCTAATTACTCTTCTTAAATTTATATAAACTTTTCCAGGCGAAGTGAAAAAACTGACATAGGTGTATTTGCTTCAACCGTATATTTGTGAGTACACAGGTAATACGTAAATATATGAATGATATAGGTAATTTCTCATATTAGCATAACCTTTCTGCAAAAATTTAAGGAAACGATCACCAATCACGCCGGCAATGATACAATGAATTTTTCACTATAACTGACTTGAGATTAACGTTTATATAATAAGCGAATATTTAACATTTTAAAATTTTTTAGAATTTTTTTTTTAATTTTTAACAATAAGTGGTCTTCCTCTTTCTCTTCCTCTTCCTGTAGCTATTCCTTTTCCTCTTCCATCTCCAGCTCCATCTCCTTTCTTTATCCCGGAAACGGGCAGTAAAAATTACCTCACTTAAAAGCTTTCATCAACAGCTTCCATCTGATACCCATATTGTACAAACACATCCAAGGGTACATTGGTCCACCTTTTCGGCTACATCTCGAGACCCTGGTCACTCAGAGATCTAAAAAATACTCTGTATTAAAGTACTCATCAGTAGCTTTGATTTGATACCCACAATGTAAAAACACATCCTAGGGTTACCCGGGTCCTCGTTTTGGCCTTCGGCAGCGACACCTGGTGGCGAGTGGAATCAAGAAACATATTATACTAACCTTCTCCGTGGAAAAATACATATATATACCAAATTTCATAATAATCGGCCCAGACACACACGACCAAAATGTATTCAATTCTAATGAATGCTATGTGCGGTACAAAAAATACGTGCGGCAAATAGCAAAAACACACTCACTTAACCCACGCACCGCACATACACGCGTTATCGGATTTCAACCAAACTTCACAGAAACCTTTGCCAAAGCAGCACCAACAATGTGTGAAACTTTCATTCTTTTCCTTACACGCGTTGCTGAGATTACCCCGGACAAATGCACACTTTTTTTCGGCTTAATTTGTATATATATAGATACGAATTCGGATGTTTGTATAAATACTTACATAAAATACATTGAACTTTTGCATTGCTATTTTAATTCCTCGTCTACCATATACCTTGGGATTTGCTGCACGTGTTTGCATAAGGGGGATTGTCAGTTGTTCAGCCAATTCTAATATAAAATCCCTTCGTTGGTCTGACTTCTTGCTTGGTCGCAAATGCTTGTATATAATATAAGAAGCCAAGCCAGTAATGTCAAGCATATTAAAAAAATGGCCATTGGCCACCGGTTTGTTGCGCGTTTGCAACTGTAGCCAGAAAGCATTTTGTCCATTGTATCAACCCCAGACTTGTTTTCATTGTAGTCTAAGACAGCTGCAGGTTTATATTTGTTTGAAGTTTCTGTGGCTTGCGTGTGATGTTGTGTCGACAATACTAGCACATATTCGTCTACTTGGGCAACGTATGATAACATAGATACATTTTCATCCAGGAAAGCAAACAAAGTCTAATATAGAGGTCGAAACTTTTTATACGGCCTTGTCTTTTTGTTCAGCGGAAAGCATAGAGCAACAAATTTTCTATTTGGGCGCACTGTGCCTACGACAGCTAGTCCCTTCTGCATAAGAGACTTGGCCAATTCGAGTGAAAAAGTTATCGCAATACACCGTTCGGCCGGAATTACGATACCTCTCTACCAACTCCAGTACCACTCTTTCACCTTGGTTAATTTCTCGTTCTTCATTTGGTCGTTTTCCTGTGTAAATCTGTCCCTTGAGAGGGTAGTTTGTTGAAGAATCGCAGACCCACCAAATTTTTATTCCGTACTTTGTCGGCTTAGACGGAATATACTGCGTAAACCTAGTTCGCCCACGGTACGGAAATAGTTGCTCATCTACTGTTATTGCTGCATTTGGAGTATATGCTTCTTACAGATTGTGATTCATCATAGTCCAATTGTCGTCAATTGGTGCAGATTTACTGATCAGCATACGTTCAGAACGAGTATTAGCTCCAACAAAACGAACAAACCGAAGCAACATTTTGAATCGATCTAACGACATTGTTGCATTATAAATATCAAAATGCCGAGAATGCCATAGATCCTTTGCTTGCATATTATGACAGTGGAACACACCGGAAAACAATAGCAATCCAAACCAAGCATACATTTCCATTTCTTCTGTGGGCTTCCACTCTTTTGATGTACATGTTGGATTAGCCTCGTTCCAGGCCTTGATCATTTCTCTTGCTTTCCGATTCGTCTGACGAACAATTATATCGACTATTTCAGGTAACATTATGTCACGCAAAATAGACACTGGATTTGGCAGAAATCGATGAGTAGGTCCCACTGGTCTGGTGCTGGTACTGGCAAATCGGTTCCAATGGCGTGCTCTAGGTGCTGACGGTTCCTTTTTCCAAAACATATTGTCAATCTTGCACTCGTAACATTGCTCTTTTTTACCTAGTAATCGATTCACTCCACTGGCAAGATTTGAGACACTTGGCTCTGGTTCGATTACTTCATCCCATTCAACTTCATAAATTTCTTCGTTTTCAGGCAATTCTTCTTCAACCTCAAGCTCATTCTCAATATCAGACACCTCTCCGTCATCAACAGGAACATAATCCTCATCATTATCGTCGTCGGTGACAAACGGATCATCTTCCTCATCCTCCGCTGCAATAAATTTGCTCAACACTTCCTCGTGATGGCGCATTTGCTCACTTGATAGACGATTACTTCTTCTACCGATATCTAATAGAGCCCTATCTACTTCGTTTGAAAGTGACATTTCTGTTCCGGCACAAAACACTTTATGAATAATACATATCACTATTTAAATTGTTAATAAATACTAACTTTTCTCCACTCAAACAAAAATGATTGCAAAAAGCAAAATCAATCATACACAACAAAATGTGCATCTATAATAAATAGAACCAAATTCAATTCTTACGGCATATATCTGGCGCCTGTTCTCGTGTTTTTTTTTTACTAAAACTAGTAAAACTGTCGAAAATGCGGTGAGAGCGAGAGAGCGACTAAAGTTTCAACTTCTGAGTGAGAGAGAACCGTATTCACTCTTTCTTGAACTCTAATTAGTCAGAAAACCAAGTACGGTGCATGACTATACTAAAATTGCAGTGGTGGCCTGTGCAGGCCATTTACCGTAGCATATGAAGTTTTTGTGTAAAATGTATTTTTTTTATAATCACTTCGCTGGAAATGGTTATAAAATTTTCAGAAGATTCATCTAACAGACCTGTATGGTATATTTTCGCCGTTTTTTTGAAAACTTAACGAAACAAAAAGATATACCCCTCTAAAATTCGGAATGGCCTACGTAGGCCACATCACACAACGAACGGTTAAAATAAATATCTAAATGTATGTATTCCCCTGGTTGTGTTGGTACGTATGATTCTTTTAATGGTTCTCTTGTGGGATTCCGTTCGTATTTGCCGTAAAGACAAGCTGTGCACATTTTGTTGTATGCCTTACATTATTGTTTTATGTTCGGCCAATAGTATTGTTCTAATAGTTCTTTTACATTATTTTTGTATCCCCTGTGTGCTCGCTCGTGCGTGTTTAACTAGTTCTAACTGTCCATATGGTTGTGTTATGTCTTCGAGTTTATTTGGTGTATATACGAATTTCATATCTGTGAACGAGGATGGTTCCATATGTAGAAGTCCATGCAAGTGGGGAAAGTTACTGACCGCCATTCACCTGGGAGTGGCCAGGATGATTCTTTTGCATATGGTTTAAAATCTTCGTTAAAATATAAACGTTACTTTTAATTATGTTATTAAATTATTTATTAAAATATACGCATTTATGTAGATCAAATACAAATACATATGTACGTGCATATACAGGGTGGGCCAAATAAGACCTACTAATGTTAAGCACAAATAACTTTTTTATTTTTTGACATATTTATTTTTCTCTATTTGTAGGTTATAATTGAATTGTTGGAAATTTAATATGGAACCATACAGTTCAACACAACTCGTTAAAATTATCAAGTTTTTCCATTCTTGTCAACGATCAATTGTTTTAACGCAGCGTAAATATTGGCATCATTTTAATCCCAGATCAGCTCCCACAGCCTTCATGATTAGAAGTTTGGTCGGTCGTTTTGAGGAACTGGTTTCAGTGGCCGACCGTCCTGGACCAGGTGCCCATCGAAATATTCGCATTGGGGACAACATGGAAACTGTGCGGCAGAGTGTTGCAGATGATCCATCTGTCTCAACTTGCCGTCGTTTCAGCCAATTGGGCATTTCCAGAGCGACATTGCGTAGAATTTTAAAGTTGGATCTTAAGATGTACCCATACGAAATTCAAATTGTGCAAGCACTGCTACCGCAAGACCACCAACGACGACTACAATACGCTATTCGTTTTACACAATTAGCCACACAAATTGATTTTTTAAATAATATTTTGATGTCGGATGAAGCGCAATTCCATTTAAATGGTTATGTCAACAAACAAAACTGTAGATTGAGGGGCTCTGAAATTCCACACACCACACCAACATCAGTTGCACCCATCTAAATGTACTGTTTGGTGCGGTGTTATGGCCACTAGAGTTATCGGTCCATATTTCTTCGAAAATGAGGATGAAACTTCGGAATCGATTTCAGGAGCTTCTTACAGAACATTGATTGAAATCTAATTGCTGCCAATGGCGAAGCAATATCCTAATGTGTGGTTTCCACAAGATGGAGCAACTGCGTATACTGCTAGGCAAACTATGGACCTGCTGCGTGAAATTTTTGGCGAACGTCTGATTTCCAAAAATTCAGATTTCCCTTGGCCACCTCGTTCGCCGGATTTGACTGCGCCCGACTTCTTTCTATGGGGATATTTAAAAGACAAAATGTATCTTAATAAACCTTTATAAAAAGAGCCAATCTTTGTATCGAGAAAAATGGTGGACATTTGTCTGATGTTATATTTCATACATAATTTCCATAAAGTATATTCAAGTAAAAACAATTAACCAAAATAAATAATCATTGCAAAAGTTATTTGTGTTTAACATTAGTAGGTCTTATTTGTATATATTGCTCACTTCGCAATATAGAATTGTTCCGAATTTGGCAAATGGTGATATTTTTGCTGTGGGGAGTGCGCGCAGGTGCATATTTGTATATGTATGCCGACTTATGTACGTACATATGTATAGATTAGGGTTAGAGAAATATTGTCGCAGGGAATCGTGATGGTTTTTTGTATTATATGTGCGTTTGTTTTTCAACATTCCCATAAGAATGATGATATTTCGCATGCACGTACATATGTATATACATGCAGGCATATCTATTTATAAGGATCAAAATACGAAATGGAGAAAATTATGAGATTGGTGTAAATCTGAACCAGAAGAACTTGGAATTAACAGACTGACAATTGATAAATGTGTTGGTTTATTGATGAGTGTAGAGAACATAGGATTCAATTATTAGACTTTTTCGACCTAGTGCTTCTGCGAAAGCACTGCTCCTGTGCCGTTGAAAAACTTCGATGGGCCAAGTAATGTTTTCGTATTAGATCGTGTTTAATCCGAATTTCAAAGCGTGTTGGTTCGAGTCCTTGTTAATAATATCACTTACTAAATGCATAGAGATATGTAAATCATCGTCGCGAGTAATAAAGGCGACCAGTGCTGGATTTGCTCGTAAACACAAAGATTAAAGGCTCAATATAAACAGTGGACAAATATTAATTAATTTTGATAAAAATTGTTTTATTAGTGAGCTAGACTACGCTGAATCATTGATATTCGGGTTTGTTTATTTGGTTTATTATAGCTCCTATACTTTTGATGAAATTAAGTCTAAAATGAAGGTTAAAAATGTTTTTTCTAAAGCATTTCAACAATCCAAAATACGCCTGACAATAATATATTTTATTTGCGCCCGCGAAGAAGACACTGTACGACGCAGCCAAGCAAGTTCTTACGTATTTATCTTCTATAAGAGAACAAAAACGAATGGATTTTAAATTTTCATTAGTACGAAATTTCGAAGACGTCAACATGTTTGGTGGTTTTTCATGAAATCATTCCTTAACTCTCCCCTTCCCTAATTAAATCGTCCCGATTTATACCGAAATAATGTTTGTTCCTTGTTCTTGCCTAAGTAATTTTTACAGTTATTCACTCTAGTGTAAATATTGTTGCAAAGGGCAATTTCCTTATCGGTCAAAATTTTTACATGCTTAGTTCTAAGTGGTGTGAATTTAAATAGTTTACAATGATTATTTATGATAGGATATTTGTAAATAGCAATGACCGGATTTTTAATTCTTATTAAATATTTGTTCGTATGATGTAGTAATTTTTTGTCATTTAGTTACGTAGAATAAAAATGTGAATTCGTCAAATAAATATACATCGTCGGTTCTAGTTAGAATATATTTCCTGTTAGTTATGGTTGTTATTTTATTTTTTAATAGCGGTCGCCCCTCGGCAGGCAATGGCAAACCTCCGAGTGTAGTTCTGCCATGAAAAAGCTCCTCATAAAAATATCTGCCGTTCGGAGTCGGCTTAAAACTGCAGGTCCTCCATTTGTGAAACAACATCAAGACGCACACCACAAATAGGAGGAGGAGCTCGGCCAAACACCCAAAAAGGGTGTACGCGCCAATTATATATATATATATATATATATATGGTTGTTATTTTGGTGTCTCGTTCCCTGGTTTAGACGGTGTAATGTTTTCTCCGATGTGTCTTTTAATTTTTTTACTATGTCTTCTTTGCTGTGTGTTATTAGGTTAAAATGTACTATTATATTGTATATCCTTTGTTTTTTTTCTGTGACGGCATGGGTTGTGTTGTTCAATTCCTTTATAGCTACAAATAGCTCCTATATATGTATTTATATATTGGCGTCTGCACTTTGTAGATATTGTATTTTATACAGATTTGTTTTAACATTGGTGTACTCAAACAACTTTCGTTATCTGTCATGAGTCGTTTACAGTTCGGAAAATTGTTGATAAGAATTTCTTCTACTCTTTTGTCCATTTCTGTTTTTGAGTCTAATTGTCTGATAGTTATGTATTCTGAGAATTTATCTACTACTACTAAATATGTTTTGTGTTCATTAAAATAAATATCTAAATGTATGTATTCCCCTGGTTGTGTTGGTACGTATGATTCTTTTAATGGTTCTCTTGTGGGATTCCGTTCGTATTTGCCGTAAAGACAAGCTGTGCCTTACATTATTGTTTTATGTTCGGCCAATAGTATTGTTCTAATAGTTCTTTTACATTATTTTTGTATCCCCTGTGTGCTCGCTCGTGCGTGTTTAACTAGTTCTAACTGTCCATATGGTTGTGTTAGTCTTCGAGTTTATTTGGTGTATATACGAATTTCATATCTGTGAACGAGGATGGTTCCATATGTAGAAGTCCACGCAAGTGGGGAAAGTTACTGATCGCCATTCACCTGGGAGTGGTCAGGACGATTCTTTTGCATATGGTTTAAAATCTTCGTTAAAATATAAACGTTACTTTTAATTATGTTATTGAATTATTTATTAAAATATACGCATTTATGTAGATCAAATACAAATACATATGTACGTGCATATACAGGGTGGGCCAAATAAGACCTACTAATGTTAAGCACAAATAACTTTTTTATTTTTTGACATATTTATTTTTCTCTTTTTGTAGGTTATAATTGAATTGTTGGAAATTTATTATTCAACACAACTCGTTAAAATTATCAAGTTTTTCTATTCTTGTCAACGATCAATTGTTTTAACGCAGCGTAAATATTGGCATCATTTTAATCCCAGATCAGCTCCCACAGCCTTCATGATTAGAAGTTTGGTCGGTCGTTTTGAGGAACTGGTTTCAGTGGCCGACCGTCCTGGACCAGGTGCCCATCGAAATATCCGCACTGAGGACAACATGGAAACTGTGCGGCAGAGTGTTGCAGATGATCCATCTGTCTCAACTTGCCGTCGTTTCAGCCACTTGGGCATTTCCAGAGCGACATTGCGTAGAATTTTAAAGTTGGATCTTAAGATGTACCCATACGAAATTCAAATTGTGCAAGCATTGCTACCGCAAGACCACCAACAACGACTACAATACGCTATTCGTTTTACACAATTAGCCACACAAATTGATTTTTTAAATACAATAATGTTTTGATGTCGGATGAAGCGCAATTCCATTTAAATGGTTATGTCAACAAACAAAACTGTAGATTGAGGGGCTCTGAAATTCCACACACCACACCAACATCAGTTGCACCCATCTAAATGTACTGTTTGGTGCGGTGTTATGGCCACTAGAGTTATCGGCCCATATTTCTTCGAAAATGAGGATGAAACGTCGGAATCGATTTCAGGAGCTTCTTACAGAACATTGATTGAAATCTAATTGCGGCCAATGGCGGAGCAGTATCCTAATGTGTGGTTTCAACAAGATGGAGCAACTGCGTATACTACTAGGCAAACTATGGACCTGCTGCGTGAAATTTTTGGCGAACGTCTGATTTCCAAAAATTCAGATTTCCCTTGGCCACCTCGGTCGCCGGGGATATGGGGATATTTAAAAGACAAAATGTATATTATCTTAATAAACCAGAAACTATTAGACAGCTGAAGCAAAATATTCGAGACGAAATACTGAGCCTTTAACCAGAAACAGTATGTGGTGTAATGGAAAACGCGTTAAAAAGAGCCAATCTTTGTTTCGAGAAAAATGGGGGATATTTGTCTGATGTTATATTTCATACATAATTTCCATAAAGTATATTCAATGTGTAAAAACAATTAACCAAAATAAATAATTATTGCAAAAGTTATTTGTGTTTAACATGAGAAGGTCTTATTTGTATATATTGCTTACTTCGCAATATAGAATTGTTCCGAATTTGCAAAAGGTGATATTTTTCAGAGAACGTTAAATATAGAGAATTCTCACGAGCTACGAATGGTGTGAATTGTCAAAAATGAAGTGAAACCGCGAACACTATTTCACCTCGCTTAACTCGACAGCGGGGAAGTTCTTAACAGAGCTGATTACACTGAATTATGTACAAGTACATTGGCTCTGCTCAGTTTTTGGTTTCTGTATGAAATCAAATTGACGAATGCTGACGGCATTTTGCAAAGCATTTGCTTGTGCATTTTTATGTTCCCTTGGTAAACGAAAATTGATTCAATTTGTATTTTCAAACAAAGGTGATGAAGAAAAAATGATTGAATTTATTATATGCGCCAACATTTCAAATCAAAGTAACTTTAATATTTTGATTTAATTTACCTCTCACATTTTGGTATGTGCGTTTCAGTAAATTTAAAACTAAGCAAATTTGATGAAAATTTTTACTAATATTTTGAGTCGAAATTAATTCATAGCATACAAGTGTTTTGGTATATCGACATACATATGTATTTACATTTGAATATGCATTTATTTGTTCCTTTGGCAAACCAAATTTTTTTTCAATTTACATTTTATTACAGGGAATAATAATATACATACATTTGTATGTATGCATTTTCTAGATAGTATAAAACTTTAAAATAAATAAAAGAAAACTTCAAAGAAACGTATTTGCATATATGGGACAACTAAGTTCAATTGCATCTTTATTAAATATAGTGTTGCACGCATATGTGCGCACTGAAGCAACATGACCTACCTCACGAGCATACCTTATCATATTTCATGCAATAATTAGGGAGTAAATTTTCGAATGATCGAATTCCTGCAAATGCTAAAACAACTTCTTCTGCATATGCATCGACGTATGTGCATGTGCGTATATGCACACTTGATGCCCTAACTATATCTATCTATGTACGTTCAATTAATTGATCAAATCAATAAATTCTGTATACAAAACGCTTCATTACCAGGCACACAGGAAGATGGCATATGCAAATATACATATGTGAATTGAATTCAAGCAAAACAATGCTTATTAATATACACATATGCATGCACATACAACCGCACACACAGGGCACTCACTTTATTCCTCAAAATGCGTATGTCGTTCAAAGCTAAAATTCTATGCCTAGCGGCGGCGCCGAACAGTCGCGGCGGCGCCGAACAGTTTCAACTATTGTACTGTGCAACAAAAACTCATCATCAAAAAATTCATTGATAAATTCGAGTTCATAGTTCTAAGAGCAAGAACTTTCATTCATAAAACGAGCCGCCCATATGTCAATTTTCTCGACAATCCGAAAATAGTCAATATTGGAATATTTCGCGTAGAATTATTTGCCAATATTTGATAAATCTTCAACTTTTGTCAAGTCGAGTGCCCGCGGCTTCGTACATATGTATGCATCAATATATGTACGTAAATATGTGTATATGTACAATGCTGTGCCTATGAATGTGTGCTGGATTTCTTGAGAAGTTTTACCGTTTTATCTTGAGCTGTGGCTAGTGAGCATATATATACACAGCATATACATATGCGCAAATGTATATAAATTCACAAATTTACATTTGCATATGCCATCTTCCTGTGCGCCTGGTAATGAAGCGTTTTCTATAGAGGATTTTGATTCAGTTGAAGGGATTCAACAAAGTTTTACAGACACCAGACAGACAGACATAACATATGTAAGTTAACGTCACCCATACCACACACTACTTACCCAGTATGTAAACAATTAACCATAAGTTAATACCACACACCAATTCCCAATAAATAAAGAATTAATAGAAGCACTTATGTACCATTAGCGAAAGTGTCAAATATGTCATTGACACTTTGCTAATAGAGGAAGCGGCCGTCACCTAACACTTATGGTCCGCTTTCCATAGAATTAAGATATACATAGAATCCTAAGCTTCACACATATTAAGAATTAAGCTAGGGTTATGAATGTAGTAGTAAGTAAATAAGTTATAAATAAGAAAAGATGAATAAAGAGAGGGAGATTTATTATTGAAACACCAAGCAAGGTAGTTTAATTTTTAAAAACCTTCCGCGGTTCATGCAAAAGTTAAGTGGCGATCCTGCCAGGAGACTTTAAAAATCTCCTATGGTAACATTTAAAAAGAGACAAAAATCTCTAGTTGCCAAAACAAAAATAAAAAACAAGTATCCTTTGAATAGGAGAAAAGTGAAACAAAACTGAGAAATTATAAGTTTCGGAAACATTTAAAAAGAGGCAAAAATCTCTAGTTGCCAAAACAAAAATAAAAAACAAGTATCCTTTGAATAGGAGAAAAGTGAAACAAAACTGAGAAATTATAAGTTTCGGAAACATTTAAAAAGAGACAAAAATCTCTAGTTGCCAAAACAAAAATAAAAAACAAGTATCCTTTGAATAGGAGAACAGTTAAACAAACTGAAGAAAATTGTGGAATAATATCAAAAATTATAGTCAACAACGGCAAGAAGGCATCATATATAGGACAACTTCTGGTGATACAAAGAGCAGAAAGAAGGAACAATAATGACAACAAAATTGTTGGAATAATATCAAAAATCATAATCAAAAACAGCAAGAAGGCATCAGGTGATACAAAGAGCAAGGATCCTGAATTCGGTAGCGGTAACTACATTAAGTTTTAAAACTTTATAAATTATTATTAATGGGAAATAGTCCTTCTAGCTTAGGTTATAAGAGATTGAATTATTGTGAAAAGTGTAGGGATAACCACAGTGCAACAAAGTGCCCAGGAAAAATATATGTAAATAAAAAATAAACTGGATAACTTAATAAATAGATTCTCTAAGATGTCAGTAGCAAATAACAACAACAATTCAGTTAATGTGGATGTAGTGTCCAGGCTGATAGCGGCCAACACCGCTTCATTGCATAGCGAACTGGAGCAAGTTAGGCGCCAGCTCCAGAATTTGGGTTCTTCCAACAATGTGATTGAATATTCAGTCGAAAGTATTGACTCAACCATACAGTGTGAGGAAAATTTAGACGTAATTAAGTCCCTTCCTGAATTTAAAGGAAAAATTACTGATGCTTTCCATTTCAATTCAACCGGGCTATTCGGGTCATGTTCTTCGATTTCGATGTAACTGAAATATGTTGCTCTCTGGTCAAAATAATGAGACACGTATTTTTTTGTTCGCCCGAAAAAAATTTTTTTCAAGAGTTATCGGCAATTTTGTTTTTCGGCTCAAACTCGATTTTTTTTAATTATATAAGAAACAATTTTTTTTAAATGCCCATAACTTAGTCAAAAATGAACCGATTTTAATAATTCTGGGTTCAAAATGATCGTAATTACTTACACGAGCGACTTCATGTAGAAACAATTGCAAAAAAGTAGTTAAAAATTTTTTATTTAGCAAAAAAGAAAAAAAATGAAATTTTTTCGAAATTCAATATTTCAAAGAGTGTATTTTTGTTTTTTTTATAACTTTTTCCAAATCAAGAGGACACCTCAAACTTCAATTAAGCTGAATGCCCAGTAGCTAAAATGAGATGTTTTTGAGTAATGAATTTTTGAGTAAAAACCCTGTTTCGCACTTTTTGTTTTTTGCAAAATAAAACATTTTCAACTACTTTTTTGCAATTGTTTCTGCACGAAGTCGCTCGTGTAAGTAATTACGATTATTTTGAACCCAGAATCATTCAAATCGGCTTTTTTTGACTAAGTTATGAGTAATTAAAAAAAAATTTCTTATATAGATTCTTTCCATTTCAATTCAAAAGGCCTATCCGGGACATGTTCTTCGATTTCGATGTAACTCAAATATGTTGCTCTCTGGTCAAAATAATGAGACACGTATTTTTTTTTCGCCCGAAAAAATTTTTTTTCAAGCTTTATCGGCAATTTTGTTTTTCGGCTCAAAATCAATTTTTTTTAATAATATAAGAAAATTTTGTTTTTAAATGCTCATAACTTAGTCAAAAATGAACCGATTTGAATGATTCTGGGTTCAAAAGGATCGTCATTACTTACACGAGCGATTTCATGTAGAAACAGTTGCAAAAAAGTAGTTGCAAATTTTTTATTTTGCAGCCCGGTTGAATTGAAATGGAAAGCATCTACTACTCCATGTCATTATATATTAGAGGGAGTAAAAAATACTTTGCCGCATTGACAATCTTGCGAAATAAAATAACGCAGGATGCTAACGATATCTTGACAAACCATGGCACTGTCCTGAATTTCGACGCCATTTTGAGTCGATTGGACTTTGCATATGCAGATAAGAGACCTTGCCATATAATAGAGCAAGAGATGAGTGTCTTGAGACAAGGTTCTAGGACTTTAGTAGAGTTCTATAATGAAGTTAATAAGAAGTTGACGTTGTTAATCAACAAAATAATAATGACCCATGGCACTGGTTCTGCCATAACCAAAGAACTAAATAAGAAAAATAGGGAAGCAGCTCTAAGGACTTTCATAACTGGGCTTAACCACCCATTGGATCAAATTTTGTTCACATTGGCACCAAAAGATCTTCCAAATGCTCTTGCAAAAGCGCAAGAGCTTTATTCAAATCAGATGCGAGCACAATTTGCTCTTCAATTTTCAAAAAATTACCAAGCAATTGGTTCACGAAGTCCTCCAGAGGGAAATCGAAGGACTCAAAATTTTCAAAATAATTTAAGGTATCCAACAAGGATAACCCCAACAAATGAGTCAAAGCAAAATCATCCAGAACCAATGGACGTGGATGAGTCGATGCAATTATTAAATAGACCTAGGGTTAGGCTATCAAGCCAACCGCGAGTAGGAAATAGGGGTAATTTCCAACCTAATTACCAACAAAATAGCATACCCAAAAGGGCCAACGAAAGTACTCAAGTGGGCACTCAGCCTCAGCAAAAGATGCAAAGGATAAATAATATAAATGAAAACCATTTTTTAGAATAAATCCTGGTTTGCCCTATATCATTAAATCAGATAAAAAAACTGGGCAAATCTTTAGAATATTGATAGATACGGGGGCAACAAGTTCTTATATACGGGCGGGAATATACAACAACAAAAATGTTTTACCTATTAAGAAGAGGGTAAGGACCATTAATGGTTCGACCATCATAGAGTATTTTCATAATATCAACTTGTTTGGGATTCAGGAGCGATTTTACGAGATTGATAATTTAGAGAGCGATCTCTTAATTGGAGTCGGTTTCTTAGATAGAATCGGGGCCAGGATTGATATCCCGGGTCGAATGTTGGTTTATGGAGATGATCAAAAAGAAAGAATACATTTTCTAAATGATTTAAATAATTTAAACCCCTTGGGACAAAATAGTCTTAAGGCGCCTGCCGATGATAATACCGGCCTATTAAAAGGAAAAAATGAAATTAAAGATTTAAACTATTCAAACCCCTTGGGACAGGAAAGTTTTAAGGCGCCCGCCGATGGGAATACCGGCAACAAAGATAATAAATGCTTATGGAAAGCTGTTTCGGGAAATAAGACACCGGAAAACAATAAAATAAAAACAAAAAAAAGAAGGGAAAAAGGTAAAAGAAAATCGTCAAAATTAACTCCTGAAGAATTATCCAAGTACCAGGTAACTACTGGGAGATTAGTGCAGAATGAAAATGCTTCTGGGAATGAAAATAGTATAAATAACATATTAACTGAAGGCTCTTGTCAGTTTTTAAGGGTCGGAAAAAAATCTAGTGACGATAAAGAAATAATAAAAGATTTGCAAAATGAAGCAAGTAATGAAATTTTGACAATACATGGGGATGTCAACTTAAATTTGCCTTTTCGTACGGATGTAAAAGCAGAAATACGAACAACTGAGGAAAGACCAATTTGGTCTAAGCAATATCCTTACCCAATGTCGGTAAATAATTTTGTTAATGATGAAATTCAAAATTTGTTGCGAAAGGGAATAATTAGGGAAAGTAAAAGCCCATACAACTCTCCAGTATGGGTGGTTCCAAAGAAAGGGACAAATGACGATGGAAGCCCGAAGTTACGATTGGTAATCGATTTCAAAAAAATTAATGAGAAAACAATATCGGATAGGTACCCGATGCCAAACCCCGAAATTATACTTACGAAATTGGGAAAGTCAAAATACTTTTCCACAATTGATTTAGAGTCTGGATTTTACCAGATATTAATGAAGGAAAGCGATATAGAGAAGACGGCATTCTCAGTGAATAATGGAAAGTATGAGTTTTTACGAATGCCGTTTGGATTGAAGAATGCGCCAAGCATTTTTCAGCGAGCTATGGATAACGTGTTAAGGAAATATATAGGGAAGCTTTGTCACGTTTATGTTGACGACGTAATAATTTTTTCAAAAAGTTTGGAGAACATAAAAGGCATTTGAGTTTAGTAATTGAAATATTACGGGGGGCAAATATGAAAATATCGTCTGAAAAATCAAAATTTTATCAAGAGGAAGTAGAATTTTTAGGATATGTGGTAGCCAAGAATATTATTAAAATAGACCCAAAAAAGGTCGAAGCCATACAGAATTACCCGATACCAGGAACATTACGTCAATTGCGAGGATTTTTGGGATTGACGGGATATTATAGGAAATTCATAGAAAATTATGCGGTTGTATCAAAACCATTGACTGTGTATTTGCAAGGGGAAAATGGAAGGATTTCCCAATATTTATCAAAAAAGAAGATGATTAATCTGGATCAAGAGGGAATAGCTGCTTGTAAAAGATTAAAGAATTTATTGTCTCAACAGGTGCAATTAACGCAACCTGATTATAATAAAAAGTTTGTTTTGACTACAGATGCCTCAAATGTAGCTTTGGGTGCTGTGTTATCACAGGAAGGAAAACCCATTTTATTTATTTCAAAAACATTGAATTCCACGGAAATGAATTATGCAACCAATGAAAAGGAGTTATATGCCATAGTCTGGGCATTGAAAACTTTGAGGAATTATCTTTACGGTGTGAGTGATCTAGAAATTCACACTGACCATCAACCTTCGTCATTTGCGGTTTCTGAAAGAAACCCGAATATTAAAATAAAAAGATGGAGATCCTTTATTGAGGAATTTTCACCGAAAATAATTTATAAACCAGGGGCAACAAATGTTGTTGCTGACGCATTGTCAAGACAGATACTGAATAATTTAACAAGTTCTGAGGAATCGGATCAATCAATTGATTCGGTAACAAATACTCAACATTCTGCGGAAAGCAGTGATGAATATCAGATTCATGAAACAAAAAAGCCACTGAACCTCTTTAAACAGCAGATTCTAATAAATGGTGGAGCAAGAATAACCGTCTTAGAGACCATTTCTAATTTTAATAACAAAAGATTTTTAATTGAGTATGACATACCGCAAAATATAGTTAGTGTTTTGAAGGAATATATGAATCCAAAGGTGGTTACGGGAATATACTGCACGCCTGAGGTGATTTATGAAATAAAAAATGTGTTAAGAGAAGCATTTCCAACAGTGAAATTTTTATATACTAAATTGTTCGCTAATGATGTCACTAATAGGGAGGATCAGGGAGCAATTATTGAACAAACACATAATAGGGCACACCGAAATTATAGGGAAAACTTAGCTCAGATCAGACAAGAATATTATTGGCCATTAATGGTTAGACAGTTTAAGCAATATGCAAAATATTGCAACATATGCAATAATAATAAATATGAAAGGCATCCGAAATTAATTCCTATAGGTGAAGCACCTATACCAGAAAAAGAAGGAGAACAACTCCATATAGACATCTTTTTCGCTCAAAAATTAAAATTTATTACGTGTTTGGATTCTTATTCGAAGTGTCTAGTTGTTAAATATATTGAGGATAAGATAAATTTAGAAGATACAATTTTAGAACTTTTACAAACGTTTCCAGATGTTAAAAGTATAGTTATAGATAACTAACCAGGTTTTAGTACGATACAGTTCAAGTCTTTAATGGAAAGGTTCAACATACAGATTTACTACTGTGCACCACGTCACAGTACTAGCAACGGACAAATAGAGAGGGTTCACTCCACACTGATAGAAATATCTCGATGTTTGAAGCAGAAACATAGTTTAATAAGTGATTATGAGTCAATTATGAGGGCAGTTCAGCAGTATAATAAGACAATTCATTCGGTTACAGGTAAAAAGCCTTGTAATATTTTGTTTAATAGGGAAGCACATGGAAATATGAGGGATATGTTAAAAAATGCTCAGGAAAAAATGTTGGAGCATCACAACAAAAAACGGGTTCAAAAGAATTATCATAGAGGTGAGATTATATATGAAAAGTTATATGGGGAAAGGAATAAACTAAAACCCAAATATAAAAGACAAATATATTAGTAGTAGAAGATTTAGGAAATAGGGTTAAAATACAAAGCAGAAACAGAATAATTCATAAGGACAATATTAAAATTTAATTTTATTGTATTATAGGAAAAATGGGGAAACTTATACAAATCTCATTTTATGGCCATAAAACCGTTTTTCAGTAGGTTCATGTGAAGAATAACTCCTAACTTCGCCTATTTCCATCCGATTTCGAATTTGCTTTTTTAGTTCGAAAGGACAAAAACAAGCCTTTTTGACAGTGTGTTGACAATTTTTCTGAAATGACAACTGACGAGACTGTAGACGGAAGTATTTGGAATTTTTTTATTTTTTCTCTATTTTTTCAACTTTGATATAATTTTTACGATATTATCCGGTATTGAGGATTTTTTTTAGTACCCTACTGTTATAGTAAATTTAATTTTGCGTCAAATGAGCTATATTTGACTGTAATTGAATTAAAATTAATAGAGTAGTGTGAGTTTTAAGTTTTTTTTTTTTTTACTAATTTGGTATGTAGGTATAACTTACGCTAAATGGGAATAAGGACGTGTTTTGATGCGTTATTATAGATACGTAATATTTATTGGAGTGTATATGTATACATAAGAGTACAGTGTACTGCATACAACAGAACTGGTTAGAACTTACGAAAATATCTGACATATTATAGCACTTTTTTTTCAATAGAAATATGAAAAAGCTCCCAAGTGTACCAAAGTTCACACTGTACATTGATTAACAAAAGAAGTTTCTTATTATAATTTAACCTTATTAACACGTCAAAGTTTTATTGTTTGTTTCATTGAAATTCAAGAGATATAAATCAAAAAGTTGCCAGAAAAGTCGAATTTCTCAATATTCTCCGATGATGTGGCATCGTCAGCCTTATCATAAACCAGATGATTGTTATTTTTGTAAAACGGGCGTCAACGGTCATAATTATAAAACTCGAAAGCACATAAAGTATGCTGATGTTGCAACTGTTAAGAACCCCGTAGTCTTGGACGATATGATTGACTCAACTGCAGGTCATGAACTGAAGGAAGTTCAACTCATTGCTGATGATGATCAAACTGATAACAATAAACCTGATGATGAAGAGTACTTTCCGTCTGGTTCTAAGTCTTCAGAACGACACATTGTATCAAATTCAGATTTTCAGGATCTTTCTCGTGATTTACTTCTATCGGGAAGACAATCTGAAACGCTCGCTTCTCGATTTAAACAATTGAATTTAGTAGATGACGACTTCAGATGAATGATGATGATCGAATTTCTTACAAAGAAGTATTCAAAACTGATGAAGAAAATGACAAATGTACCGTACCATACTAAACTCCAAAGGGCCGTTTCCAATGCATTTTTAAGTTTGGAACCAGTTCCGTTGTGTACTGCACCGTACCATACCGTACAGTGCTGCACTGCACAATACTGCAATAAATATTATGTGTTTATAATGACACTTGTTATCATTTTCATGCTTCGAAACGCATACCAAATCTCGTAGTAAAAACAAAGAAAAAATCTTAAAACCCACACAACTCTATTAATTTTAATTCAATTACAGTCAAATATAGCTCATTCGACGCAAAATTAAATTTACTATAACAGTGGCGTACTAAAAAAAATCCTCAAAATCGGATAATAAAAAATAAATAATTGGCGCGTACACTTCTGTTAGGTGTTTGGCCGAGCTCCTCCTCCTATTTGTGGTGTGCGTCTTGGTGTTGTTTCACAAATGGAGGGACCTACAGTTTTAAGCCGACTCCGAACGGCAGATATTTTTATGAGGAGCTTTTTCATGGCAGAAATACACTCGGAGGTTTGCCATTGCCTGCCGAGGGGCGACCGCTATTAGAAAAATGTTTTTATTAATTTTGCTTTCAAGTGAATTCCGAATGGTGATCACGTACCAACCCATTCGGCTACGGCGGCCGATAATATCGTAAAAATTATATCAAAGTTGAAAAAATAGAGAAAAAATAAAAAAAATTCCGAATACTTCCGTCTACAGTCTCGTCAGTTGTCATTTCAGAAAAATTGTCAACACACTGTCAAAAAGGCTTGTTTTTGTTCTTTCGAACTAAAAAAGCAAATTCGAAATCGGATGGAAATAGGCGAAGTTAGGAGTTATTCTTCACATCAACCTACTGAAAAACGGTTTTATGGCCATAAAATGAGATTTTGGAGGTGTATTGGAAATTTCTCCTATACCATTTTTTTTAGTTTTTCTATAGCCACAAGTTGTGCTAGGTCTCCATAAAAGTATAGTTAATTTTCTTTTTTTGTCACACAGTGTAATTAATGAACTTGAAAATACAGTGCAAACAATTACATTGTCAAAAGTAGGAATATTGAATCCATTAAATTTGGATATGGCAGAAATAAAACAAATAGTTAGCGAAGAAAGAGTTAATGTAACAATATCAGATCTTATGGATGTTTCAAACTTTAAAATTGCACAAAAAAACAATTTAATAGTTATTTATATTGAGTATCCAAAAGTAAAAAACGTATGTAAATTATTTAAGGCAATAGCTGTAGCACAGAAAGATGGAAAATTGTGGATTGAAAATGATATAATAAAATGTGAAAATAAATTTTATTCAGTAAAATTTTGTAAAAAAGAATTAAATCGTCCCCTTAGTATAATAATAGCCTATGTGCTCATAGGCTATTATTTTTTTATTGAATTTTTGGATTCTCCATCGTCGATTTGATATGTGGTCAAAATTTTGTCAAATTCTAGTTCCACAAAGTGGGTCAAAACGTCAGTCAAAAAATAATAAATATTTACAGACATAACGAGATTTGAGTGAGAGCTACTTTCGACAAAAAGTTTGAAACTCATTTTCTCAAAACACCAAAAAATTTATAGGCTATTTTAATACTAAGGGGACGAAATGATGCATTTTGTATGATAAATGAAAATAATACATGTTTGTCAGATATGTTGAATAATAGACACGCTAATTGTACAAAAAATAAATGAAAAAAATGAGCTGTAAAAGATGGTGCTATAATTGCATCAGGCACTCATACAGTAAATAATCATACAATAGATGGAGTTTATTTCAGGATAATGTAACAATTTATAGTAAAAAATATGAAAATCCAACAGGAAAAATCTTAAACCATTTCATTTTCAGATTCAATTGAAAAAATCAAAAGAAAAAGAAAAAATATTATTGAAGTTGTCAAATCAAATCAACCACTTAAGAGCTTTATATTCGAAGACGGGACGCTTCGATTTAGAAGAGGGGGAGTTAACGTCACCCATACCACACACTACATACCCAGTATGTAAACAATTAACCATAAGTTAATACCACACACCAATTCCCAATAAATAAAGAATTAATAGAAGCACTTATGTACCATTAGCGAAAGTGTCAAATATGTCATTGACACTTTGCTAATAGAGGAAGCGGCCGTCACCTAACACTTATGGTCCGCTTTCCATAGAATTAAGATATACATAGAATCCTAAGCTTCACACATATTAAGAATTAAGCTAGGGTTATGAATGTAGTAGTAAGTAAATTAGTTATAAATAAGAAAAGATGAATAAAGAGGGGGAGATTTATTATTGAAATACCAAGCAAGGTAGTTTAATTTTTAAAAACCTTCCGCGCTTCGTGCAAAAGTTAAGTTGCACGTACATATGTATGTACATGCAGGCATATCTATTCATAAGGACCAAAATGCGAAATGGAGAAAATTATGAGATTGGTGTAAATCTGAACCAGAAGAACTTGGAATTAACAGACTGACGATTGATAAATGTGTTGGTTTATTGATGAGTGTAGAGAACATAGGATTCAATTATTAGACTTTTTCGACCTAGTGCTTCTGCGAAAGCACTGCTCCTGTGCCGTTGAAAAAGTTCGATGGGCCAAGTAATGTTTTCGTATTAGATCGTGTTTAATCCGAATTTCAAAGCGTGTTGGTTCGAGTCCTTGTTAATAATATCACTTACTAAATGCAAAGAGATACGTAAATCATCGTCGCGAGTAATAAAGGCGACCAGTGCTGGATTTGCTCGTAAACACAAAGATTAAAGGCTCAATATAAACAGTGGACAAATATTAATTAATTTTGATAAAAATTGTTTTATTAGTGAGCTAGACTACGCTGAATCATTGATATTCCGGTTTGTTTATTTGGTTTATTATAGCTCCTATATTTTTGATGGAATTAAGTCTAAAATGAAGGTTAAAAATGTTTTTTCTAAAGCATTTCAACAATCCAAAATACGCCTGACAATAATATATTTTATTTGCGCCCGCGAAAAGGATACTGTACGACGCAGCCAAGCAAGTTCTTACGTATTTATCTTCTATAAGAGAACAAAAACGAATGGATTTTAAATTTTCATTAGTACGAAAATTCGAAGACGTCAACTTGTTTGGTGGTTTTTCATGAAATCAAAATTAACTCTCCCCTTCCTAAACTAAATCGTCCCGATTTATACCGAAATAATGTTTGTTCCTTGTTCTTGCCTAAGTAATTTTTACAGTTATTCACTCTAGTGTAAATATTGTTGCAAAGGGCAATTTCCTTATCGGTGAAAATTTTTACATGCTTGGTTCTAAGTGGTGTGAATTTAAATAGTTTACAATGATTATTTATGATAGGATATTTGTAAATAATTAGCAATGATCGGATTTTTAGTTCTTATTAAATATTTGTTCGTAAGATGTAGTAATTTTTTGTCAATTAGTTACGTAGAATAAAAATGTGAATTCGTCAAATAAATATGCATCGTCGGTTCTAGTTAGAATATATTTCCTGTTAGTTATGGTTTTTATTTTATTTTTTAATAGCGGTCGCCCCTCGGCAGGCAATGGCAAACCTCCGAGTGTAGTTCTGCCATGAAAAAGCTCCTCATAAAAATATCTGCCGTTCGGAGTCGGCTTAAAACTGTAGGTCCTCCATTTGTGAAACAACATCAAGACGCACACGACAAATAGGAGGAGGAGCTCGGCCAAACACCCAAAAAGGGTGTACGCGCCAATTATATATATATATATATATATATGGTTGTTATCTTGGTGTCTCGTTCCCTGGTTTAGACGGTGTAATGTTTTCTCCGATGTGTCTTTTAATTTTTTTACTATGTCTTCTTTGCTGTGTGTTATTAGCTTAAAATGTACTATATCCTTTGGTTTTTTTCTGTGACGGCATGGGTTGTGTTGTTCAATTCCTTTATAGCTACAAATAGCTCCTATATATATATTTATATATTGGTGTCTGCACTTTGTTGATATTGTATTTTATACAGATTTGTTTTAACATTGGTGTATTCAAACAACTTTCGTTATCTGTCATGAGTCGTTTACAGTTCGGAAAATTGTTGATAAGAATTTCTTCTACTCTTTTGCCCATTTCTGTTTTTGTCCTGTTTCTGTTTAAATATCTAAATGTATGTATTCCCCTGGTTGTGTTGGTACGTGTGATTCTTTTAATGGTTCTCTTGTGGGATTCCGTTCGTATTTGCCGTAAAGACAAGCTGTGCACATTTTGTTGTATGCCTTACATTATTGTTTTATGTTCGGCCAATAGTATTGTTCTAATAGTTCTTTTACATTATTTTTGTATCCCCTGTGCGCTCGCTCGTGCGTGTTTAACTAGTTCTGACTGTCCATATGGTTGTGTTATGTCTTCGAGTTTATTTGGTGTATATACGAATTTCATATCTGTGAACGAGGATGGTTCCATATGTAGAAGTCCACGCAAGTTGGGAAAGTTACTGATCGCCATTCACCTGGGAGTGGCCAGGACGATTCTTTGGCATATGGTTTAAAATATTCGTTAAAATATAAACGTTACTTTTAATTATGTTATTAAATTATTTATTAAAATATACGCATTAATGTAGATCAAATACAAATACGTATGTACGTGCATATACAGGGTGGGCCAAATAAGACCTACTAATGTTAAGCACAAATAACTTTTTTATTTTTTGACATATTTATTTTTCTCTTTTTGTAGGTTATAATTGAATTGTTGGAAATTTATTATGGAACCCTACAGTTCAACACAACTCGTTAAAATTATCGAGTTTTTCTATTCTTGTCAACGATCAATTGTTTTAACGCAGCGTAAATATTGGCATCATTTTAATCCCAGATGAGCTCCCACAGCCTTCATGATTAGGAGTTTGGTCGGTCGTTTTGAGGAACTGGTTTCAGTGGCCGATCGTCCTGGGCTAGGTGCCCATCGAAATATTCGCATTGGGGACAACATGGAAACTGTGCGGCAGAGTGTTGCAGATGATCCATCTGTCTCAACTTGCCGTCGTTTCAGCCAATTGGGCATTTCCAGAGCGACATTGCGTAGAATTTTAAAGTTGGATCTTAAGATGTACCCATACGAAATTCAAATTGTGCAAGCACTGCTACCGCAAGACCACCAACAACGACTACAATACGCTATTCGTTTTACACAATTAGCCACACAAATTGATTTTTTAAATAATGTTTTGATGTCGGATGAAGCGCAATTCCATTTAAATGGTTATGTCAACAAACAAAACTGTAGATTGAGGGGCTCTGAAATTCCACACACCACACCAACATCAGTTGCACCCATCTAAATGTACTGTTTGGTGCGGCGTTATGGCCACTAGAGTTATCGGTCCATATTTCTTCGAAAATGAGGATGAAACGTCGGAATCGATTTCAGGAGCTTCTTACAGAACATTGATTGAAATCTAATTGCGGCCAATGGCGAAGGAGTATCCTAATGTGTGGTTTCAACAAGATGGAGCAACTGCGTATACTGCTAGGCAAACTATGGACCTGCTGCGTGAAATTTTTGGCGAACGTCTGATTTCCAAAAATTCAGATTTCCCTTGGCCACCACGTTCGCCGGATTTGACTGCGCCCGACCTCTTTCTATGGGGATATTTAAAAGACAAAATGTATCTTAATAAACCTTAATAAAAAGAGTCAATCTTTGTATCGAGAAAAATGGTGGACATTTGTCTGATGTTATATTTCATACATAATTTCCATAAAGTATATTCAATGTGTAAAAACAATTAACCAAAATATATAATTATTGCAAAAGTTATTTGTGTTTAACATTAGTAGGTCTTATTTGTATATATTGCTTACTTCGCAATATAGAATTGTTCCGAATTTGGCAAATGGTGATATTTTTGCTGTGGGGAGTGCGTGCAGGTGCATATTTGTATATGTATGCCGACTTATGTACGTACATATGTATAGATTAGGGTTAGGGAAATATTGTCGCAGGGAATCGTGATGGTTTTTTGTATGTGCGTTTGTTTTTCAACATTCCCATAAGAATGATGACATTTCGCATGCACGTACAAGTTAACAAATAACACCTAATATAGGATATTTTACTTGTAAGAGACATTTGTAAGTTTCATAAGTTTATAACTTCATAAGTTAAGAAACAGCCCTCGCAATTGCGATATAACATAAGTTGTATCAGCGCGCTATAGCTGCAAGGGTCAGCGACAGTAACCGGACACTTTTGTTTTGCTGCAAGAGTTTCCGCTATCGCCAAACATTTTCAGCGCGCTATAGCTGCAAGGGTCAGCGACAGTAACCGGACACTTTTGTTTTGCTGCAAGAGTTTCCGCTATCGCCAAACATTTTCAGCGCGCTATAGCTGCAAGGGTCAGCGACAGTAACCGGACACTTTTGTTTTGCTGCAAGAGTTTCCGCTATCGCCAAACATTTCGCTGGGTCGGCTTGATACCATGACATTGTGGCGTGATGCGAGTTTTGGCTTAGGTTAAGTAAAATATTCTATGTTTTAAGAAATCAGTTGGGATATACAGCGCACCTTCGATAAGTCGCCTAAATAAACATCCACTCCGGCACTTGGCCGTTAAAATAATTTGTTTCTTTTTAAGAGGCTCAGTTCGCCTCTCAACATTAAATTAATTAATTGGCGCCCAACTAGTGGTCAGACTCCCCAACCAATAACAGCAGCAGCATAAAACAGCAGCACAGGAGCTGCAACAACCAAGCAATTAAGACAGCAGCGCGGGAACTGCGAGTGACCAATAACAGCAGCAGCATAAAACAGCAGCACAGGAGCTGCAACAACCAAGCAATTAAGACAGCAGCGCGGGAACTGCGAGTGACCAACTTTATAAAGAAATTTTTTCTTGTGTTAGTTGAATCATGTAAGTGGATACTCTAGCCAAAATTTTTCTTCAAATACAAAAGTTTGATTTTTACAAAAATTAGTTAGTACTTGTGAGTATTTTATATTGCAACAGATCATACTTAATAACAATAATCAGAACCAGGTTTCTGAAACACGTGAGAGTGACTGCGTTGAGAATTTTAGTTGAAACAATTTATCATCCAGATCGTTAATTAAATTACTTTGTGTTACTTTCTATGTGTCTAAAATTGTGCTATAACAATACATACAGTTCTCGTGGTTCAGAGCTACGACATAATTCGATCCATCTTTTGACGGCCCGTTTTACTTTTCGCGGCCACTGGCCTGCGCATGTCACAGTTCAGCCAATATAGAAAACCTCGCAAGCAGTCTAGCGATTTAGATTCCGACTGTGACATTCGCATCAGAGTCCCGGCTACAAAACTTCTCCCTACAGTTCCCCCACCATTAGGTAAAATGGATCCAGATCAGCTTAGGGAAATAATAAGGTCGGCTGTCAGCAATGCTTTAGCTGAACAGGCCGCTATAAACGAGCAGAGGGAGCGAGCATTGACTCAAAGAATTAATGAGTTGGCTCAACAAATAGCAGCAGCAAACATTGCCGCCCCACAAGTAGTAGCATATGCTGCTATAGGAATTAGAAACGACATTCGCTGTGACGAGCCGCTAGATGCCGTCAAATGTTTACCTGAGTTTGCAGGAGCACAGGAAGCTTATGTATCTTGGAGGCAGGCAGCATTAGCCGCTTACGAGATCTTCAGACCACATAATGGCAGTTCTCGTCATTACCAGGCTGTTATCATTATAAGAAGCAAGATCAGACGCGGTGCTGGCCTCATTTGGTACTGTATTGAATTTTGATGCGATAATAAATCGCCTAGATTTCACATACAGCGACAAGAGACCAATTCACGTCATTGAACAGGAATTAGGTACCTTGAGGCAAGGTGGCCTGTCCCTGCTTCAATATTACGATGAGGTAGAGAAGAAACTCACTCTTCTCACTAACAAAGTTAACATGTCATATGAGCCGGCTTTAGCAAAGGGCCTATGTGAAAAATTCCGCGACGATGCGTTGCGTGTATTCATATCGGGTCTCAAGCGCAGTCTTACAGATGTGCTCTTTGCAGCAAAGCCCAGAGACTTGCCTTCAGCGCTAGCTCTCGCGCAAGAAGTTGAGTCAAATCATGAAAGGTACACATTCGCGGCTAATTTCGCAAGAAGTCTAGAGGACAAAGAGCGCAAGCCGCATGCCAAAGCGCAGGGTCACCAACAGGAGAGGCATTCGCAACAAGCCGAAACACAAGCTGGCGGTACAAAGAATCCACACTTTAGCAAGCAAAGCAAGGCCCCAGTGCAGACTGATCAACGAAGCAGTAGGCAGCACAATAATAATGGCGCACCGGTGCCCATGGAGGTCGATCCTTCCTTTTCAAGGGTTTTGCAGCCCACTCAGGCCCCTGTTTACGCGAATAGGAAGCACCCCACATCCGACCGCACAGGCGGTCAGAGAAATCAGCAAAGATTGAATCACGTCACGCAAGACGCGGGACAGGGAGCAGAGGCGTACGCTGATGCCGCCTCTAGCGCAGCGGCACAAATCAATGACGATGCTAGTTATGACTCTGATGCCCTCAATTTTTTAGGAGTAAATCCCTGCTACCCGTCATCAGACGAAGAATAGCAGGGACTCACATGCGATTCCTCATAGACACGGGCGCGGCCAAGAATTTCATTCGGCCACATGAAGGGTTAAAAGGCGTACACTCTGTAGAGTCCTCCTTCAAAATTCATTCCATTCACGGCGAGACACAAATTACACACAAATGCTTTGTTACAATGTTTGGGTTAAAGGCAACCTTTTTTATTCTGCCGGACTTGTCAACTTTTGATGGGATTGTAGGCCTTGACCTGCTAAAGCAGGCAGCTGCTTCGCTTTGTCTAGCTTCAGGACAGCTTAAATGGGGCACGGAGGTCGAACAAATCACCTTCCAGACATGCAAAAATGTAAATTTCACAAATGTAGACTGTGCAGAGGCATCCCCATTAGCTAGAAGTTCCTTTTTGAAAATGCTAAAGACCAGACAAAAGGCCTTTGCAGACCCAGACGAGGCGTTGCCGTATAACACATCAGTCGTGGCTACCATTAGGACCACAGATGAGCAACCGATCTATGCCAAGCTTTACCCATATCCAATGGGAGCAGCTGATTTCGTTAATAAAGAAATCAAAGATCTGCTAAAAAATGATATAATTCAAAAGTCAGTCTCTCCCTACAATAACCCAATATGGGTAGTAGACAAGAAGGGCACTGATGAAGCGGGCAATAAGAAAATGAGGTTGGTAATGGACTTTCGTAAACTTAACGAAAGAACCGTGCCTGACAAATACCCTATGCCAAATATATCAATGATATTGGGGAATTTGGGGAGAGCCAAATTCTTCTCAACATTAGACCTCAAGTCTGGTTATCACCAGATCATACTCGCAGAACGCGACCGTGAAAAAACCTCTTTCTCTGTAAACGGGGGGAAATACGAGTTCAAAAGGCTCCCCTTTGGATTGAAGAATGCAGCAAGCATCTTCCAAAGAACCATTGACGACATACTGCGAGAGCAGATTGGCAAATTTTGCTATGTTTATGTCGATGACGTAATCATCTTTTCAGAAGATGAGGACTCCCACATTAAACACGTGGATTGGGTCCTAAAAAGCTTACACGAAGCAAACATGAGGGTCTCCGTCGAAAAGTCACGATTTTTTAAGAAAAGCGTGAACTTTCTTGGTTTCATAGTCACCAGCACTGGCGCCACGACGGATCCTGAAAAGGTTAAGGCAATACAGGAGTATCCAGAACCTAAAACACTGTTCGAGGTCAGATCATTTCTAGGCCTCGCAAGTTATTACAGATGTTTCATTAGGGACTTCGCCGCAATAGCAAGACCCATCTCCAATATTTTGAAGGGGGAAAATGGAACAGTCAGTAAGCATAGGTCCAGAAATATAAAGGTTCAATTCTCTGAAGTGCAGCAAAGGGCGTTTCAGAAGTTGCGCGACATTTTGTCATCTGAGAATGTAATGCTCAGGTACCCCGATTTTAAGAAGCCATTCGATCTAACGACCGATGCTTCGGCTCACGGCATAGGTGCAGTTTTGTCTCAAGAGGGTCGTCCTATAACAATGATTTCAAGAACATTGAAGGACAGCGAGGTAAACTATGCAACAAATGAGAGAGAGTTATTGGCAATCGTATGGTCACTTGCCAAGTTAAGGCACTATTTGTATGGGGTGAAAGACATTAATATCTTTACTGACCATCAACCCTTGACCTTCGCAGTTTCGGAATCCAATCCAAATGCGAAGATCAAAAGGTGGAAAGCGCGCATTGACGAGTCTAATGCACGTATCTTCTATAAACCCGGCAAGGACAATCTGGTTGCGGATGCCTTGTCAAGACAGCAGCTCAACGCTGTGAATGAACAAGAAATTGAGTCCTGCGCTGCAACGATCCACAGTGAGGTATCTCTCACCAACACCATTGAGACAACAGACAAACCCTTGAATTGTTTTCAAAACCAAATAGTGCTAGAAGAGGCGCATTTACCCTTAAAACGAAGTTTTATTCTCTTTGGAAATAAGAAACGCTACTTGATCAGCTATACTTGCATCGAATCGCTGCTAGACGAGCTCGAAGATGTAGTTTCACCCAAATGCGTAAATGCTCTCCACTGTGATTTACACACGCTTGCAATGATACAAGATTCATTGGTTCGTAGATACCCGGCCACAAAGTTCTGGCATTGCAAAAATCGCGTAGTGGACGTATTTGCGGTGGGAGATAGAAGGGAAATCCTCACAGCCGAGCATAATAGGGCCCATAGGTCTGCACAGGAAAATATCAAGCAGGTACTCTCGGAGTACTACTTTCCAAAGATGGCAAGAATGGCCAATGAAATAGTACAAAATTGCAAAACATGTGCTAGGGCTAAATATGATAGACACCCCAAAAAACAAGAGCTTGGGGATACACCGATCCCCTCACATGTAGGTGAGATGTTACACATAGACATTTTCTCCACTGACAGGAAATACTTTCTAACTTGCATCGACAAGTTCTCTAAGTTTGCTATTGTCCAACCGATCCCCTCAAGAACCATTGTGGATCTGAAGCCAGCTTTAATGCAACTAATGAATTTTTTTCCTAAAGCCGAATCCATTTACTGTGACAATGAACCGTCATTGAATTCAGAGACCATAGTGACTATGCTCGCAAACAACTATGGGGTCAGCATTTCAAATGCACCACCATTGCATAGCATCTCGAATGGACAGGTTGAGCGCTTTCACAGCACTCTGTTAGAGCTAGCCAGATGCCTAAAGATCGATAAAGGCATAAATGACACCGTAGAAGTCATTTTACTGGCTACAACTGAGTACAATAAGTCGATCCATTCGGTCATCGACCAGAGACCAGTTGATGTGGTTCAGGCGCACCCAGATGAGCCACATGAAAAAATACAAGAAAAGATGAGAAACGCTCAGACGATGCTCAGAGCTAGGGAGAACGCAAATCGGCAAAATAGGATCTTCGACGTTGGTGACAAAGTTTTGGTCAAGTCCAACCGACGACTCGGAAACAAACTCACACCCTTATGTGATGAGAAGGCCGTGGAAGCAGACCTGGGGACCGAGGTCCTCATTAAAGGGAGGGTGGTCCACAAGGACAACCTAAGGTGACTCCCTTGTTTTTTTTACACCTTTTTTTAAGCCACTAGGCAAACTCGTATAAGTTAGATATAGTTGTTCAACTTACTTTTAGCCACTTGGCATAGTTTTTATAAAACTTTCTTGGTGGTGGGCCTTAAAAAGAAAAACAAAAATATTGCTAAAACATCCTCATTTCACAGGTTTGGATCCATATTACTCCTTTCCTTATCCCTGGCTTCGGCACATGTCATCGACTACTCGCGTGCCAGGTATATTCCCATCGTCGACGGCGAAATCTTGGTATGGGAGAAATACGCCTATATCAGGCACTCGGCAAACCTCTCAGAGTACGCGCGAATGGTGGAAGAGACAGTCAAATTAATTGACATGTTCCCGCTATCCCACATGAAAAAACTTCTAAGTGTGGACACGGCACATCTACAGGACCTATTGGAGGCGTTAGGCACACACCATAGAGTCGCCAGGAGCTTAGATTTCCTAGGATCCATACTGAAGGTTGTGGCGGGTACACCCGATGCCGATGATTTAGAGCAGACTAGGTTTACTGAAATGCAATTAATAAATGCCAATAATAGACAAATAGAAATAAACACTAGAATTCAGGACCAGCTTAACCAGTTAACAATCACTGTCAACAGAATTCTCAAGATAGCCAAAAACTCACAAGTCGACACTAGCCATTTATTTGAAACACTACTGTCTAGAAACAGAATGCTAATGATGGAGTTGCAAAATTTAATGCTTGCTATTACTCTTGCAAAGGCTAACATTGTTAGCCCAAACATTTTGGACCACTCAGATTTGAAATCAATTTGGCTAGAGGAACCCACCAACACTCCCATAGGAGATCTTATGTCCGTTGCGTCCGTAAAAGTTCTTCAATCCATTAACACCATACACTTTATAATTAAATTCCCCGAGATTAAAAGAGCTTGCAGAAAGATCACGATTTATCCTGTCGTCCACAAGAACTTCATAGTGCGATTGCTTGACAACGTCATAGCCGAATGCGATGGAGAAACCCACACACTGCAGAGTTGCGCCGCTTCACCTGGAGCCACATTTTGTCGTCTGGCTTTGGAAAGTTCATGTGCCAAAGAACTCCATGCAGGTGGCACGGCACACTGCGAGATCCAGCCGAGCAACCTGGAAATAATCACCCATGTAGATGACGGAATCATCATCCTCAACGACGGGTCCGCAAGGATTCAGGTGGACAACGGCACTGAGATCCAGGTACAAGGCACGCATCTCATCACGTTCGGAGACCGAGTCGCAATTAACGGGACTCTTTTTTACAATCACAACAACGTACGCAATAGAGTCCCGGGTATTGCCAATTCTCCCTTGCTGAACATCACTGCCACCCAAGATGTCCTCAGCCTCCCTTACCTTCATCGTTTGAATGAACGTAATCTGGAGGTGATACAGCAATTCAAGAAAAACGCCGGAACTGATCAAGCTTATCGTGTGGCATTCATCATTGGAGCCATATGCTGTGCTTTAATCTGCATTGGCCTCACCCTTTGTCGAATCATCGGTGCAAAGAAGTCTGCAAAGCAGTTACGAGAAGTCGTCGCCGGGATTGGGTCGGCCGAGGACGGCCTTATACTTGAAGGGGGAGTAGTTAACAAATAACACCTAATATAGGATATTTTACTTGTAAGAGACATTTGTAAGTTTCATAAGTTTATAGCTTCATAAGTTAAGAAACAGCCCTCGCAATTGCGATATAACATAAGTTGTATCAGCGCGCTATAGCTGCAAGGGTCAGCGACAGTAACCGGACACTTTTGTTTTGCTGCAAGAGTTTCCGCTATCGCCAAACATTTTCAGCGCGCTATAGCTGCAAGGGTCAGCGACAGTAACCGGACACTTTTGTTTTGCTGCAAGAGTTTCCGCTATCGCCAAACATTTCGCTGGGTCGGCTTGATACAATGATATTGTGGCGTGATGCGAGTTTTGGCTTAGGTTAAGTAAAATATTCTATGTTTAAAGAAATCAGTTGGGATATACAGCGCACCTTCGATAAGTCGCCTAAATAAACATCCACTCCGGCACTTGGCCGTTAAAATAATTTGTTTCTTTTTAAGAGGCTCAGTTCGCCTCTCAACATTAAATTAATTAATTTACATATGTATGTACACGCAGGCATACCTATTTATAAGGACCAAAATGCGAAATGGAGAAAATTATGAGATTGGTGTAAATCTGAACCAGAAGAACTTGGAATTAACAGACTGACAATTGATAAATGTGTTGGTTTATTGATGAGTGTAGAGAACATAGGATTCAATTATTAGACTTTTTCGACCTAGTGCTTCTGCGAAAGCACTGCTCCTGTGCCGTTGAAAAAGTTCAATGGGCCAAGTAATGTTTTCGTATTAGATCGTGTTTAATCCGAATTTCAAAGCGTGTTGGTTCGAGTCCTTGTTAATAATATCACTTACTAAATGCATAGAGATACGCAAACCATCGTCGCGAGTAATAAAGGCGACCAGTGCTGGATTTGCTCGTAAACACAAAGCTTAAAGGCTCAATATAAACAGTGGACAAATATTAATTAATTTTGATAAAAATTGTTTTATTAGTGAGCTAGACTACGCTGAATCATTGATATTCGGGTTTGTTTATTTGGTTTATTATAGCTCCTATACTTTTGATGAAATTAAGTCTAGAATGAAGGTTAAAAATGTTTTTTCTAAAGCATTTCAACAATCCAAAATACGCCTGACAATAATATATTTTATTTGCGCCCGCGAAGAAGACACTGTACGACGCAGCCAAGCAAGTTCTTACATATTTATCTTCAATAAGAGAACAAAAACGAATGGATTTTAAATTTTCATTAGTACGAAATTTCGAAGACGTCAACTTGTTTTACGCTAACGGTGGTTTTTCATGAAATCATTCCTTAACTCTCCCCTTCCTAAATTAAATCGTCCCGATTTATACCGAAATAATGTTTGTTCCTTGTTCTTGCCTAAGTAATTTTTACAGTTATTCACTCTAGTGTAAATATTGTTGCAAAGGGCAATTTCCTTATCGGTGAAAATTTTTGCATGCTTGGTTCTAAGTGGTGTGAATTTAAATAGTTTACAATGATTATTTATGATAGGATATTTGTAAATAGCAATGATCGGATTTTTAGTTCTTATTAAATATTTGTTCGTATGATGTAGTAATTTTTTGTCAATTAGTTACGTAGAATAAAAATGTGAATTCGTCAAATAAATATGCATCGTCGGTTCTAGTTAGAATATATTTCCTGTTAGTTATGGTTGTTATTTTATTTTTTAATAGCCGTCGCCCCTCGGCAGGCAATGGCAAACCTCCGAGTGTATTTCTGCCATGAAAAAGCTCCTCATAAAAATATCTGCCGTTCGGAGTCGGCTTAAAACTGTAGGTCCTCCATTTGTGAAACAACATCAAGACGCACACCACAAATAGGAGGAGGAGCTCGGCCAAACACCCAAAACGGGTGTACGCGCCAATTATATATATATATATATATATGGTTGTTATTTTGGTGTCTCGTTCCCTGGTTTAGACGGTGTAATGTTTTCTCCGATGTGTCTTTTAATTTTTTTACTATGTCTTCTTTGCTGTGTGTTATTAGCTTAAAATGTACTATATCCTTTGGTTTTTTTCTGTGACGGCATGGGCTATGTTGTTCAATTCCTTTATAGCTACAATACAAATAGCTCCTATATATATATTTATATATTGGTGTCTGCACTTTGTTGATATTGTATTTTATACAGATTTGTTTAAACGTTGGTGTATTCAAACAACTTTCGTTATTTGTCATGAGTCGTTTACAGTTCGGAAAATTGTTGATAAGAATTTCTTCTACTCTTGTGTCCATTTCTGTTTTTGAGTCTAATTGTCTGATAGTTATGTATTCTGAGAACTTATCTACTACTACTAAATATGTTTTGTATTCATTAAAATAAATATCTAAATGTATGTATTCCCCTGGTTGTGTTGGTACGTATGATTCTTTTAATGGTTCTCTTGTGGGATTCCGTTCGTATTTGCCGTAAAGACAAGCTGTGCACATTTTGTTGTATGCCTTACATTATTGTTTTATGTTCGGCCAATAGTATTGTTCTAATAGTTCTTTTACATTATTTTTGTATCCCCTGTGTGCTCGCTCGTGCGTGTTTAACTAGTTCTAACTGTCCATATGGTTGTGTTATGTCTTCGAGTTTATTTGGTGTATAAGTTAACGGCCAAGTCATCGAACTTCCCTCGCAATGAATTCACCGAGCAACCCGCGCGCAAACAATGTCGTTGAACCCGACCACATATGCAACATAAACAAAGTAATGTGGGTCGAAGCAACGGCCAGTCGTTTCCGTTATGTCGCAAGCGTTGGAGTTCTGACCGAAATATGCTGAGTCGGTTTTACTGACCACACACAAACCCATGGCATAATCTTTATATATTTATTATGTATTTAGGTTTAGATTCATGTTTTCCATTTATGTACTTAGCTTTAGTCTTTTATACTCTCCATTCTTATAATCAGTTTTGTCCAGACAATTATTCAATAAAGAACGATTGGCTTTACTCCGGCACGCCGCCGTTAGTATTTAATCTATTAATTTACACTGTTGAGCCACAAGGCCAATAGTCCAACAAGGGGACGAAGTCAAGTCCCCCAACATAACCATCCTAAAGTTAATTGAATTAAGAAGTGGCTGAGACGTATCAGCAACATCCGCCGCTGGACCAAGGAATCAATACTGCTCCAGAAGGAGGTTGAATACATATAACTTGAGACGTGTCAGCAACACCCGCCGCTGGACCAAGGCATCAATACTGCTCCAGAGGGAAGTTGAACTAATATAACTGGCGCCCAACAGAGTTAACTGGAACTAGATAATCTTACGATATCTATTAAGCTAGGAACACCATGACCCTAAACAAGAACATGTAAGTGACTGTTCGGTAAAAATTAGAAAAAGTATTTACGAAAAACTATTTTAAATAAAAAAATACCAGTCTAACGGTTAGACGCGATAGAAGTGAAACCTTCCGTAAAACAAACTGAGAGAGAATAAGACGAAAGCAGCATTAGGAGCGGGATAATTATAGGTTCATTATAATATTGCTATAAAGTTCATATTTTATTTTCTTCATTTTCTTATTATTCATCCTCAATGTTTTCAATTTCAACAAATGATACGAGTGGCTTATGATAGCTATAATATGATACAAATGCTTTGGTTTCGATGTTGTCAACATATCTTTGAAATACCGCGTCAATGGTTGTTTTTGATCGTGTTGTCGATTCAGTGCGATTGTTACACATTTTTAAATTGAATGTTGTATTGAGAACGTCAATTAAAGGAACCGCTGTGTCCAATGCAAAATTTACGTTAAAATCGCCACTTAAAATCATTGGAACTTTATTGTAATCTTTTCTAAGTATCCGCGATACTTCTGGTGTATACTTTATTAAATTTTCGTGAATGAATTCCGTGATGCTATTTATTGATTTTTTTTTCTGTCGATATTCACGACACTTTTCTGTATTATTTTTCGGCATAATTGCGGTAAATATTTAAAAATGAAAATATTTACGAATATAAAAATACACACGCGGTTGCTATTATGAGCGTCCCCAGCAAAACCTGCGTGACCGAAACTCTAACACAATTACATTTTTTTGAATGTTACAAACACATATGCACGCAGGTTTTGCTGGGGCGTGACCGAAACTCTAACACAATTACACATATGCACTCGTATTTGTTCGAAAATCGACTTTTTTTTTTGGTTCTCCGTCACCTTTGGAAAATGTGTAAACAGTAAGCAAACTTTATTCATACATTTTTCCTCATTTTTGCATCAGTAAAATTAAACAAACGCCGTAGCCGAATGGGTTGGTGCGTGACTACTATTCAGAATTCACGTCAGTTCGAATCTCGGTGAAAACACCAAAATTAAGGAAAACTATTTTTCTAATAGCGCTCACCCCTCAGCAGGCAATGGCAAAACACCGAGTGTATTTCTGCCATGAAAAAAAGCTCCTCACAAACATATCATAAAATAAAATAAAATAAAATAACTGTATAAAAAAATTTTTTTTCTTGTGATTCGAACCAAGGATTTTGGATCGGAAGCTCACATTGCTAGCCGGTCGGCTATCGCGCCATGCTGTCGGCGCTGGCCTAAAAGTTATTTAGTTCGTCGCTACGTTTATATGTAATATTCGTAGCCAAGAGTGTCGCTTTTTTCGTTTCACTTTTTCTCAAATCACTCCCAACGATTCTAAACAAGTTTTCACTTCAAAAAAATTGTGAATAAATTGGCAATGCGAAAGTGACCATTACGGCATAGTCGCGAAATTATTGACGTGCAAGTGCAGTTTTTTTTTTGTTAAGAGAAACAAGTTGATACTTTCGCTTCATTGGCTGCTCATGACTTGGGCTTATAGAAATATAAAGATAGAGTACGACAGTGAGGAAGAAACAGTCAATTAGGAATGGAGCCGGCATTACTAAAAGCGTTAATAGAAGGTGCGGTAAACAGTGCGCTCCTCGAACAAGAGAGGAGACTAAAAGACGAGTTCCGAGCGGAACTTGAAACAGTTAGAGGTCAGGTTAATGCATTAAGAATAGAGACCCCACAAGTTGAAACATACCAGAGAGTAACAATTGACCCTAGTGTGGGATGTGAGGTGAAGTTAGACATTGTAAAATCAGTGCCTAACTTCAATGGAAATCATGAGGAATACGTGTCGTGGCGACAGGCGGCTATAGACGCAAAAGATACGTAGGCAGCGAGGCGCATTACGAGGCTGTGGCCATTTTAAAAAACAAAGTAACTGGTCCAGCTCGTGCCATCTTTACGTCGCCCAATACAGTGCTTAATTTTGACGCCATTATCGCTAGGCTCGACTGCTCGTACGCAGACAAAACATCCTTGCGCGTACTTAGGCAGCAACTAGAACTGGTTAGGCAGGGTGACCTAAATTTAATGGAATATTACGATGACGTAGAAAAGAAGCTCACTCTGGTCACAAATAAAATAGTAATGACTCATGACGAGCAAGCTGCGTCCATTCTTTGTGCAGAAATTAGAGACGATGCACTACACGCTTTCATGGCAGGACTTAGGAGGCCCCTAAAATCTTTAGTAATGCCAGCGAAGCCCAAGGATTTGCCATCTGCATTAGCAGTGGCCCGTGAGGCTGAAAATAGCATCGAAAGAAGCGCATTTGCTGCATCTTATGCTAAAGTAATTGAAGAAAGAAACCATAGCGGCGATAATACTGGATTTGGCAATCGTAACCAAGCTAGACAAGGCAGGGACCAGGAAAGAAATCCACATTTTGTGAGAAATCAAGGCCAAAGCAGGGCACAGCAAGCTGACCCTAAAACGCTAGCGAATGACAAAGAGCCACAATCAAAGTATCAGGCTCAACCCATGGACGTTGATCCTTCGATGTCCAAGTTAAGACAACAGACCAATTGGGGAAAGCCACAGGGCTATTCTACACAAGACGGTGCTCGGAAAAGGCATAACACTTCAGAACGCACGTCAGGCTATAGGCGCCAAAAGATTAACAATATTACGCAACGAGCGCCTACCCAAGACGAGAAAGAATACGAAGAAATGGCCGAAACTGCGCGTGCTGAAATAGATGACGAAAGTGGCGAACCCGAGGACAACGATTTATTGAATTTTTTAAGAGGTCGTTCCCGATTGCCGTTCGTCGAGCGTCAATTGGCTGGCAAAACATTAAAGATTCTTATCGACACCGGGGCGGCAAAAAGTTACATTAAACCCGTAAAGGAGTTAAAAAACGTAACAGCAGTCGACACCCCTTTTACTGTGAACTCCATTCACGGTAAAATTCAGTCCAGTAAAATTCAAAAAAAATGTTCAATAGTAATTTTTGGGAAAGTTGCCACGTTTTTCATATTAGATACCCTTGACACCTTTGATGCTATAATAGGCTTCGATCTGCTCACGCAGGCGGGGGTAACTATTGACCTGATGGAAAACAGCATAAACTACGGTAATACTTCGGAAATACTCAATCACCATCCGTGCGATAACGTGAACTTTACACGTGTCGATGATATCGTAGTCCCAAATTCCGTAAAAGGCGAATTCAAGAAAATGATACTGAAGAGAATTAGTGCATTCGCGACCTCTAACGAGGCACTGCCTTACAATATTTCAGTCGTCGCCAGGATCCGGACTGTAGACAATAAGGAGGTATATTCAAAGCCCTATCCATACCCAGTAGGCGTGTCAGATTTTGTTAACAACGAAGTCGCACAGCTGTTGAAAGATGGCATCATAAGGCCATCAAGATCTGCGTATAATAGCCCAGTCTGGGTTGTTGATAAGAAAGGAATAGATTCCAACGGAATTAAGAATAAACGGCTGGTCATTGACAAAGATCGACTAATAAAAGCTCAGCAAGATCAATTAGCTAGATGCAACCCGAACAGACAGAACAGGATGTTTGATGTAGGAGAAAAAGTTTACCTCAAAAATAACAAAAGATTAGGTAACAAACTATCTCCCTTGTGCACAGAGGGCGCCGTACAAGCAGACCTGGGAACGTCTATACTTGTTAAGGGGAGGGTGGTCCATAAGGACAATGTGAGGTAAACATAGGTCATAACGCATAAGATTTCATACAGGTTCATCGGAGTGACCCTCATACTCTTATCCACAACTCACGCACGCAAGCTACATTCCGATATAGGACGGAAACGTTTTTGTATGGGAACAACATAGTTACGTGAGACATTCTACAAATTTATCTAATTTCGTGAGCATTATAGATGATACAATTAAATTATCAAAACTTTTCCCTCAGTCACACATGCGAAAATTGTTAGATGTAGATATCGACCATATTCAGAATATTTTATCTAGCTTAACGATACACCATAGAATGGCCAGAAGTTTAGACTTTCTAGGAACAGCTTTAAAAATCGTTGCAGGTACGCCTGATGCATCAGACTTAGAAAAGATTAAACTTACCGAAGCCGAGCTCATAGAATCAAACAACAGACAAGTAATAGTAATCACTGAAGCACAGAAACAAATTAACCTTTTAACTGATGCAGTAAATAAATTAATTAAAGAAAAAAAAGGCGAGTTCGTAGACTCTCCTCATTTGTATGAAACTTTACTTGCACGAAATAGAATGTTAACCACTGAAATCCAAAACCTTATGCTCACTATAACGCTCGCCAAATCTAACATCATAAACCCCGCAATTCTCGACCACGAAGATTTAAAATCAATTTTTACCGAACAGCTCGCAGAGGTCCCAATAGTTAGTTTAATGGCAGTATCAAATATAAAAATATTTCAATCAAATAGAGTAATCCACATAATAATTGAATATCCTAATGTTAAGACTATTTGTAAGAAAGTTATGATATATCCTGTTGCCCACAATAACACCATTCTGCAAGTACATGATAACATAGTAGCTGAATGCGACGATGGAGTCCTAGCTGTGACAGAATGCGCTACAACCAACTTTGCGACGTTCTGCAAGAAATCTGCTTACGACACATGCGCCAGCGGACTACATTCCGGAGGCTCAGCGTTATGCCACACACAGCCAAGCCACTTGGAACCGATTACCCTATTAGACGAAGGAATAATCGTTGTCAACGAAGTATCAGCAAGAGTAAGAGTAGATGACGGCCCAGTGATGACAATTGAAGGCACGCATCTCATCACATTTGAACGTATTGCGACTATAAACGAGACCACATACATTAACTACAATGGTGTTGTAAACAAGAGTCCAGGCATCGTGGCGTCACCATTGCTGAATATTACAAGACACGACCAAGTGCTCAGCCTACCAATGTTACAAAGGATGAATGAGCATAATCTGCATATAATTCAGAAGTTAAGAGACGATATGTTTTCCGGAGGGACTCCCAGAGTCTGGTTCATGGTTGGTGTAACACTCAGCCTTGCCTTTGGCTGTATTGGCATCATCTATCAATGTTGGTACCGGAGAAGATCTTCCGTCAAATTGCAAGAACTGGTAAAGGAGTTAAGTGTCACCGAGGACGGCAACAATCTTAAAGGGGGGCTAGTTAACAGCCAAGTCATCGAACTTCCCTCGCAATGAATTCACCGAGCAACCCGCGCGCAAACAATGTCGTTGAACCCGACCACATATGCAACATAAACAAAGTAATGTGGGTCGAAGCAACGGCCAGTCGTTTCCGTTATGTCGCAAGCGTTGGAGTTCTGACCGAAATATGCTGAGTCGGTTTTACTGACCACACACAAACCCATGGCATAATCTTTATATATTTATTATGTATTTAGGTTTAGATTCATGTTTTCCATTTATGTACTTAGCTTTAGTCTTTTATACTCTCCATTCTTATAATCAGTTTTGTCCAGACAATTATTCAATAAAGAACGATTGGCTTTACTCCGGCACGCCGCCGTTAATATTTAATCTATTAATTTACACTGTTGAGCCACAAGGCCAATAGTCCAACAAGGGGACGAAGTCAAGTCCCCCAACATAACCATCCTAAAGTTAATTGAATTAAGAAGTGGCTGAGACGTATCAGCAACATCCGCCGCTGGACCAAGGAATCAATACTGCTCCAGAAGGAGGTTGAATACATATAACTTGAGACGTGTCAGCAACACCCGCCGCTGGACCAAGGCATCAATACTGCTCCAGAGGGAAGTTGAACTAATATAACTTATATACGAATTTCATATCTGTGAACGAGGATGGTTCCATATGTAGAAGTCCACGCAAGTGGGGAAAGTTACTGATCGCCATTCACCTGGGAGTGGCCAGGACGATTCTTTTGCATATGGTTTAAAATCTTCGTTAAAATATAAACGTTACTTTTAATTATGTTATTAAATTATTTATTAAAATATACGCATTCACGTACATAGATCAAATACAAATACATATGTACGTGCATATACAGGGTGGGCCAAATAAGACCTACTAATGTTAAGCACAAATAACTTTTTTATTTTTTGACATATTTATTTTTCTCTTTTTGTAGGTTATAATTGAATTGTTGGAAATATATTATGGAACCCTACAGTTCAACACAACTCGTTAAAATTATCGAGTTTTTCTATTCTTGTCAACGATCAATTGTTTTAACGCAGCGTAAATATTGGCATCATTTTAATCCCAGATCAGCTCCCACAGCCTTCATGATTAGGAGTTTGGTCGGTCGTTTTGAGGAACTGGTTTCAGTAGCCGACCGTCCTGGGCCAGGTGCCCATCGAAATATTCGCATTGTCTCCATTTGTGAAATAACATCAAGACGCACACCACAAATAGGAGGAGGAGCTCGACCAAACAACCAAAAAGGGTGTACGCGCCAGTTATACATATATATATGGGGCATTCTTCGCCAACCGGACACCCCCATCTGCCCAGAACAGTTTTTATAAAAAAAATGTTTGCCTATGCCGAAATAAAAGCTTATGTCATGTACTTTAATTTGTCATGTGCCACTTTTTTTCTTCTACTCTTTTGTCCATTTCTGTTTTTGAGTCTAATTGTCTGATAGTTATGTATTCTGAGAATTTATCTACTACTACTAAATATGTTTTGTGTTCATTAAAATAAATATCTAAATGTATGTATTCCCCTGGTTGTGTTGGTACGTATGATTCTTTTAATGGTTCTCTTGTGGGATTCCGTTCCTATTTGCCGTAAAGACAAGCTGTGCACATTTTGTTGTATGCCTTACATTATTGTTTTATGTTCGGCCAATAGTATTGTTCTAATAGTTCTTTTACATTATTTTTGTATCCCCTGTGTGCTCACTCGTGCGTGTTTAACTAGTTCTAACTGTCCATATGGTTGTGTTAGTCTTCGAGTTTATATGTGTATATACGAATTTCATATCTGTGAACGAGGATGGTTCCATATGTAGAAGTCCACGCAAGTGGGGAAAGTTACTGATCGCCATTCACCTGGGAGTGGTCAGGACGATTCTTTTGCATATGGTTTAAAATCTTCGTTAAAATATAAACGTTACTTTTAATTATGTTATTAAATTATTTATTAAAATATACGCATTTATGTAGATCAAATACAAATACATATGTACGTGCATATACAGGGTGGGCCAAATAAGACCTACTAATGTTAAGCACAAATAACTTTTTTATTTTTTGACATATTTATTTTTCTCTTTTTGCAGGTTATAATTGAATTGTTGGAAATTTATTATGAAACCCTACAGTTCAACACAACTCGTTAAAATTATCGAGTTTTTCTATTCTTGTCAACGATCAATTGTTTTAACGCAGCGTAAATATTGGCATCATTTTAATCCCAGATCAGCTCCCACAGCCTTCATGATTAGGAGCTTGGTCGGTCGTTTTGAGGAACTGGTTTCAGTGGCCGATCGTCCTGGACCAGGTGCCCATCGAAATATCCGCACTGAGGACAACATGGAAACTGTGCGGCAGAGTGTTGCAGATGATCCATCTGTCTCAACTTGCCGTCGTTTCAGCCAATTGGGCATTTCCAGAGCGACATTGCGTAGAATTTTAAAGTTGGATCTTAAGGTGTACCCATACGAAATTCAAATTGTGCAAGCACTGCTACCGCAAGACCACCAACGACGACTACAATACGCTATTCGTTTTACACAATTAGCCACACAAATTGATTTTTTAAATAATGTTTTGATGTCGGATGAAGCGCAATTCCATTTAAATGGTTATGTCAACAAACAAAACTGTAGATTGAGGGGCTCTGAAATTCCACACACCACACCAACATCAGTTGCACCCATCTAAATGTACTGTTTGGTGCGGTGTTATGGCCACTAGAGTTATCGGCCCATATTTCTTCGAAAATGAGGATGAAACGTCGGAATCGATTTCAGGAGCTTCTTACAGAACATTGATTGAAATCTAATTGCGGCCAATGGCGAAGCAGTATCCTAATGTGTGGTTTCAACAAGATGGAGCAACTGCGTGTACTGCTAGGCAAACTATAGACCTGCTGCGTGAAATTTTTGGCGAACGTCTGAATTCCAAAAATTCAGATTTCCCTTGGCCACCACGTTCGCCGGATTTGACTGCGCCCGACTTCTTTCTATGGGGATATTTAAAAGACAAAATGTATCTTAATAAACCTTAATAAAAAGAGCCAATCTTTGTATCGAGAAAAATGGTGGACATTTGTCTGATGTTATATTTCATACATAATTTCCATAAAGTATATTCAATGTGTAAAAACAATTAACCAAAATAAATAATTATTGCAGAAGTTATTTGTGTTTAACATTATTAGGTCTTATTTGTATATATTGCTTACTTCGCAATATAGAATTGTTCCGAGTGCGTGCAGCTGCATATTTGTATATGTATGCCGACTTATATACGTACATATGTATAGATTAGGGTTAGGGAAATATTGTCGCAGGGAATCGTGAATAAGAATGATGATATTACGCATGCACGTACATATGTATGTACATGCAGGCATATCTATTTATAAGGACCAAAATACGAAATGTGGAAAATGATGAGAACTTGGAATTAACAGACTGACAATTGATAAATGTGTTGGTTTATTGATGAGTGTAGAGAACATATGTAGGATTCAATTATTAGACTTTTTCGACCTAGTGCTTCTGCGAAAGCACTGCTCCTGTGCCGTTGAAAAACTTCGATGGGCCAAGTAATGTTTTCCTATTAGATCGTGTTTAATCCGAATTTCAAAGCGTGGTGGTTCGAGTCCTTGGTAATAATATTACTTACTAAATGCATAGAGATACGCAAATCATCGTCGCGAGTAATAAAGGCGACCAGTGCTGGATTTGCTCGTAAACACAAAGATTAAAGGTACAATATAAACAGTGGACAAATATTAATTAATTTTGATAAAAATTGTTTTATTAGTGAGCTAGACTACGCTGAATCATTGAAACTCGGGTTTGTTTATTTGGTTTATTAAAGCTCCTATATTTTTGATGAAATTAAGTCTGAAATGAAGGTTAAAAATGTTTTTTCTAAAGCATTTCAACAATCCAAAATACGCCTGACAATAATATATTTTATTTGCGCCTGCGAAGAAGACACTGTATGACGCAGGCAAGCAAGTTTTTACGTATTTATATTATCTTCTATAAGAGAACAAAAAAGAATGGATTTTAAATTTTCATTAGTACGAAATTTCGAAGACGTCAACTTGTTTTACGCTAACGGTGGTTTTTCATGAAATCATTCCTTAACTCTCCCCTTCCTAAATTAAATCGTCCCGATTTATACCGAATTAATGTTTGTTCCTTGTTCTTGCCTAAGTAATTTTTACAGTTATTCACTCTAGTGTAAATATTGTTGCAAAGGACAATTTCCTTATCGGGGAAAATTTTTACATGCTTGGTTCTAAGTGCTGTGAATTTAAATAGTTTACAATGATTATTTATGATAGGATATCTGCCGTTCGGAGTCGGCTTAAAACTGTAGGTCCTCCATTTGTGAAACAACATCAAGACGCACACCACAAATAGGAGGAGGAGCTCGGCCAAACACCCAAAAAGGGTGTACGCGCCAATTATATATATATGTATGTATAAATTAATAAAATACTTCTTTTATTTTTGTTTATTTTAAAAAGAGAGAACTATGTCCTCTATATCTTTATTTATTTTAAAAAGAGTGGACTATGTCCACTATATCTTTTATTACGTCTTCTTAATCGGACTTTTTCATTAATACTAATTTTCATCTTTTTGCCGGAAGACTAGGTATGTCTTCTTAGTCGGACTGTTGATTTATTAATAAATTATTGAATTATTTGCCGGAAGATTACGTCTTCTTAATCGGACTTTTCCATTAATACTAATTATTATATTGTTATTTACTATCTACTTTATATTAACTTATTGAGCAGCAATCATCACGTTGAATGCAACGTGAGCTTATTTGAGGTCGTCAGCACTTTGAGTTAATAAAATAATTAAATTTGGAGCGAGCGGAACTGTGTCAGCAATTGTTGTGTCAGCAATTGAATTGCGACAAGAGGTATTGAATTTTATTAAAATGAAAAACTTGTGTCAGCAATTGAATTGCGACCAGGGGTATTGAACTTTATTAAAGTGAATATTTTAATTATTAACTCCTCCCTTCTTAAATTGATTGTCCTCAATCATTTAAAAAAACGGAATATTGATAGGAGCTTCTAATGCTATTGGTTTATGGGATTCAGCACAATGTTGCACACTCATCACATGACGCTCGTTATTAGTGTGTGGAATTTCAGGTTCCCAAACAATTATTTTTTTTGTATTTTTAAAGACAAATCGTAAGCATGCTATGGAAATGATAATTAGACTGAGAATAACAGAGATTGACCATCCTCCAATTTTCAAATGTTTCCGAATAGTTGAAATTACTTCCGTATTATTAATCTGTAATTCATTAAGAACTTCAAGTGATAGGAAATTAATTTGGTCGCTTTCAAAAGGAGCGGGCTGCATTAATGCGGGGATGATTTGTAAAGGTGGGGCTTCTATATTACTAAAAGTCCTATTGTTAATTTTTATAGTGCTATTATGAAGTTTAATAAGAAGTGTTCCAGATATATTTCTCCGCGTTTTATCGACATAAATAGCCATGTTGCAATCATTTACTAGGATAACCCCTGACTCGATCTCTTCGATTAATGGGATATGATGATTATTGCTCGTTACACATGTAGAATTTTGACTGCTTATAAGATTAGGAATACATTTAGTATTTGAAATATTCGTTATTTGGTTTTCTTTACAAATTATTATTTTATTATATTTTTCACAATCATTTATTATACCATATATAGTGTTATCATTTTTTAAAATTTGCTTAAATTCTAAATTAATTACAGAGTTTTTTCTTTTTACCGGTCTTAAGATTACTTTTTCATAGGTTTCCTTTTTCGTTAAGGGAATCTTAACCAAATAAAATATTTTTTTATTAGTACTGTATAAGACAGACATTTTGGCAAATTGGAGTGCCTCTTCGGGGCTCACAAAAACAATATTTTCTTGTCTAATTTTACTTGTAGCAATTTCAATTTCTTTTTTATCTAACATTAATGGGTTGACGATTACAAGCTTCGCCCATTCGATTCCATTTTGAATATTTATTAACTCTTCCTTAACTAGTCTTACTCTATTTTGTAGATTTATAACTATTTCGTTTTCTAATAATAAATTAGAAATTTGATTTACTATATCTGTTTGATTTTTTAATCTTTTATTAAAAACTTCATTTACGTACACTTGTTTATTATTATTTTTGTTTAGATCATTTATATTACTAGCTATTATTTCAAAGTCGTCGTGACCTGGAGATCCTGCGACATATTTCCAAATAGTACCTATGGCATTTATTGCTCTCTTATTTTTTATAGTGGGTGTTATATTTTCTAAAATATTTTCGGTAAGGCTTAATTCGTGGATAAGGATGGGATACAGGTTATGGTGATTTGGGATGTTTTGTTGGATAAATTTGTGGGTATTGGATATTGCGTACCGTGCCAGATCTATTGAATGTAAAATAGTAAAAGTTCCTTGCTGGATTTTCGCTGTACCTCTATTAATTGTCACGACATACGAAGAAGTGTAATCCAAAATTTGAACTTCAGTTTTTACAAAGGTTGAACACAATCTGTAAAGGTAATTTATTTTCTTTTAATATTATTTTTATAGACAATTCTGCTTATCATTGTTAAAACAGTTAAGTTTCTATCTTCTTTGACTATTTCCTTTTTATACCTTGGAGTTAGTTTTGATCCTAGTCTCTTGTTAACTTTGACAAAAATTTCTTCTCCTGGTAAATACATTTTTATTTCGTGCCTGTTCTGATTATGGTAGTTTAAGTCCTGTTTCTGTTTTTCTGTTAAACGATTGATGATTTCTTGTTTGTCCAAAATTGCTTTTTTTGGATCATTACTTGAATTTCTGTTAAAAAATATATCTATCGGTTTTCTGCCGGTGGTGGAGTGAATCGACCTGTTATACTCGTATATTGCTCTGGTAAGTAAATCGTGAAAAGTAGTGTGAAGTTTGTCTGGTTTTAAGCGTCTCATAATCTCTGAAAGGGTTGAGTGAAATCTTTCTATTTGACCATTAACAGAGCTAGAGTATGGTGGTGTAGTGTAGATTTCGATGCCAAATTGATCTTTAAGGAGAAAATTTATTGATATGGAATTTAGGGACTTTTCTTTATCTATGACTATGGACCTAGGGATGCCAAAAGCTAAAACGATTTCTTTTAAGCGTATTTCGAAAATTTGTCTATTGCTGTTAATACGAGATTTCCTTCGGTGGAGTAAATATCAATGTGGACGATTTCTCCAGGATTTTGTGGAATTGGTGTGGGTTGGAATTGTGGTTTATTAGGACGACGATCGTATTTTTGTTCTCTGCAAATTCGACAATATAGTAAATATTACAATCATTCTATTGGCAACTACCTATGTACAGAGGGTTATGAAAGTGAAGCAAAATGCATCCCACGCTTTTAACTCTAATTTGAATTACTCTATTTATATCTTAATTTTTGTTATGATTCTGTTCTCAGGTAGTTGACTATGACTGATCGTTCGATTTGCTATTACTTCATTATAGGTCCCTTTGTCATTAAAATTTATTTTCTACTTTTTAGTTCGATTAGCAATAAAAGCGTGTTTTTTAGTTTTTTTAAACTTTTTTTTATTTTATACTTTTTAGTTCGATTAGCAAAAAAGCGTGTTTTTTAGTTTGGTTAAACTATTTTTTTTTATTATATTATGAATGAAAATTATTGTTATCATTGCAGTCAGTGAATAAATGATTCGATATATTCGTGTTATATTTAATTCCTTTCTTATCGACTGTGAGTCTAAAGCTATGCAGTTATCGGCTGTGATAAAGAAGTAATCGGGATGAACAACTTATTTCGTGGAGGGAGCCTGAGAAACTGATTTACAAGAATAAATAGAGATTTTTCATTTTACAACCAAATTCACCTTACTTTTTGCCCACAGTAAAAAAAAGATAGTATTAATCCTGGCAATCCTAATAAGGATAATGGAAAACTTTTATCAAATTATTGCATTGTCATCGGTCCTTGATAGGTGTGCAAAATTTCAAGTCGATCAGATTTTTAGAAGCCAGTGAAAATTAAGCTCAAAGATTCCGTTACATACGTACATACATACAACCCGACCTAATAAAAGTGTTTTAAAAATATTGCGTCGTTCGCCCTCCCTATAGGAAAAAAGTTGAAGCGCACCTATTGAAAAACGCTATATAACACTTGAGACTAATGAATTTTTTAATTTTTGAAATGTATCCAGAGCATTCTGGTCTAAAGATATTTTTGTATTCTTGAAGGCATTTTTTGAGATGCGTCCTTACTCCCCTATTAAAAGGGATGCCAGGGGTTTAGCAAGTTTCGCGTAATCTTGTACGAAGCGCCTATAATAGACGGAGAGCTGGCGGCCGCGGAGGTACTACGATAACACCTCCGGCTAGAATTTTGAGAAGTGGTTGGGAGAACCATGAAGCAGTGCCATTTGCAAGGATTTTGCTCAAAACCCCTGCAAAAAAGACGTCAGACAACTTAAAGTTGCAAAAAAAGTGGCTAAAAAAATTTTCGTACCTCCGGCTGAAAATTTGTAGGCTTACTGTTTGAAGGTCACAAATGCTGTATATAAATCGTCAGACGTCTAGATCGCTGCAAAAGTAGTGTCAGACGACCCCAAATTTGTAAATTTTTTTCGAAAAATTTTTTTTTTTACCTCCGTCTGACGTTCTCACATATTATAGTGGGCACTATTTTAAGTGTATATTTAAATCGTCAGACGGAAATACCGCTGCTAAGTCATCCTACAATATCCGTGAAGCTCCGGTCTGCCTGAATTTTTTTTTTTTTCGGAATTTATTTTTGTTACCTCCGTCTGACATTTTTACATACTATTGAAAAAGCATTTCAAGTACACATTTAAATTGTCAGACGAAAATACCGTTGCAAAATACTTATCTTAAGCTAGTATATACTTGATATAGAATGCGGGAAAAAAACAGGCGAAAATCGCATTTGAAATTACGATGAAATCGTGTCAAATATATAAATACGTAGCCATAATTGTGTGTTATGCCCGCTTTGTATATTGAAAGGGGGAGAGGAAAATAGGTTTGGGCACGCTTAGTGTAGAAATGTCGGGAAAAGAGAACGTTTGTGTGAAAATGGCGTCTAATAAAAAGTGTGTGATTTGTCAACTTAGTGACGAAAGTGATTCAATACCGTTACTAAATTCGAATAAACTGCAGAAGTATATTACTAAATATATGGAATTGATGGGATCTCGTACACTCACAGACATACCGTCCACATCATCCACATCAACTTCAACGGATTCTGTTGCAGTGGAAACCAGTGGTGGGGAAGAACAAGCCAATGCATCAACATCCACGCAACAAGAGGTAACGAATGATAATATCGAAAATACTGATGACGTTGAAAAACAACCTGTAGAAGAGAGTAATAACGAAAGTGTAGAGAAAATCCACTCAGGCTGCATTTATTGTGAAAAAATAAGGAAGACAGTCAAGGGTCGTTGCGTAACATTACGTACCTATGGTCGAGAGACAATTGAAAATGTTATTATACCTAGAGCACATACCTTAAACGATGTAAGGCTGCTACAAATTCTAAATGATAAAAGTTACAATAGCAATCAATTTCAGTACCACAGAGACTGTCACCGAGATTATGACTTACAAGTCCAATCAATATTAAATCCACGTCCACCTTCCGCTTGGCAGGACATACGCGACAGTCATCGAGAAGCCTTTCCGGAAGTTTGCTATTTTATTGAAGATCACGTGATCAAAAACAAACAATGTGTGTTTTTCTCATTCGTCATACGATTGTACAACGAAACATTGGGACGATTATGCAAAGAAAACAGGAAGGAGTTCTGGAATCAAGCAACTGTATATACTGTTGAAAAAAAAAAAAATTTAAAAATATAACGAGGAAATACAAATTACAACAGCATTTAAGAAAAAAATGATAACACCAGTACGCGATTTCGTATTAACAGAAGAAGATATAGAATTTTTGAGAGAAGAAGATATTTTGCAGAAAGCTGCAGTTATCTTAAGAAGTAAAGTTAGTCCAGTCAAAAGAGGATTTAACTTCGTAAATTTAGGAGTATGCGAGTTTATGGTTTTATTATGTAAAGCCCATCACTGTGAACTTAAGTTTGAGTTTTCGGGGTCGGGGGTTGTGTCCCGCGGCCGCCATCTTGGAAATAAGGGTGCAAATTACGAGGTTGGCTATTTTTTTCGTCTCTTTTGACTGGACTAAGTATTGAACATCGAAAAAAGAACATTACCAACGGAATTGAATGTGAAGCATATAATCTCTGGCGAATGTTCTATCCCCCCAGATTTGACTAATTTTTTTTTGACAATGATTGAAGGAACTCGTTCACGTCGGCGACAAAATGAAGATTGTCAACGAAAAATCCAATCTATCAGCTATGATGTCATCAATGCTATCACTAAAGGGAGAATCAAGACTTCAAAGCATTTAGCCCTTGGCATGGCAATGAAAAGTTTAACAAGTTGCAGAAAAGTTGTTGATATTTTAAATAAATATGGTCACTGCTGCAGTTATAACGTTATAGAAGAAATGGAAACTGAACTGACGTACTCGTCGACAAATCGTGATAGTTTGTGCCCTGTTGATGTTGTGAAAAGTGGGAACTTATCCACAGGCATCGCATTCGACAATTATGATAGATTTGTCGACACTCACACGAGAAAAGATACCCTCCATGATACCGTCGGTATAATTTATCAGAGTATCCCGTCTCCAACAACCGATCAGCAAATGCCTGATATAGAGCCCAGCCCCAGTACATCTACAGCAAGTAAAACGGTTACTGCTCTTCAATCTGCAGTTATATCAATGGAATCAGCTAGGAAAAGGAGAAGAACGTTTGACAATGTAACTCATGATTTAGAGCCGTATTATAAGAAGCCGAAAGTAGTCGAAACATTACTATCACTTGAGGATGAGCGCCGTGACTCTATTCCAAAGAACCTGAACATCATACGATCTCTTGACACAATTTGGATGCTGTCTCATTGCGTCGAGATTCCAAAAACGCCAATGTGGGTTGACTACAATAGTAAATTATTCAACGACAACAGCTCCACACAAAAAATTTCATACTTAACGCCAATAAATCTATCGCCAACTAAATGGGAAGTGGTGCATGAAACATTAGTACAATGTCAGAAGATAGCAGAGGAATTAGAACAGCCATACATGGAAGTTACATATAATAGCGAAATAAGATTGGGATGAAATTATTTTTTTTTTGTGTCATGTACTTAGTCATAATATTTTTTTTTCTTAAACAAACTTACTAAGCGCACAAAAACAAATGCACGGAATTTATTTAATAATCAATAACCCCGTTTACTTTTAGAAATTAAAAAAACTACATCAACTACACTCATTTTAATAAGTGATAATACAAGTACATTTCTTTGACTTCAGTAGTACAAATACGCTCTTTGATTTAAAGTGATATTCGCTTGAAAACTATTCAATAATAATTCTCTACAATACACCGAAATCAACATTTTTATTTTATTCAGACGAAGAATCTTTTACTTTTTATATGTACGACACATGCGTAAAATTTTCCCTTCAATTGATATTCTTTTATTGCGTATAGTAACTCAACAAAGTATTTCAATAAGTTAAATAAATGATGAAACAGTATTCAGCAATCTGGACTGGAAGTTCGCGATATCGCAGAGGTATTTTGCAACGGTATTTTCGTCTGACAATTGTGTGTACTTGAAATGCTTTTTGCAATAGTATGTAAAAATGTCAGACGGAGGTAACAAAAATAAATTCCGAAAAAAAAAAAAAAAAAATTCAGGCAGACCGGAGCTTCACGGATATTGTAGGATGACTTAGCAGCGGTATTTCCGTCTGACGATTTAAATATACACTTAAAATAGTGCCCACTATAATATGTGAGAACGTCAGACGGAGGTAAAAAAAAAAATTTTTCGAAAAAAATTTACAAATTTGGGGTCGTCTGACACTACTTTTGCAGCGATCTAGACGTCTGACGATTTATATACAGCATTTGTGACCTTCAAACAGTAAGCCTACAAACTTTCAGCCGGAGGTACGAACATTTTTTTAGCCACTTTTTTTTGCAACTTTAAGTTGTCTGACGTCTTTTTTGCAGGGGTTTTGAGCAAAATCCTTGCAAATGGCACTGCTTCATGATTCTCCCAACCACTTCTCAAAATTCTAGCCGGAGGTGTTATCGTAGTACCTCCGCGGCCGCCAGCTCTTAGTCTATAATAACCTGACATGCCTAGAAAGCTTCTCAAATCTTTTAGAGTTTTTGGGGGTTGTAGTTGGGCTATTGCTTCTACTTTTTGTTTGTTAGCTTTTATTCCTTCAGTTCCTACAATAAAACCTAGAAATTCAATTTCTGTTTTTAAAAATTCACACTTGTCTAGTTGTATTTTGAAGTTTGCGGATTCTAATGTTTCAAATATTTTATATAGATTTTCGAAGTGTTCTCTTTCGGGTTTGGAAAATATAATTATGTCATCTATGTAGACATAACATATTTTACCTATGTGATGCCTTAAAACATCATCCAAAGTACGTTGGAAAATTGATGGCTAGTTTTTTAATCCGAATGGAAGTCGGACGAATTCAAATTTTCCGTTATTGACTGAGAATGCGGTTTTTTCTATGTCGCATTCTTTTAGAGGAATTTGGTGAAAACCACTTTTAAGGTCTACCACTGAAAAGTACTTATTTTTCCCTAAATTTGCGAGAACTTCATTAATTTCCGGGATAGGGTATCTATCGGCTACGGTGACCGTGTTCAGCTTTCTGTAATCGACGACCATTCTGAATTTTTTTTCACCGGATGCATCCATTTTTTTCGGGACAATCCAGACGGGTGCATTATAAGGTGATCTAGAAGGCCTGATTATACCATCGCTTAAAAGTTAATTTATTTGTTTTCCAACTTCGTCTTTAAGTGCCATGGGATAAGGATATGATTTGCAATATATCGGTGAGTCAGATGTGGTTCGAATTTCTCCTTTCTCAACGTAGTTTTCAATATCTTCGTTTTCCAGTTGCTGGTAGTAGTTGTCTTCGGAATTTTTGGGTTGAAATTCTTCAGATTCTATTAAATTGTCAAAATTTTGCTGTTTAGTTTGTACGTGAAAATTTCGTTGTTGTTTAAATGGTGGTGGGACGTGATTCATTGATGCAGGTCTTTTGCCTTGGAGTTGCATCATTTGACGGGGACTGTTTTGGTAGTTAATGTTTCTCGTTTGTATCGACTGATCAACATCCATTGGTTCAGATCGTTGGGGTTTAGGTGCTGTCGGTCTTGTCGGTTGAAACTGGAATTGTTGTCGCATTTGGTGATGCGGTTGGAACGCAGGTTGGGGGTTATGGTAAGGGAAAAAGCGGTTGATTTTTAAATGTATTTTGTTGCATACTGTTCATAGGGGTACGAGGGGTGCCTTTTATATATCGGGATTAGAGAACAAAAACAAATATTAATCATCGAAAATCACTTTATTGTTTTTCAAAATATTCTCCATGAAGATCTATACACTTTTGCATGCGTTTGAACCAATTGTCGAAGCACTTTTGCCACTCTGAATGAGATACCTCCAAAACATGCATTCTGAATGCCGCAACCGCTTCTTCGGGTGTCGAAAAACGTTGACCTCTCAGTTTGCTTTTTACGTACGGGAATAAAAAGAAATCATTCGGTGCCAAGTCAGGACAATACGGCGGATGACCCATTAAATCGATGTTTTGGGTGCTCAAAAATGCAGTTGTTTGAGCCGATGTGTGAGAGCTCGCATTGTTCTGGTGAAGAGTGATCCGTCTTTGGCGATTGGTTTTCCTAATTTCTTGGAAGACAACTAGCAAACAAATGGTTGTGTACCACTCAGAATTTACTGTTCTGCGTTGTTCTAGTGGTACGGTTGCGACATGTCCAGTTTTTCCGAAAAAACAGGCGACCATTTGCTTGGAAGTGCTTCGTGCGCGAACAACTTTTGTTGGATTTGGCTCATCTTGAAACACCCATACAGTCGAATGCTGTTTACTTTCGGTCTCATACGCGTAAATCCATGATTCATCACTTGTCACGATGTCATAGACGTGTTTCGAAGCCCCGCGATCGTATTTTTTGAGCATTTCCTTCGACCAATCGACACGATCCTTTTTTTGAGCGATTGACAAATTGTGTGGGATCCAACGCGAACAAATTTTTTTGACAGTCAAATGTTTATGCAATATTGAATGTATGCTGGTCCCACTAATGCCTAAGATTGTCTCAATCTCACGATAGGTCACATGACGATCTTGCAATATCAGTTCGCGTACAGCATCAAATGGTTTTCGGAACAACAACTGATTTTGGACGACCTTAACGAAATTCGTCTTGGAGTGAACTACGACCACGATTGAATTCACCATACCATCGATAAACACTGGTCCTCGATGGAGCTTCATCGCCAAAAAATGAATTAAGTTCATCCATACAATGTTCCTGAGTTAATCCACCTCGAAAGTTGTAAAAAATAATGGCACGAAAATGTTCACGATTTAATTCCATTTTTGGACCGAGATGAATCTTTTAAGTTACTGTAAATACCACAAATAGCGCTGGTATTTCAAAACGTTCTGAGAACGTAAAAGCCAAAAAATGTCAAACTTTGCGATACAGCTGTCAGTTGCCAGATTGCAACACCAGGGTTGCCAAATCCCGAAACATAAAAGGCACCCCTCGTATTATATTTGGTAGGGTGTTGAAACGTTAATTCCGGGTAAAATGGTCCGTTATAATTTTGCGTGTTCAAGTTACGCGTTGAAGGAAGTGGTGGTTGTTGACGATGTTTGTGGTTTTGGTGTTTATCCGCGTATTCTGACCTATAATGTTGGTTTTCTAACTTCAAGCAAAGATGTAGAGCTTGTAGAAGATCTGAAGGTTCACGAATGCCTAGAAGTCTCGGTAGGTCTCTGTTTAAGCCTCTTATAAAAGTATCGAGAGCTTTGTCTCGATATGTTTGAGTCAAAAGTCGCAAAGACTCTTGTCCCATTTCCATGCAACCAATTTTGTTTAGGATCAAGGATAGATGCGAGTAGACTTGTTGATAAAAAATTTCAATACTATTTCTTCCCTGGATAAGTGAGGTCCAGTGTGCCTAAGTCACGTTTATCGGCGTAATGTAGGGTCAAACATCTTACTATACTATTCCAGTCCAGAGGTGTATTGTACGACTCTAATGCAATATCTGCATTCCCTACTATTTTGTTTCTAATTACGCTTAGGATTCCATAGAATTTTGGAGTTCCCCTAATTGAGTTGTAGATTTGTAATACCCTATCGACACTTTTCTTCCAGGAGTTAAATCGGATGGGTTTCCAGAAAATTCTCTCAAACTTCTTACTATGTCTGGAATTTTGTCCAAGTCGTTTAAGTTTTCCCTATATCTTTCCTCTATGGTTTGGTCATTTCCGCAATTTATGTCCGCGTTGGGGTTTATTATAGCCTGCACAATACTCCTACACTGTTGTGCACAAATGCAAGCTATCCTATTTTCTAATTCGGCATTTATTTGAAAATTTTGTGGCCGTACTGATGGGTTTGGTATTGGGTCGGGGCTAGGATTATTAAGGATAGGTGGTCTTATTATGTTGTTTTTTACTAAGGTAAGATTATTTTTCCTTATAATATTTCTTAAAAATATAAATTAATATATTTTAACTTAACCAATAATTAGAACTGCCGATGACATTATTGATGTTGTGCTGCTGCTGGTTGTTGGTGTTGTTGGTTTTGTTGTCCTTGGTGTTGTTGTTGGTATTGTTTTTTTTTTTTTTAAGTTGATTTTTCAATTGTTTATTTAGATCTTCTGTCACATACACTCCTACGGTAGTCTTTTTTCAGTTTTTCATTTATAAGCACGCACTGCGTTTATATTGAATAGTTCTATTCTTCACACCAAATAACGCGTTTTATTTAAAAGGTTATGATTTTTTTTTTATTTTTTATTATCACTAAATTTACTTGGTTTAAAACCGTTCCGACTGCATGAATTTTTTCCGTTTTGTTTGGTACTACTAAGGATTCATTTGCAATACACTAAACGAACGGGTGCCTGCGGACGGACGGTACAGGCTTAGGTTCCATGGTATTTTTTTTATACCAGGCTGCTCGGGCGCCATTTAATAAAATACTTGTTTTATTTTTGTTTATTTTAAAAAGAGAGAACTATGTCCTCTATATCTTTATTTATCTTAAAAAGAGTGGACTATGTCCACTATATCTTTTATTAATAATTTATTGAATTATTTGCCGGAAGACTACGTCTTCTTAATCGGAATTTTTCATTAATACTAATTTTCATCTGTTTGCCGGAAGACTATGTCTTCTTAGTCAGACTGTTGATTTATTAATAAATTATTGAATTATTTGTCGGAAGACTACGTCTTCTTAATCGGACTTTTTCATTAATACTAATTATTACATTGTTATTTACTATCTACTTTATATTAACTTATTGAGCAGCAATCATCACGTTGAATGCAACGTGAGCTTATTTGAGGTCGTCAGCACTTTGAGTTAATAAAATAATTAAATTTGGAGCGAGCGGAACTGTGTCAGCAATTGTTGTGTCAGCAATTGAATTGCGACCAGGGGTATTGAACTTTATTAAAGTGAATATTTTAATTATTAATTTTATATTATATATATGGTTGTTATTTTGGTGTCTCGTTCCCTGGTTTAGACGGTGTAATGTTTTCTCCGATGTGTCTTTTAATTTTTTTACTATGTCTTCTTTGCTGTGTGTTATTAGCTTAAAATGTACTATATCCTTTGGTTTTTTTCTGTGACGGCATGGGTTGTGTTGTTCAATTCCTTTATAGCTACAAATAGCTCCTATATGTATATATATTTATATATTGGTGTCTGCACTTCGTTGATATTGTATTTTATACAGATTTGTTTTAATATTGGTGTATTCAAACAACTTTCGTTATCTGTCATGAGTCGTTTTAAGTTCGGAAAATTGTTGGTAAGAATTTCTTCTACTCTTGTGTCCATTTCTGTTTTTGAGTCTAATTGTCTGATAGTTATGTATTCTGAGAATTTATCTACTACTACTAAATATGTTTTGTGTTCATTAAAATAAATATCTAAATGTATGTATTCCCCTGGTTGTGTTGGTACGTATGATTCTTTTAATGGTTCTCTTGTGGGATTCCGTTCGTATTTGCCGTAAAGACAAGCTGTGCACATTTTGTTGTATGCCTTACATTATTGTTTTATGTTCGGCCAATAGTATTGTTCTAATAGTTCTTTTACACTATTTTTGTATCCCCTGTGTGCTCGCTCGTGCGTGTTTAACTAGTTCTAACTGTCCATATAGTTGTGTTAGTCTTCGAGTTTATTTAGTGTATATACGAATTTCATATCTGTGAACGAGGATGGTTCCATATGTAGAAGTCCACGCAAGTGGGGAAAGTTACTGATCGCCATTCACCTGGGAGTGGCCAGGACGATTCTTTTGCATATGGTTTAAAATCTTCGTTAAAATATAAACGTTACTTTTAATTATGTTATTAAATTATTTATTAAAATATACGCATTTATGTAGATCAAATACAAATACATATGTACGTGCATATACAGGGTGGGCCAAATAAGACCTACTAATGTTAAGCACAAATAACTTTTTTATTTTTTGACATATTTATTTCTCTCTTTTTGTAGGTTATAATTGAATTGTTGGAAATTTATTATGGAACCCTACAGTTCAACACAACTCGTTAAAATTATCGAGTTTTTCTATTCTTGTCAACGATCAATTGTTTTAACGCAGCGTAAATATTGGCATCATTTTAATCCAAGATCAGCTCCCACAGCCTTCATGATTAGGAGTTTGGTCGGTCGTTTTGAGGAACTGGTTTCAGTGGCCGACCGTCCTGGACCAGGTGCCCATCGAAATATTCGCACTGAGGACAACATCGTCTCAACTTGCCGTCGTTTCAGCCAATTGGGCATTTCCAGAGCGACATTGCGTAGAATTTTAAAGTTGGATCTTAAGGTGTACCCATACGAAATTCAAATTGTGCAAGCACTGCTACCGCAAGACCACCAACAACGACTACAATACGCTATTCGTTTTACACAATTAGCCACACAAATTGATTTTTTAAATAATGTTTTGATGTCGGATTTTTTTTTTTTATTATTGCAACTAGTTCATAAATATTTACAAATGACTAACAAGCAACTTAATTATGATAACATTACACAATTTTCACTCTACATGACATAAAGCATTTCTATGGAGGTATGAGATCGCTAGGTTTAGTGCGTCTGAGCCTTCGTATTAATCCGTAGGTTTCAATTAAATTAACTGCTTCTTCATTGATGTGGTTTAATGGTCTTTCTTTGTGGGCAACTGCAATCTTTGCGATTTCAGTGTTAACGGAGTTTATTTTAAGGTCGCGCTCAATGTCGGAACTTCTGCAGTACCATGGTGCTTTGACAATGCACCTAAGGACCTTATTTTGGAAGTGTTGGATTTCGTTTTTCGTACTTTGACTGGCGCACCCCCATAGCTGCGCACCATAACTCCATACTGGCCTTAGTATCTGCTTGTAAATTAACAGCTTGTTTTCTATCGTGAGAACTGATCTGCTACCCATGAGCCATTGCATGTTTTTGAGTTTGATGTCCAATTCTTGCCTCTTTTTCTTGACATGCTCTTTCCATCGAAGTTTGCAGTCAAGTGTCATACCTAGGTACTTCGCATAGTTTGAGTATGGGACTTGGTGATCATCTATGTATAGTGGTATATGTTGTATTTTAGTGTTTGTGAAAACTACGTGTACAGATTTTGTTTGGTTAAGTTTAATTTTCCATGTATTAGTCCACTGGCAGATTTTATTTAACGCGGTTTGTAATGTGGCTGTCGATTCGTTTACAGTTTTACCAACTGCAATCAAGGCGGTGTCATCTGCAAACGTTGCTGTGACGTAATTAGGATCAGACGGTAGGTCATGTGTAAAGATAAGGTACAGCAGAGGCCCAAGAACGCTGCCTTGAGGTACTCCTGCATTTATTTGTCGAAGACTTGAATAAGCATCATCTTGCTTGACTCGATCACTCATCATAGCGATCTGATAAGTACGACTCCAAGATTTCGTAGTATTGCTAAGGAAGTATTAATTTTAGTTTAAAAAGCAAACCTGTGTGACAAACTTTATCGAATGCCTTTGCCACATCGAGGAATACGCCAGAACATACTTTTTTATTTTCGAGTGCTTTTTCTATTTCGTGCGTGGTCCTGTGTACCTGGTCGATTGTAGAATGTTTACTTCGAAAACCAAACTGATGTGTTGGTGTATTTTTTTTCGTTCTATTATTTTATTGAGTCTTTTAATCAACAGCTTTTCAAACAGCTTTGAGATCACTGGTAGGAGTGATATAGGTCTATACGATGAAACTTCGTGTCCAGGTTTGCCTGGTTTTTGGAGCATAATAACCTCCGCAGTTTTCCAGAGAATAGGAACGTAATGAAACTTAAAAGATGCATTCATTATGCTAGTGAGAATTTGGATGCTTTTAGGGGGAAGCTGCTTGAGTATTTCTGCAGTGATTATATCGAAACCAGGGGATTTTTTATTTTTAGCATTTTAATTTCTCTTTTTAGTTCGGCGCTCGTGACTCGTGGAATTTCTTCAAACTCTTGGAGCACGGATGTAGACAGGCTTTCGGATGCTGCCTCATGAGGTGTAAAAATATCAGCTAGATAATCTGCATGTAGTTCTGCTTTCTGGAAATTGTTATTAGCCCATTTTCCTTCTTTTATCTTGAGTGGAGGACAGTGCATTTGTGGCCTTTTTAAGTACTTTGTGCATTTCCATAAAGAGTAATCCACACGACGATCGTTGGACAATGAATGCAAGTAACGAGAAAACCCATCATTTTTAAACTTCTTTATTTTCCGACTGAGGTCTTTCGTCATTTTGTTTAGCCTAGTTTTATCTATTGGTGCTCGTGTTTGATGCCACTTACTGCGAAGTTTTCTCTTTAGTGAAATCTGATGTCCTTTGGGTATTGAGTAATGACTGCGGTTTTTTTTAATAGTTGGAGTACTTTTCCATGCGGCAAGTTGCACGTTGGACGTAAAATTTTGAACTTCACTATCTAATCGTTCCTCATTAACTATTTGTGCTGCATTATTTTATCAATTTTGTAGAATTTTCTTGAAGTAATGCCAATCTGTGAATCGGTTACTCAATTTGTCCATATGTTCTTTAAAAATAATATGCTCGCTGAGAGAGAAAAATATTGATGAGTGATCCGAGTTTAGATAATCACTATCGTCAATTTCTAGAAAGTTTCGAGATATTTTGTTAAATATGAAGAAATCGATTAGGTCAGGCATTTTTTTGGAATCAGTTGGCCAGTACGTTGGTTTGCATGTTGTGACAGCATCACATCCAGCAAGTTGCACTGCCTTATGTAATTCTCTTCCTTTCGTTGTAGTTAGTCTTGAACCCCAGTATACGTTTTTAGCGTTAACGTCTCCACCCATGATGAATCTATTTTTATATCTTTTTAATAGTTTATAATATTGTTCACATTTGATCTGGTATCTTCGGGGGCTGTATAGTGCGATAAGCGAAAGGGGGTTTTGATCTTCATTAATGGTTACTGCTGTAACTTGGAACTCATCATCAGAAACTTTTTCTTCTTCGAAGTGCTTGATGCAGCTTTTTATTATTATTGCACTACCACCTCGGGCACAATTGCTTGGATGAATCACATGATAGGTTTCATAGTTTTTAATTTTTATGTATGATTGCGTTTCAGATATCATACAGACATCAACATTTTCCGAATTGAGTACAATCTCCAATTCATTTTTGTGCTTTAGTAGTCCATTCGAGTTCCATAAAAGTATTTTTAGGGTTTTAGACATGGTTAGATTCGGATAAGAATATCTCAAGTTTAGATAAGCGTATTTCCAGTGCTTTATTGAAATCCATTTGCTCATTTAGTTTCTATAGTATCTGTGCTAGTGCATCTCCAGAGCAAGCAGTATTAATAGCGTTTTGTTTTAGAACATGTGCGTAAGTAAGTTGTTGTGGGGTCCGTTTTTTTAACGTATATTTGCAAGCCATTGATTTCTCAGAATTTTCTTCATTAATTTGGTTGGATTTCGTTGTATAGGGAGCTGAAAGTTCTTTTGTTTTTTCCTGTCCAACTTTTTAACTGCGTATTTTTTGTAGTTTTTCCAACTTTTTGACTGCGCATTTTTTGTAGTCGGATGAAGCGCAATTCTATTTAAATGGTTATGTCAACAAACAAAACTGTAGATTGAGGGGCTCTGAAATTCAACACACCACACCAACACCAGTTGCACCCATCTAAATGTACTGTTTGGTGCGGTGTTATGGCCACTAGAGTTATCGGCCCATATTTCTTCGAAAATGAGGATGAAACGTCGGAATCGATTTCAGGAGCTTCTTACAGAACATTGATTGAAATCTAATTGCGGCCAATGGCGAAGCAGTATCCTAATGTGTGGTTTCAACAAGATGGAGCAACTGCGTATACTGCTAGGCAAACTATGGACCTGCTGCGTGAAATTTTTGGCGAACGTCTGAATTCCAAAAATTCAGATTTCCCTTGGCCACCACGTTCGCCGGATTTGACTGCGCCCGACTTCTTTCTATGGAGATATTTAAAAGACAAAATGTATCTTAATAAACCTTAATAAAAAGAGCCAATCTTTGTATCGAGAAAAATGGTGGACATTTGTCTGATGTTATATTTCATACATAATTTCCATAAAGTATATTCAATGTGTAAAAACAATTAACCAAAATAAATAATTATTGCAGAAGTTATTTGTGTTTAACATTATTAGGTCTTATTTGTATATATTGCTTACTTCGCAATATAGAATTGTTCCGAGTGCGTGCAGCTGCATATTTGTATATGTATGCCGACTTATGTACGTACATATGTATAGATTAGGGTTAGGGAAATATTGTCGCAGGGAATCGTGAATAAGAATGATGATATTTCGCATGCACGTACATATGTATGTACATGCAGGCATATCTATTTATAAGGACCAAAATGCGAAATGTGGAAAACGATGAGATTGGTGTAAATCTGAATCAGAAGAACTTGGAATTAACAGACTGACAATTGATAAATGTGTTGGTTTATTGATGAGTGTAGAGAACATAGGATTCAATTATTAGACTTTTTCGACCTAGTGCTTCTGCGAAAGCACTGCTCCTGTGCCGTTGAAAAACTTCGATGGGCCAAGTAATGTTTTCCTATTAGATCGTGTTTAATCCGAATTTCAAAGCGTGTTGGTTCGAGTCCTTGTTAATAATATTACTTACTAAATGCATAGAGATACGCGAGTAATAAAGGCGACCAGTGCTGGATTTGCTCGTAAACACAAAGATTAAAGGTACAATATAAACAGTGGACAAATATTAATTAATTTTGATAAAAATTGTTTTATTAGTGAGCTAGACTACGCTGAATCATTGATATTCGGGTTTGTTTATTTGGTTTATTAAAGCTCCTATATTTTTGATGAAATTAAGTCTGAAATGAAGGTTAAAAATGTTTTTTCTAAAGCATTTCAACAATCCAAAATACGCCTGACAATAATATATTTTATTTGCGCCCGCGAAGAAGACACTGTACGACGCAGCCAAGCAAGTTCTTACGTATTTATCTTCTATAAGAGAACAAAAACGAATGGATTTTAAATTTTCATTAGTACGAAATTTCGAAGACGTCAACTTGTTTTAAGCTAACGGTGGTTTTTCATGAAATCTTTCCTTAACTCTCCCCTTCCTAAATTAAATCGTCCCGATTTATACCGAAATAATGTTTGTTCCTTGTTCTTGCCTAAGTAATTTTTACAGTTATTCACTCTAGTGTAAATATTGTTGCAAAGGACAATTTCCTTATCGCTGAAAATTTTTACATGCTTGGTTCTAAGTGGTGTGAATTTAAATAATATAGTTTACAATGATTATTTATGATAGGATATTTGTAAATAGCAATGATCGGATTTTTAGTTCTTATTAAATATTTGTTCATATGATGTAGTAATTTTTTGTCAATTAGTTACGTAGAATAAAAATGTGAATTCGTCATATAAATATGCATCGTCGGTTCTAGTTAGAATATATTTCCTGTTAGTTATGGTTGTTATTTTATTTTTTAATAGCGGTCGCCCCTCGGCAGACAATGGCAAACCTCCGAGTGTATTTCTGCCATGAAAAAGCTCCTCCTAAAAATATCTGCCGTTCGGAGTCGGCTTAAAACTGTAGGTCCTCCATTTGTGAAACAACATCAAGACGCACACCACAAATAGGAGGAGGAGCTCGGCCAAACAACCAAAAAGGGTGTACGCGCCAATTATATATATATATATATATATATATGGTTGTTATTTTGGTGTCTCGTTGCCTGGTTTAGACGGTGTAATGTTTTCTCCGATGTGTCTTTTAATTTTTTTACTATGTCTTCTTTGCTGTGTGTTATTAGGTTAAAATGTACTATATCCTTTGGTTTTTTTTCTGTGACGGCATGGGTTATGTTGTTCAATTCCTTTATAGCTACAAATAGCTCCTATATATATATTTATATATTGGTGTCTGCACTTTGTTGATATTGTATTTTATACAGATTTGTTTTAACATTGGTGTATTCAAACAACTTTCGGTATCTGTCATGAGTCGTTTACAGTTCGGAAAATTGTTGATAAGAATTTCTTCTACTCTTTTGTCCATTTCTGTTTTTGAGTCTAATTGTCTGATAGTTATGTATTCTGAGAATTTATCTACTACTACTAAATATGTTTTGTGTTCATTAAAATAAATATCTAAATGTATGTATTCCCCTGGTTGTGTTGGTACGTATGATTCTTTTAATGGTTCTCTTGTGGGATTCCGTTCCTATTTGCCGTAAAGACAAGCTGTGCACATTTTGTTGTATGCCTTACATTATTGTTTTATGTTCGGCCAATAGTATTGTTCTAATAGTTCTTTTACATTATTTTTGTATCCCCTGTGTGCTCACTCGTGCGTGTTTAACTAGTTCTAACTGTCCATATGGTTGTGTTAGTCTTCGAGTTTATATGTGTATATACGAATTTCATATCTGTGAACGAGGATGGTTCCATATGTAGAAGTCCACGCAAGTGGGGAAAGTTACTGATCGCCATTCACCTGGGAGTGGTCAGGACGATTCTTTTGCATATGGTTTAAAATCTTCGTTAAAATATAAACGTTACTTTTAATTATGTTATTAAATTATTTATTAAAATATACGCATTTATGTAGATCAAATACAAATACATATGTACGTGCATATACAGGGTGGACCAAATAAGACCTACTAATGTTAAGCACAAATAACTTTTTTATTTTTTGACATATTTATTTTTCTCTTTTTGCAGGTTATAATTGAATTGTTGGAAATTTATTATGGAACCCTACAGTTCAACACAACTCGTTAAAATTATCGAGTTTTTCTTTTCTTGTCAACGATCAATTGTTTTAACGCAGCGTAAATATTGGCATCATTTTAATCCCAGATCAGCTCCCACAGCCTTCATGATTAGGACTTTGGTCGGTCGTCTTGAGGAACTGGTTTCAGTGGCCGCCCGTCCTGGGCCAGGTGCCCATCGAAATATTCGCATTGGGGACAACATGGAAACTGTGCGGCAGAGTGTTGCAGATGATCCATCTGTCTCAACTTGCCGTCGTTTCAGCCAATTGGGCATTTCCAGAGCGACACTGCGTAGAATTTTAAAGTTGGATCTTAAGGTGTACCCATACGAAATTCAAATTGTGCAAGCACTTCTACCGCAAGACCACCAACAACGACTACAATACGCTATTCGTTTTACACAATTAGCCACACAAATTGATTTTTTAAATAATGTTTTGATGTCGGATGAAGCGCAATTCCATTTAAATGGTTATGTCAACAAACAAAACTGTAGATTGAGGGGCTCTGAAATTCCACACACCACACCAACATCAGTTGCACCCATCTAAATGTACTGTTTGGTGCGTTTTTATGGCCACTAGAGTTATCGGCCCATATTTCTTCGAAAATGAGGATGAAACGTCGGAATCGATTTCAGGAGCTTCTTACAGAACATTGATTGAAATCTAATTGCGGCCAATGGCGAAGCAGTATCCTAATGTGTGGTTTCAACAAGATGGAGCAACTGCGTATACTGCTAGGCAAACTATGGACCTGCTGCGTGAAATTTTTGGCGAACGTCTGAATTCCAAAAACTCAGATTTCCCTTGGCCACCACGTTCGCCGGATTTGACTGCGCCCGACTTCTTTCTATGGGGATATTTAAAAGACAAAATGTATATTATCTTAATAAACCAGAAACTATTAGACAGCTGAAGCAAAATATTCGAGACGAAATACTGAGCCTTCAACCAGAAACATTATGTGGTGTAATTGAAAACGCGTTAAAAAGAGCCAATCTTTGTATCAAGAAAAATGGTGGACATTTTTCTGATGTTATAATATATTTCATACATAATTTCCATAAAGTATATTCAATGTGTAAAAACAATTAACCAAAATAAATAATTATTGCAAAAGTTATTTGTGTTTAACATGAGAAGGTCTTATTTGTATATAATATATTGCGTACTTCGCAATATAGAATTGTTCCGAATTTGGCAAATGGTGATATTTTTTGCTGTGGGGAGTGCGTGCAGCTGCATATATGTATATGTATGCCGACTTATGTACGTACATATGTATAGATTAGGGTTAGGGAAATATTGTCGCAGGGAATCGTGAATAAGAATGATGATATTACGCATGCACGTACATATGTATGTACATGCAGGCATATCTATTTATAAGGACCAAAATACGAAATGTGGAGAATGATGAGAACTTGGAATTAACAGACTGACAATTGATAAATGTGTTGGTTTATTGATGAGTGTAGAGAACATAGGATTCAATTATTAGACTTTTTCGACCTAGTGCTTCTGCGAAAGCACTGCTCCTGTGCCGTTGAAAAACTTCGATGGGCCAAGTAATGTTTTCCTATTAGATCGTGTTTAATCCGAATTTCAAAGCGTGGTGGTTCGAGTCCTTGGTAATAATATTACTTACTAAATGCATAGAGATACGCAAATCATCGTCGCGAGTAATAAAGGCGACCAGTGCTGGCTTTGCTCGTAAACACAAAGATTAAAGGTACAATATAAACAGTGGACAAATATTAATTAATTTTGATAAAAATTGTTTTATTAGTGAGCTAGACTACGCTGAATCATTGATATTCGGGTTTGTTTATTTGGTTTATTAAAGCTCCTATATTTTTGATGAAATTAAGTCTGAAATGAAGGTTAAAAATGTTTTTTCTAAAGCATTTCAACAATCCAAAATACGCCTGACAATAATATATTTTATTTGCGCCTGCGAAGAAGACACTGTATGACGCAGGCAAGCAAGTTCTTACGTATTTATATTATCTTCTATAAGAGAACAAAAAAGAATGGATTTTAAATTTTCATTAGTACGAAATTTCGAAGACGTCAACTCGTTTGGTGGTTTTTCATGAAATCATTCCTTAACTCTCCCCTTCCTAAATTAAATCGTCCCGATTTATACCGAATTAATGTTTGTTCCTTGTTCTTGCCTAAGTAATTTTTACAGTTATTCACTCTAGTGTAAATATTGTTGCAAAGGACAATTTCCTTATCGGTGAAAATTTTTACATGCTTGGTTCTAAGTGCTGTGAATTTAAATAGTTTACAATGATTATTTATGATAGGATATCTGCCGTTCGGAGTCGGCTTAAAACTGTAGGTCCTCCATTTGTGAAACAACATCAAGACGCACACCACAAATAGGAGGAGGAGCTCGGCCAAACACCCAAAAAGGGTGTACGCGCCAATTATATATATATGTATGTATAAATTAATAAAATACTTCTTTTATTTTTGTTTATTTTAAAAAGAGAGAACTATGTCCTCTATATCTTTATTTATTTTAAAAAGAGTGGACTATGTCCACTATATCTTTTATTACGTCTTCTTAATCGGACTTTTTCATTAATACTAATTTTCATCTTTTTGCCGGAAGACTAGGTATGTCTTCTTAGTCGGACTGTTGATTTATTAATAAATTATTGAATTATTTGCCGGAAGATTACGTCTTCTTAATCGGACTTTTCCATTAATACTAATTATTATATTGTTATTTACTATCTACTTTATATTAACTTATTGAGCAGCAATCATCACGTTGAATGCAACGTGAGCTTATTTGAGGTCGTCAGCACTTTGAGTTAATAAAATAATTAAATTTGGAGCGAGCGGAACTGTGTCAGCAATTGTTGTGTCAGCAATTGAATTGCGACAAGAGGTATTGAATTTTATTAAAATGAAAAACTTGTGTCAGCAATTGAATTGCGACCAGGGGTATTGAACTTTATTAAAGTGAATATTTTAATTATTAACTCCTCCCTTCTTAAATTGATTGTCCTCAATCATTTAAAAAAACGGAATATTGATAGGAGCTTCTAATGCTATTGGTTTATGGGATTCAGCACAATGTTGCACACTCATTGTCACATGACGCTCGTTATTAGGGTGTGGAATTTCAGGTTCCCAAACAATTATTTTTTTTGTATTTTTAAAGACAAATCGTAAGCATGCTATGGAAATGATAATTAGACTGAGAATAACAGAGATTGACCATCCTCCAATTTTCAAATGTTTCCGAATAGTTGAAATTACTTCCGTATTATTAATCTGTAATTCATTAAGAGCTTCAAGTGATAGGAAATTAATTTGGTCGCTTTCAAAAGGAGCGGGCTGCATTAATGCGGGGATGATTTGTAAAGGTGGGGCTTCTATGTTACTAAAAGTCCTATTGTTAATTTTTATAGTGCTATTATGAAGTTTAATAAGAAGTGTTCCAGATATATTTCTCCGCGTTTTATCGACATAAATAGCCATGTTGCAATCATTTACTAGGATAACCCCTGACTCGATCTCTTCGATTAATGGGATATGATGATTATTGCTCGTTACACATGTAGAATTTTGACTGCTTATAAGATTAGGAATACATTTAGTATTTGAAATATTCGTTATTTGGTTTTCTTTACAAATTATTATTTTATTATATTTTTCACAATCATTTATTATACCATATATAGTGTTATCATTTTTTAAAATTTGCTTAAATTCTAAATTAATTACAGAGTTTTTTCTTTTTACCGGTCTTAAGATTACGTTTTCATAGGTTTCCTTTTTCGTTAAGGGAATCTTAACCAAATAAAATATTTTTTTATTAGTACTGTATAAGACAGACATTTTGGCAAATTGGAGTGCCTCTTCGGGGCTCACAAAAACAATATTTTCTTGTCTAATTTTACTTGTAGCAATTTAAATTTCTTTTTTATCTAACATTAATGGGTTGACGATTCCAAGCTTCGCCCATTCGATTCCATTTTGAATATTTATTAACTCGTCCTTAACTAGTCTTACTCTATTTTGTAGATTTATAACTATTTCGTTTTCTAATAATAAATTAGAAATTTGATTTACTATATCTGTTTGATTTTTTAATCTTTTATTAAAAACTTCATTTACGTACACTTGTTTATTATTATTTTTGTTTAGATCATTTATATTACTAGCTATTATTTCAAGGTCGTCGTGACCTGGAGATCCTGCGACATATTTCCAAATAGTACCTATGGCATTTATTGCTCTCTTATTTTTTATAGTGGGTGTTATATTTTCTAAAATATTTTCGGTAAGGCTTAATTCGTGGATAAGGATGGGATACAGGTTATGGTGATTTGGGATGTTTTGTTGGATAAATTTGTGGGTATTGGATATTGCGTACCGTGCCAGATCTATTGAATGTAAAATAGTAAAAGTTCCTTGCTGGATTTTCGCTGTACCTCTATTAATTGTCACGACATACGAAGAAGTGTAATCCAAAATTTGAACTTCAGTTTTTACAAAGGTTGAACACAATCTGTAAAGGTAATTTATTTTCTTTTAATATTATTTTTATAGACAATTCTGCTTATCATTGTTAAAACAGTTAAGTTTCTATCTTCTTTGACTATTTCCTTTTTATACCTTGGAGTTAGTTTTGATCCTAGTCTCTTGTTAACTTTGACAAAAATTTCTTCTCCTGGTAAATACATTTTTATTTCGTGCCTGTTCTGATTACGGTAGTTTAAGTCCTGTTTCTGTTTTTCTGTTAAACGATTGATGATTTCTTGTTTGTCCAAAATTGCTTTTTTTGGATCATTACTTGAATTTCTGTTAAAAAATATATCTATCGGTTTTCTGCCGGTGGTGGAGTGAATCGACCTGTTATACTCGTATATTGCTCTGGTAAGTAAATCGTGAAAAGTAGTGTGAAGTTTGTCTGGTTTTAAGCGTCTCATAATCTCTGAAAGGGTTGAGTGAAATCTTTCTATTTGACCATTAACAGAGCTAGAGTATGGTGGTGTAGTGTAGATTTCGATGCCAAATTGATCTTTAAGGAGAAAATTTATTGATACGGAATTTAGGGACTTTTCTTTATCTATGACTATGGACCTAGGGATGCCAAAAGCTAAAACGATTTCTTTTAAGCGTATTTCGAAAATTTGTCTATTGCTGTTAATACGAGATTTCCTTCGGTGGAGTAAATATCAATGTGGACGATTTCTCCAGGATTTTGTGGAATTGGTGTGGGTTGGAATTGTGGTTTATTAGGACGACGATCGTATTTTTGTTCTCTGCAAATTCGACAATTTTCAACAATTCTATTAGATTTTTCCGTCATATTTGGGAAATAGACATTTTTTTTATTTGCTCTCTATTTTCCTTAGCATCTCTGTGGGCTCTTCTGTGTTCCTTGATTAAGACCTCTTCTTGTTCTACATCCTTAGTTATTTCTTTGACCTGTGACTGTGTGAATCTAATTTTGTAATTTATGAAATATTCAGAATTCTTGAATTATTCCCATGATTGGCTCAGTAGTAAGTAGTCCATTAATTACGCTAGGATTAAGATATTTTTTTAGAATTGAAATTAATATATTTCTGGTATATTGCGGTTTTTTTTATTATATGCCTGTGATAAGTTGGAAAGGGAATTTCAAATTTGTAGTTATCATGGTTGTCTACAGGATATTCCACTGCTGGTATTTTATTGTCTGATGAACTTTCGTCGCTATGTTGGGTCGCTGTCATTGAGTTTATCTGTGATGGCCTAGATAGTACATCTGCTACCACGTTTGTTTTACCGGGTTGATATCTGAGTTCATAATCGTATTCTTCTAAGATGGCTTTCCATCTCTTCATTTTGCTGTTAGTGCTTTTACTACTAAGAGCATATGTTAAAGGTTGGTGGTCTGTGAATATGATTACCTATCGGGATCCGTACAGATAGTTTCTCAGTGAATTTAATGCCCAAATTATAGCCAACATTTCCTTTTCATTTGTGGCATAATTTTCTTCGGTTTTACTCAGTGTTCGGGAAAGGAATGTTATGGGCTTTTTGTTTTGAGATAAAACTGCGCCTATTGCGTAGTCGTAAGCATCTGTCGTTAACTCGAAACATTTTTCAAAGTCGGGATGAGAGAGAACTAAAGCGTTTTTCAGTAAGAGCGCTTCAACTTTTTTTTTTAATAAATTACAAACGGTTTGCCTTTTTAAACTAATTTTTTTTTTATTATCGAGTTTGAACATATACATTTAAGTATGGAATTCGATTTCTTTAGCATGACCACCGCGTGCACGTTTTACGAAGTCCAATCGTTGAACCCAATTTTCGACCACTCATTTGCATAAATCGGCCGAAATTCCAGCAATTTCGCGTTCAATATTGGCTCTGAGCTCACAAATCGTCGCCGGCTTGTTACTATAGACTAATGACTTCACATAACCCCAAAACGGGACGGCTTGTTAAATGGACCGTAAAATGGCCGTAATGCTCTTAAAGTAGCAGGAACAGAACGATTATTTTCATAAAAAATTTGCACGATTTGCAATCGTTGCTCAAGTGTGTAGCGTTTCATGATGAAATGTATACTAATGAAGTTTACAAGCGACAAGCGAAAAATAAATAAAAAATAGTTTAAAAAAACTAAAAAACACGCTTTTATTGCTAATCGAACTAAAAAGTAGAAAATAAATTTTAATGACTAAGGGACCTATAATGAAGTAATAGCAAATCGAACGATCAGTCATAGTCAACTACCTCAGAACAGAATTATAACAAAAATTAAGATACAAATAGAATAATTCAAATTAGAGTTCAAAGCGTGGGATGCTTGATATAGTAAATTTACAATCATTCTATTGGCAACTACCTATGTACAGAGGGTTATGAAAGTGAAGCAAAATGCATCCCACGCTTTTAACTCTAATTTGAATTACTCTATTTATATCTTAATTTTTGTTATGATTCTGTTCTCAGGTAGTTGACTATGACTGATCGTTCGATTTGCTATTACTTCATTATAGGTCCCTTTGTCATTAAAATTTATTTTCTACTTTTTAGTTCGATTAGCAATAAAAGCGTGTTTTTTAGTTTTTTTAAACTATTTTTTATTTTATACTTTTTAGTTCGATTAGCAAAAAAGCGTGTTTTTTAGTTTCGTTAAACTATTTTTTTTTATTATATTATGAATGAAAATTATTGTTATCATTGCAGTCAGTGAATAAATGATTCGATATATTCGTGTTATATTTAATTCCTTTCTTATCGACTGTGAGTCTAAAGCTATGCAGTTATCGGCTGTGATAAAGAAGTAATCGGGATGAACAACTTATTTCGTGGAGGGAGCCTGAGAAACTGATTTACAAGAATAAATAGAGATTTTTCATTTTACAACCAAAATCACCTTACTTTTTGCCCACAGTAAAAAAAAGATAGTATTAATCCTGGCAACCCTAATAAGGATAATGGAAAACTTTTATCAAATTATTGCATTGTCATCGGTCCTTGATAGGGGTGCAAAATTTCAAGTCGATCAGATTTTTAGAAGCCAGTGAAAATTAAGCTCAAAGATTCCGTTACATACGTACATACATACAACCCGACCTAATAAAAGTGTTTTAACCCTCTAGTGCATAGAAAAGATTTTTTATAATAAAATTATGTTTTGTACTAATTAGAGGCCATAAAACACAAATATAATATTATTTTTATTTGTACGACCCGAATTCGCTCTGTGGCCCTGGAAATTAGCACCCCGCCTCTGGACGGTCTTATGCAGGTAGCTTAAAAAAAATTACTAAAAATACAATACCACTTAAACAAGTAAACAGAAAACGTTTATTTATAAAAATTTAAGTAATATAATATATAAAATAGTATACAAATTGTTAAGTTTGGTTCAAAGTCTAAAAAGAACGAATATATGTACATACATATATTATACATTTACTTAGAAATAGCTTCCCACCATATCTTCAAAAATGTCCTTTATTCAGCATGAAATTCCTTAAAACATGATTTTTTGACAGCCATGCAAAGTGGTATGTTGCATTTTTCGCAATAAACTTGAGTCTCCGATTTACATGGCTTGTTACGACATTGACGTTTACTACTTTTATCGCAGAAATTTGGCCAATGATTGAGACAATCATACCTTATATTGGGTGGTGGTAGGTACAGTAACTTGCTTCCCTTTGGTACTTCTTCGGCTTGTTTTTCTGCAGTAGTGGGGCGACCTAATTTTTTCGTTTCCGATAAGAGTAGGAGAGTTTCGGCGATTTCTTCCCGAAATCGTGGAAGCTCGACACGTTGATGTTTTTCACTATTGATGCGATGGTATAAAACGAAAGCATTCACTATTGCCAAGTCGATAACATGGTGAAATATACGAGATGGGCATTTACCAGTCTTCATGCGAATTTTGTAGCGACCAATTAGACTGTCCATCAAGTCCACTCCGCCCATGTGCCGGTTGTATTCTTTGACAATGTTTGGACAGCTCACATATTCATACTGTTTTCTACCATATTGCGGTTATAGCGACGGGACAATGTGTTTCGGTCGCTCGGATTATTCGAGTTAAATGGCTGCACACCTGCATACGTTGACGCTAAACGAACTGGTTTGCTGTCCTTCCAAACAACAGTAGAAATATCTACTCCAAATGCGGTGGCAACGAACTCCTCCGAATATCCACGAGGAGCTTTTTTCACCACTAGCTGTTCATCAGTAGATAGTTTACAGTTTTTCACACGGTTGGCTCGAAAAGTTCCAAGCGAATAAATTCCACGACTTCGAAGGTAAACCAATAGTGCAAGCGACGTAAAGTAATTATCGAAATACACTATGTGGTTTGAAAAGTCTGGTATGTTTCTTGACAAACGGACAACAATATTTGAAGCGGCTCCCAAATCAGGCATTCCTTCTTCACGGACGTTATCGGCAGCGCCTGTAAACAATTCAAAGCTATAAGAAAAACCTTTGGTGTCACAAATGGAGAATATTTTGAAACCCCATTTATGAGGCTTTTTCGGCATATACTGTTTGATATTTGTTTTAGACATTTTCGTGCCGCACATTTGTTCGTCGACGCTCAAACGCTGGGACATTGGCACAGAGGAAAATCGAACATTCATATGTTTGATAAAAGTTGAACAAGGTACAAGATATCATAGTCAGCGTGGTCTCTAGATGGTCGTTTCGATCCATCAGCGAAATGTATGTAGCTCCGAATTTCTTCAATATGATCGCACATTCGGAAAACGATATATAGACATAAATATCTGTATACCAATATATTTTCGTATTTCTTGCACTGTGCAGATGAAAGTTGAATTTATTTTCTTCTGACGAGCATAGAGATTGGTTTCGTCACAAATCAGTTCCAATAACTCTGTATTAAAAAAGTATGCGAAGCAGTCATAGGGTGTTTTTAAGTGAAAAAACTCTTCAAGATTCGGGTTATGAAACGTCAACTCTTCAACATTTATTTGAAGACGATTTTTACGCCACCGTAGGTTTTGAAACTCTTTCATATTGTTTCGAAGATTAGCAACATCGCATTCAAAGTGCGCTGAAGAAGTTGGTATACCCCTTCCCGAAAATTCGTCTGTTCCTGTAATTTCAATTTCTCCTTGTGAAACCGGTACAGACATGCTTTTTAGATTTTCTTGTGGACCAGTTGGTACAGCAAGGGAAAGAGAAAGATCAGATACAGAAATGTTGTTTGCTGTTTCTTGTAGAAAGGAATCATTTTGATTGGGGACCACAAAAACTGGGTCATTCACGTCGTTGTCACTATCGAAATCATCGTCTTCAATTTCCTCATCACTGTTTTCGCAAAAGTCCATAAAGTCGTTGAACTCCTCATCTGACATCTTCGACAAGTCGTATTTGCGTTTGCGTCCCCACCGCGACATTTTTCTAGTGATAAAAAATATAAATCAGCACAATATGTGAACTTGAAGTTCAAAATAACTGAACATTTTTTTTGAACGCACTGCATACAGCCTCCTGTAGACGGTTGCAGCGTGAAGCACACAGTGGCACAATATACATAAAAAAAAAACTTGGAGAGCACTTTATCTCACTCTACACTTCTTAATCTACTTACCAAATATTTTTTTAACTCAATATTCCAATAGGGCACTTCTTAGGAAGTCTCAAAAAAACACCTTCTCAGAAAAATACTTTTTTCGGTTATTTGATCACTTTTTTTAATTCCACTTGCAACATTTTTGTAATATGAGCACATGAAGCTTTCACGATCAAGGGTAAACTGAAGAATATGAATCGTGTAAGCTGTATGACAAACAAAAAAGCACTTCGTGTTTTTAGTTTTTTTTTTTTTTGCTTTTAAGTGTTGCCCGCCTGTGGGCGGTTATATGCACTAGAGGGTTAAAAATATTGCGTCGTTCGCCCTCCCTATAGGAAAAAAGTTGAAGCGCACCTATTGAAAAACGCTATATAACACTTGAGACTAATGAATTTTTTAATTTTTGAAATGTATCCAGAGCATTCTGGTCTAAAGATATTTTTGTATTCTTGAAGGCATTTTTTGAGATGCGTCCTTCCTCCCCTATTAAAAGGGATGTCAGGGGTTTAGTAAGTTTCGCGTAATCTTGTACGAAGTGCCTATAATAACCTGACATGCCTAGAAAGCTTCTCAAATCTTTTAGAGTTTTTGGGGGTTGTAGTTGGGCTATTGCTTCTACTTTTTGTTTGTTAGCTTTTATTCCTTCAGTTCCTACAATAAAACCTAGAAATTCAATTTCTGTTTTTAAAAATTCACACTTGTCTAGTTGTATTTTGAAGTTTGCGGATTCTAATGTTTCAAATATTTTATATAGATTTTCGAAGTGTTCTCTTTCGGGTTTGGAAAATATAATTATGTCATCTATGTAGACATAACATATTTTACCTATGTGATGCCTTAAAACATCATCCAAAGTACGTTGGAAAATTGATGGCTAGTTTTTTAATCCGAATGGAAGTCGGACGAATTCAAATTTTCCGTTATTGACTGAGAATGCGGTTTTTTCTATGTCGCATTCTTTTAGAGGAATTTGGTGAAAACCACTTTTAAGGTCTACCACTGAAAAGTACTTATTTTTCCCTAAATTTGCGAGAACTTCATTAATTTCCGGGATAGGGTATCTATCGGCTACGGTGACCGTGTTCAGCTTTCTGTAATCGACGACCATTCTGAATTTTTTTTCACCGGATGCATCCATTTTTTTCGGGACAATCCAGACGGGTGCATTATAAGGTGATCTAGAAGGCCTGATTATACCATCGCTTAAAAGTTAATTTATTTGTTTTCCAACTTCGTCTTTAAGTGCCATGGGATAAGGATATGATTTGCAATATATCGGTGAGTCAGATGTGGTTCGAATTTCTCCTTTCTCAACGTAGTTTTCAATATCTTCGTTTTCCAGTTGCTGGTAGTAGTTGTCTTCGGAATTTTTGGGTTGAAATTCTTCAGATTCTATTAAATTGTCAAAATTTTGCTGTTTAGTTTGTACGTGAAAATTTCGTTGTTGTTTAAATGGTGGTGGGACGTGATTCATTGATGCAGGTCTTTTACCTTGGAGTTGCATCATTTGACGGGGACTGTTTTGGTAGTTAATGTTTCTCGTTTGTATCGACTGATCAACATCCATTGGTTCAGATCGTTGGGGTTTAGGTGCTGTCGGTCTTGTCGGTTGAAACTGGAATTGTTGTCGCATTTGGTGATGCGGTTGGAACGCAGGTTGGGGGTTATGGTAAGGGAAAAGCGGTTGATTTTTAAATGTATTTTGTTGCATACTGTTCATAGGGGTACGAGGGGTGCCTTTTATATATCGGGATTAGAGAACAAAAACAAATATTAATCATCGAAAATCACTTTATTGTTTTTCAAAATATTCTCCATGAAGATCTATACACTTTTGCATGCGTTTGAACCAATTGTCGAAGCACTTTTGCCACTCTGAATGAGATACCTCCAAAACATGCATTCTGAATGCCGCAACCGCTTCTTCGGGTGTCGAAAAACGTTGACCTCTCAGTTTGCTTTTTACGTACGGGAATAAAAAGAAATCATTCGGTGCCAAGTCAGGACAATACGGCGGATGACCCATTAAATCGATGTTTTGGGTGCTCAAAAATGCAGTTGTTTGAGCCGATGTGTGAGAGCTCGCATTGTTCTGGTGAAGAGTGATCCGTCTTTGGCGATTGGTTTTCCTAATTTCTTGGAAGACAACTAGCAAACAAATGGTTGTGTACCACTCAAAATTTACTCTTCTGCGTTGTTCTAGTGGTACGGTTGCGACATGTCCAGTTTTTCCGAAAAAACAGGCGACCATTTGCTTGGAAGTGCTTCGTGCGCGAACAACTTTTGTTGGATTTGGCTCATCTTGAAACACCCATACAGTCGAATGCTGTTTACTTTCGGTCTCATACGCGTAAATCCATGATTCATCACTTGTCACGATGTCATAGACGTGTTTCGAAGCCCCGCGATCGTATTTTTTGAGCATTTCCTTCGACCAATCGACACGATCCTTTTTTTGAGCGATTGACAAATTGTGTGGGATCCAACGCGAACAAATTTTTTTGACAGTCAAATGTTTATGCAATATTGAATGTATGCTGGTCCCACTAATGCCTAAGATTGTCTCAATCTCACGATAGGTCACATGACGATCTTGCAATATCAGTTCGCGTACAGCATCAAATGGTTTTCGGAACAACAACTGATTTTGGACGACCTTAACGAAATTCGTCTTGGAGTGAACTACGACCACGATTGAATTCACCATACCATCGATAAACACTGGTCCTCGATGGAGCTTCATCGCCAAAAAATGAATTAAGTTCATCCATACAATGTTCCTGAGTTAATCCACCTCGAAAGTTGTAAAAAATAATCGCACGAAAATGTTCACGATTTAATTCCATTTTTGGACCGAGATGAATCTTTTAAGTTACTGTAAATACCACAAATAGCGCTGGTATTTCAAAACGTTCTGAGAACGTAAAAGCCAAAAAATGTCAAACTTTGCGATACAGCTGTCAGTTGCCAGATTGCAACACCAGGGTTGCCAAATCCCGAAATATAAAAGGCACCCCTCGTATTATATTTGGTAGGGTGTTGAAACGTTAATTCCGGGTAAAATGATCCGTTATAATTTTGCGTGTTCAAGTTACGCGTTGAAGGAAGTGGTGGTTGTTGACGATGTTTGTGGTTTTGGTGTTTATCCGCGTATTCTGACCTATAATGTTGGTTTTCTAACTTCAAGCAAAGATGTAGAGCTTGTAGAAGATCTGAAGGTTCACGAATGCCTAGAAGTCTCGGTAGGTCTCTGTTTAAGCCTCTTATAAAAGTATCGAGAGCTTTGTCTCGATATGTTTGAGTCAAAAGTCGCAAAGACTCTTGTCCCATTTCCATGCAACCAATTTTGTTTAGGATCAAGGATAGATGCGAGTAGACTTGTTGATAAAAAATTTCAATACTATTTCTTCCCTGGATAAGTGAGGTCCAGTGTGCCTAAGTCACGTTTATCGGCGTAATGTAGGGTCAAACATCTTACTATACTATTCCAGTCCAGAGGTGTATTGTACGACTCTAATGCAATATCTGCATTCCCTACTATTTTGTTTCTAATTACGCTTAGGATTCCATAGAATTTTGGAGTTCCCCTAATTGAGTTGTAGATTTGTAATACCCTATCGACACTTTTCTTCCAGGAGTTAAATCGGATGGGTTTCCAGAAAATTCTCTCAAACTTCTTACTATGTCTGGAATTTTGTCCAAGTCGTTTAAGTTTTCCCTATATCTTTCCTCTATGGTTTGGTCATTTCCGCAATTTATGTCCGCGTTGGGGTTTATTATAGCCTGCACAATACTCCTACACTGTTGTGCACAAATGCAAGCTATCCTATTTTCTAATTCGGCATTTATTTGAAAATTTTGTGGCCGTACTGATGGGTTTGGTATTGGGTCGGGGCTAGGATTATTAAGGATAGGTGGTCTTATTATGTTGTTTTTTACTAAGGTAAGATTATTTTTCCTTATAATATTTCTTAAAAATATAAATTAATATATTTTAACTTACACAATAATTAGAACTGCCGATGACATTATTGATGTTGTGCTGCTGCTGGTTGTTGGTGTTGTTGGTTTTGTTGTCCTTGGTGTTGTTGTTGGTATTGTTTTTTTTTTTTTAAGTTGATTTTTCAATTGTTTATTTAGATCTTCTGTCACATACACTCCTACGGTAGTCTTTTTTCAGTTTTTCATTTATAAGCACGCACTGCGTTTATATTGAATAGTTCTATTCTTCACACCAAATAACGCGTTTTATTTAAAAGGTTATGATTTTTTTTTTATTTTTTATTATCACTAAATTTACTTGGTTTAAAACCGTTCCGACTGCATGAATTTTTTCCGTTTTGTTTGGTACTACTAAGGATTCATTTGCAATACACTAAACGAACGGGTGCCTGCGGACGGACGGTACAGGCTTAGGTTCCATGGTATTTTTTTTATACCAGGCTGCTCGGGCGCCATTTAATAAAATACTTGTTTTATTTTTGTTTATTTTAAAAAGAGAGAACTATGTCCTCTATATCTTTATTTATCTTAAAAAGAGTGGACTATGTCCACTATATCTTTTATTAATAATTTATTGAATTATTTGCCGGAAGACTACGTCTTCTTAATCGGAATTTTTCATTAATACTAATTTTCATCTGTTTGCCGGAAGACTATGTCTTCTTAGTCAGACTGTTGATTTATTAATAAATTATTGAATTATTTGTCGGAAGACTACGTCTTCTTAATCGGACTTTTTCATTAATACTAATTATTACATTGTTATTTACTATCTACTTTATATTAACTTATTGAGCAGCAATCATCACGTTGAATGCAACGTGAGCTTATTTGAGGTCGTCAGCACTTTGAGTTAATAAAATAATTAAATTTGGAGCGAGCGGAACTGTGTCAGCAATTGTTGTGTCAGCAATTGAATTGCGACCAGGGGTATTGAACTTTATTAAAGTGAATATTTTAATTATTAATTTTATATTATATATATGGTTGTTATTTTGGTGTCTCGTTCCCTGGTTTAGACGGTGTAATGTTTTCTCCGATGTGTCTTTTAATTTTTTTACTATGTCTTCTTTGCTGTGTGTTATTAGCTTAAAATGTACTATATCCTTTGGTTTTTTTCTGTGACGGCATGGGTTGTGTTGTTCAATTCCTTTATAGCTACAAATAGCTCCTATATGTATATATATTTATATATTGGTGTCTGCACTTCGTTGATATTGTATTTTATACAGATTTGTTTTAATATTGGTGTATTCAAACAACTTTCGTTATCTGTCATGAGTCGTTTTAAGTTCGGAAAATTGTTGGTAAGAATTTCTTCTACTCTTGTGTCCATTTCTGTTTTTGAGTCTAATTGTCTGATAGTTATGTATTCTGAGAATTTATCTACTACTACTAAATATGTTTTGTGTTCATTAAAATAAATATCTAAATGTATGTATTCCCCTGGTTGTGTTGGTACGTATGATTCTTTTAATGGTTCTCTTGTGGGATTCCGTTCGTATTTGCCGTAAAGACAAGCTGTGCACATTTTGTTGTATGCCTTACATTATTGTTTTATGTTCGGCCAATAGTATTGTTCTAATAGTTCTTTTACACTATTTTTGTATCCCCTGTGTGCTCGCTCGTGCGTGTTTAACTAGTTCTAACTGTCCATATAGTTGTGTTAGTCTTCGAGTTTATTTAGTGTATATACGAATTTCATATCTGTGAACGAGGATGGTTCCATATGTAGAAGTCCACGCAAGTGGGGAAAGTTACTGATCGCCATTCACCTGGGAGTGGCCAGGACGATTCTTTTGCATATGGTTTAAAATCTTCGTTAAAATATAAACGTTACTTTTAATTATGTTATTAAATTATTTATTAAAATATACGCATTTATGTAGATCAAATACAAATACATATGTACGTGCATATACAGGGTGGGCCAAATAAGACCTACTAATGTTAAGCACAAATAACTTTTTAATTTTTTGACATATTTATTTTTCTCTTTTTGTAGGTTATAATTGAATTGTTGGAAATTTATTATGGAACCCTACAGTTCAACACAACTCGTTAAAATTATCGAGTTTTTCTATTCTTGTCAACGATCAATTGTTTTAACGCAGCGTAAATATTGGCATCATTTTAATCCCAGATCAGCTCCCACAGCCTTCATGATTAGAAGTTTGGTCGGTCGTTTTGAGGAACTGGTTTCAGTGGCCGACCGTCCTGGACCAGGTGCCCATCGAAATATCCGCACTGAGGACAACATGGAAACTGTGCGGCAGAGTGTTGCAGATGATCCATCTGTCTCAACTTGCCGTCGTTTCAGCCAATTGGGCATTTCCAGAGCGACATTGCGTAGAATTTTAAAGTTGGATCTTAAGGTGTACCCATACGAAATTCAAATTGTGCAAGCACTGCTACCGCAAGACCACCAACGACGACTACAATACGCTATTCGTTTTACACAATTAGCCACACAAATTGATTTTTTAAATAATGTTTTGATGTCGGATGAAGCGCAATTCCATTTAAATGGTTATCTATATATATAAAAATTAAGCCGAAAAAAAGTGTGCATTCGTCCGGGGTAATCTCAGCAACGTGTGTAAGGAAAACAATGAAGGTTTCACACGTTGTTGGTGCTGCTTTGGCAAAGGTTTCTGTGAAGTTAGGTTGAAATCCGATAACGCATGTGTGTGCGGTGCGTCGGTTAAATGAGTGTGTTTTTGCTATTTGCCGCATGTATTTTTTGTACCGCACATAGCATTCATTAGAATTAAATACATTTTGGTCGTGTGTGTCTGGGCCGATTATTATGAAATTTGGTATATATATATTTTTTCCACGGTGAAGGTTAGTATAATATGCTTATTGATTCCACTCGCCACCAGGTGGCGCTGCCGAAGGCCAAAACGAGGACCCGGGTACCCCCAGGATGTGTTTTTACATTGTGGGTATCAAATCAAAGCTACTGATGAGTGCTTTAATACAGAATATTTTTTAGATCTCTGAGTGACCAGGGTCTCGAGATGTAGCCGAAAAGGTGGACCAATATACCCTTGGATGTGTTTGTACAATATGGGTATCAGATGGAAGCTGTTGATGAAAGCTTTTAAGTGAGGTAATTTTTACTGCCCGTTTCCGGGATAAAGAAAGGAGATGGAACTGGAGATGGAAGAGGAAAAGGAATAGCTACAGGAAGAGGAAGAGGAGGAGGAAGGGAAAGAGAAAGAGGAAGACCACTTATTATTAAAAGTTAAAAAAAAATTCTAAAAAAATTTTAAAATGTTACATATACGCTTATAATATAAACGTTAATCTGAAGTCAGTTATAGTGAAAAATTCATTGTATCATTGCCGGTGTGATTGGTGATCTTTTCCTTAATTTTTTGCAGAAAGGTTATGCTAATATGAGATATTACCTATATCATTCATATATTTACGTATTACCTGTGTACTCACAAATATACGGTTGAAGCAAATATATGTCAGTTTTTTTATTTCGCCTGGAAAAGTTTATATAAATTTAAGAAGAGTAATTAGAACTTATTTTATATCAGACTTCACGCAAAAAAGTCATTTGCACCTGAACACATAGCTGGGTTAAAGCGGAGGGGAATAGAACAGTTATCTTCTCCTTCTCCGCTTTTTCGCACACGTAATTGTATGGGATGAGTGCACGATGGCACATAAAAAGTCACTGGAAGCGCTTGATAGGACATTACGAGATTTACGTAGTAAAAATGAAATGTTTGGTCGTGCCTTAGTGCTGCTGGCAGGTGATTTTAGACAAACACTGCCTGTTATTCCTCGAGCAACTGTAGCAGATGAATTGGCTGCATGTTTGAAATCATCATATTTGTGGAGACATGTTCAAACACTCAAACTAACTACAAATGTACGTGTTCTAATGCAAAATGATCCATCAGCCGCTGAATTTTCACAGCAATTATTGGATATTGGAAATGGCAAAGTTCCTGTCGATAATTTAACTGGCTTAATAACTTTACAACCAAACTTTTGTCAAATAAGTCAAACGAAAGAACAGTTAATTCAAAGTATTTTCCCAAATTTGCCTCAAAATTACATAAATCATGATTGGCTTAGTGAACGAGCCATCATGGCTGGCAAAAATAAAGATGTGAATGAAATGAATGCGGCTATTTTGGCTAACATACCAAGTCCAGAACAAACATATCGATCCGTTGACACTGTTACAAATCAAGATGATATTGTAAATTATCCCACTGAATTTTTGAATTCCTTTGATTTACCTGGATTACCGCCACACATGCTAAACTTTAAAATAGGAGCACCGATTATTATGTTGAGAAACATACATAAATCAACCACGACTATGTAATGGCACTCGATTAACAGTTAAGAGATTGATGAATAACGTCATTGAAGCAACGCTTTTGAATGGAAAATACTCCGGTGAAGACGTTTTAATACCGCGAATACCAATGATACCATCGGATATGCCGTTTGAATTCAAACGTCTTCAATTTCCTGTTCGCCTTGCATTCGCGATTACTATTAATAAGTCACAAGGCCAAACTTTATCAATTTGTGGTATTGATTTAGAATACCCATATTTTTCTCATAGCCAACTTTATGTTTCATGCTCAAGAGTTGGTAAGCCATCGGTATTGTTCATTTACTCAACAACGCATGGAAAGACGAAGAATATTGTACGTTTACCAAAGAGCATTACAATAAAAAAAGTAATAAAGTAAATCACATCAAACGTTTTTTAATTGCTACTACTATTTAAAACTTCTCTCATTACTATTCATGCGCAAGAATTTTTATAAAAAAAATCTAGATTTTTTAAAGACGACCGGCGGAACGGGCGGGTTTTCGGTAGTGTATGTATAGATTAGGGTTAGAGAAATATTGTCGCAGGGAATCGTGAATAAGAATGATGATATTTCGCATGCACGTACATATGTATGTACATGCAGACATATCTATTAATAAGGACCAAAATGCGAAATGGAGAAAATGATGAGATTGGTGTAAATCTGAATCAGAAGAACTTGGAATTAACAGACTGACAATTGATAAATGTGTTGGTTTATTGATGAGTGTAGAGAACATAGGATTCAATGATTAGACTTTTTCGACCTAGTGCTTCTGCGAAAGCACTGCTCCGGTGCCGTTGAAAAAGTTCGATGGGCCAAGTAATGTTTTCATATTAGATCGTGTTTAATCCGAATTTCAAAGCGTGTTGGTTCGAGTCCTTGTTAATAATATCACTTACTAAATGCATAGAGATACGCGAGTAATAAAGGCGACCAGTGCTGAATTTGCTCGTAAACACAAAGCTTAAAGGCTCAATATAAACAGTGGACAAATATTAATTAATTTTGATAAAAATTGTTTTATTAGTGAGCTAGACTACGCTGAATCATTGATATTCCGGTTTGTTTATTTGGTTTATTATAGCTCTTATATTTTTGATGAAATTAAGTCTGAAATGAAGGTTAAAAATGTTTTTTCTAAAACATTTCAACAATCCAAAATACGCCTGATAATAATATATTTTATTTGCGCCCGCGAAGAAGACACTGTACGACGCAGCCAAGCAAGTTCTTACGTATTTATGTTCTATAAGAGTACAAAAACGAATGGATTTTAAATTTTCATTAGTACGAAATTTCGAAGACGTCAACTTGTTTGGTGGTTTTTCATGAAATCATTCCTTAACTCTCCCCTTCCTAAATTAAATCGTCCCGATTTATACCGAAATAATGTTTGTTCCTTGTTCTTGCCTAAGTAATTTTTACAGTTATTCACTCTAGTGTAAATATTGTTGCAAAGGACAATTTCCTTATCGGTGAAAATTTTTACATGCTTAGTCCTAAGTGGTGTGAATTTAAATAGTTTACAATGATTATTTATGATAGGATATTTGTAAATAGCAATGATCGGATTTTTAGTTCTTATTAAATATTTGTTCGTATGATTTAGTAATTTTTTGTCAATTAGTTACGTAGAATAAAAATGTGAATTCGTCAAATAAATATGCATCGTCGGTTCTAGTTAGAATATATTTCCTGTTAGTTATGGTTGTTATTTTAGTTTTTAATAGCGGTGACCCCTCGGCAGGCAATGGCAAACCTCCGAGTGTATTTCTGCCATGAAAAAGCTCCTCAGAAAAATATCTGCCGTTCGGAGTAGGCTTAAAACTGTAGGTCCTCCATTTGTGAAACAACATCAAGACGCACACCACAAATAGGAAGAGGAGCTCGGCCAAACAACCAAAAAGGGTGTACGCGCCAATTATATATACATACATATATTTATATGTGGTTGTTATTTGGGTGCCTCGTTCCCTGGTTTAGACGGTGTAATGTTTTCTCCGATGTGTCTTTTAATTTTTTTACTATGTCTTCTTTGCTGTGTGTTATTAGGTTAAAATGTACTATATCCTTTGGTTTTTTTCTGTGACGGCATGGGTTATGTTGTTCAAGTCCTTTATAGCTACAAATAGCTCCTATGTATATATTTATATATTGGTGTCTGCACTTTGTTGATAATGTATTTTATACACATTTGTTTTAACATTGGTGTATTCAAACAACTTTCGTTATCTGTCATGAGTCGTTTACAGTTCGGAAAATTGTTGATAAGAATTTCTTCTACTCTTTTGTCCATTTCTGTTTTTGAGTCTAATTGTCTGATAGTTATGTATTCTGAGAATTTATTTACTACTACTAAATATGTTTTGTGTTCATTAAAATAAATATCTAAATGTATGTATTCCCCTGGTTGTGTTGGTACGTATGATTCTTTTAATGGTTCTCTTGTGGGATTCCGTTCGTATTTGCCGTAAAGACAAGCTGTGCACATTTTGTTGTATGCCTTACATTATTGTTTTATGTTCGGCCAATAGTATTGTTCTAATAGTTCTTTTACATTATTTTTGTATCCCCTGTGTGCTCGCTCGTGCGTGTTTAACTAGTTCTAACTGTCCATATGGTTGTGTTAGTCTTCGAGTTTATTTGGTGTATATACGAATTTCATATCTGTGAACGAGGATGGTTCCATATGTAGAAGTCCACGCAAGTGGGGAAAGTTACTGATCGCCATTCACCTGGGAGTGGTCAGGACGATTCTTTTGCATATGGTTTAAAATCTTCGTTAAAATATAAACGTTACTTTTAATTATGTTATTGAATTATTTATTAAAATATACGCATTTATGTAGATCAAATACAAATACATATGTACGTGCATATACAGGGTGGGCCAAATAAGACCTACTAATGTTAAGCACAAATAACTTTTTAATTTTTTGACATATTTATTTTTCTCTTTTTGTAGGTTATAATTGAATTGTTGGAAATTTATTATGGAACTCTACAGTTCAACACAACTCGTTAAAATTATCGAGTTTTTCTATTCTTGTCAACGATCAATTGTTTTAACGCAGCGTAAATATTGGCATCATTTTAATCCCAGATCAGCTCCCACAGCCTTCATGATTAGAAGTTTGGTCGGTCGTTTTGAGGAACTGGTTTCAGTGGCCGACCGTCCTGGACCAGGTGCCCATCGAAATATCCGCACTGAGGACAACATGGAAACTGTGCGGCAGAGTGTTGCAGATGATCCATCTGTCTCAACTTGCCGTCGTTTCAGCCAATTGGGCATTTCCAGAGCGACATTGCGTAGAATTTTAAAGTTGGATCTTAAGGTGTACCCATACGAAATTCAAATTGTGCAAGCACTGCTACCGCAAGACCACCAACGACGACTACAATACGCTATTCGTTTTACACAATTAGCCACACAAATTGATTTTTTAAATAATGTTTTGATGTCGGATGAAGCGCACTTCCATTTAAATGGTTATGTCAACAAACAAAACTGTAGATTGAGGGGCTCTGAAATTCCACACACCACACCAACATCAGTTGCACCCATCTAAATGTACTGTTTGGTGCGGTGTTATGGCCACTAGAGTTATCTTTGAGCGCATTGCTGCGGAAGCGTCGCGTTTAGCTCACTATAACAAACGTTCAACCATCACCAGTCGCGAAATTCAAACTGCTGTACGTTTACTCTTGCCCGGTGAATTGGCCAAACATGCCGTCAGTGAAGGTACCAAAGCTGTTACCAAATATACCAGTTCCAAATAATTTTTCCAACTGAACTAATGGTATATAAATATATTAACAAAACAAGGCCCTTTTCAGGGCCATAAAATATAAATTAACAAAGAGAATGAAAAAATGTCTTCATATGTATGTATGTATGCACATTGAAATTAATTTTAAAATTCCTTAATATTGAAGAATATGTTCATATGGTTTCATTAGTCTATTAAATATGATTTTGTTGTTGAGTTTGTTGAACTACTTGGTTTTTATTTTTTTAATGTTTTCTACACACTGTAAGGAATAAATTCACTTTTGATCTTTTTGTTAAGAGATTTTGTAGCCCTGAAAAGGGCTTATTATTAATTTACCATGAAGGTTCCGTTTATAACTCACTTACAAACACCGTAAATTATTTACTTTTTACCTGCTGCAGTAGGTTTTTTTGCGGCTGGCTTTTTATTAGATGCAGACTTCTTGGTTTTAGCAGCAGTTGCTTTTGCTTTAGTTGCTTTTGGCTTAGCAGTTGCAGATTTGGCTTTAGTTGGTTTCACTTTTAATGCACCACCCTTTTTTGCATCTTTCGCCTTAGCCTTTTCAGTTTTCTTCTTTTCAGCTGTTTTCTTACTGGCAACAGATTTTTTTACCTTTTTCTCACCACTTGCCGCCTTTTTGACTTTACTCAATGATTTTTTCTTTGATGCACCACTATCTGCTGCCTTCTTTTTAGCCTTAACCTTCTCTGCTGATTTTACGGCTTTTGATTTCAATTTTCCCTCGCTTGATTTACTGGCTGCAACTGATAGTTTGAATGAACCGGACGCACCTTTTCCTTTGGTTTGAATTAATTTGCCACTCGTAACAGCCGATTTCAAATAGCGCTTAATGAATGGTGCCAATTTTTGGGCATCACATTTGTATGTCGCACTAATATATTTCTTAATCGCCAAAAGTGATGAACCGCCACGTTCCTTTAAATTCTTAATTGATGCGTCGACCATTTGTTGTGTTGGTGGATGGGTAGGGGCAACCGACGGCTTTTTGGGTTTAGCTGCCTTAACCTTTTTGGCAACCACTTTTTTTTCAGCAATAGTAGCAGCAGTAGCTACTGGGGAGCTTACATTCACAACAGCAACTGAATCAGACATCTTTATTTATATATTGTAGATTAAAACCTCCCGAGGACCCAACATTGACTCGGATCACTACCTTGTTGCAGCCAAACTGCGCACCCGCATCTGTGCAGCAAAAAACGTGCATCTACCTACGCAAAGAATGTTCGACATCGAAAAGCTGCAATCACAACAGACAGCCAGAAGATTCGCCACTCGACTCTCACTCCTGCTCTCGGAGAGCACTGCCCAACAAACCGGCATCCACGAACAATGGAGCAACATTTCTCGTTCTCTACGTACCGCCGCCGAAGAAGAAATCGGATTCCGGCGAGCCCGAAAAAACAATTGGTACGACGAGGAATGTCATGCTGCCGCAGAAAGAAAGGATGCCGCCTATAGAGCCACGCTGCGATCGGGCGCAACGCGAGCCATGTGGGATCGCTACAGAGAGCTGAAAAAGGAAGAGAGACGTACTATCCGAAAGAAGAAACGAGAGGCCGAAATACGTGAGTGCGAAGAGCTTGAGATGCTGGCCAACAGGAACAACGCCCGAAAATTCTACCAGAAAGTTCGGCGGCTTACAGAAGGTTTCAAGACCGGGGCGTTTTCCTGTAAGAACAAAGACGGCGAACTGGTGACTGACGTACAGAGCAATCTTAGATTATGGAGGGAACACTTCTCGAACCTATTGAACAGTGACAGCTGCGCATGTCACCGAGAAAGTGAAGATCCCGATACCCCAATCGTTGACGACGGAATTGTCGTTCCGCTACCCGATCATGACGAGGTGAGAATAGCGATAATGCGGCTAAAAAACAACAAAGCCGCGGGCGCCGACGGACTACCGGGTGAGCTATTCAAACATGGCGGCGAGGAGCTGGTAAGGTGCATGCATCAGCTTCTATGCAAAATATGGTCGGATGAAAGCATGCCTGCCGATTGGAATTTAAGTGTGCTCTGCCCAATCCATAAGAAGGGCGATCCTGCAATTTGTGCCAATTACCGCGGGATTAGTCTTCTAAATATCGCCTATAAGGTTCTAGCGAGCGTATTGTGTGAAAGGCTGAAGCCCACCGTCAACCAACTGATTGGACCTTATCAGTGTGGCTTCAGACCTGGAAAGTCTACCATCGACCAAATATTCTCAATACGCCAAATCTTGGAAAAGACCCATGAAAGGAGAATCGACACACACCACCTTTTCGTCGATTTCAAAGCTGCATTCGACAGTACGGAAAGGAGTTACCTGTATGCCGCGATGTCTGAATTTGGTATCCCCGCAAAACTAATACGGCTATGTAAGATGACGTTGCTCAATACCAGTAGCGCCGTCAGAATTGGGAAGGACCTCTCCGAGCCGTTTGATACCAAACGAGGTTTCAGACAGGGTGACTCGCTGTCGTGTGACTTCTTTAACCTGATGTTGGAGAGCATCGTACGAGCCGCAGAACTTAATCGCTCAGGCACAATTTTTTATAAGAGCGTACAATTGCTAGCGTATGCCGATGATATTGACATTATCGGCCTTAACAACCGCGCTGTTAGTTCTGCCTTCTCCAAACTGGATAAAGAGGCAAAGCGAATGGGTTTGGTGGTGAACGAGGACAAAACGAAGTACCTCCTGTCTTCAAACAAACAGTCGGCGCACTCGCGTATCGGCACCCACGTCACTGTAGACAGTTATAATTTCGAGGTTGTAAAAGACTTCGTCTATTTAGGAACCAGCATTAACACCGATAACAATGTCAGCCTTGAAATCCAACGTAGAATCTCTCTTGCCAACAAGTGCTACTTTGGACTAAGTAGGCAACTGAGTAGTAAAGTCCTCTCTCGACGAACAAAACTAACACTCTACAAGACTCTCATCATGCCCGTCCTAACGTATGGCGCAGAAGCTTGGACGATGACAACATCCGATGAAGCGACGCTTGGAGTGTTCGAGAGAAAGATTCTGCGTAAGATTTTTGGACCTTTGCACGTTGGCAACGGCGAATATCGCAGACGATGGAACGATGAGCTGTATGAGCTTTACAACGACATAGACATAGCGCAGCGAATAAAGATCCAGCGGCTACGTTGGCTGGGTCATGTCGTCCGAATGGATACAAACGCTCCGGCTTTGAAAGTATTCGATGCGGTACCAGCTGGTGGTAGCAGAGGAAGAGGGCGGCCTCCACTGCGTTGGAAAGATCAGGTGGAGAAGGACTTGGCTTCACTTGGTGTGTCCAACTGGCGCCGGTTAGCACGAGAAAGAAACGACTGGCGCGCTTTGTTAAACTCGGCCAAAATCGCGTAAGCGGTTATAGCGCCAATTAAGAAGAAGAAGAAGAAGGAGATTAAAACCTCAATTCAAATTCCACGTATGTATGTATTATACACTTTAAACACTTCACTCACTTTATGCACTGTACGCACTACACCAATAGAGTACTGGTAAATAAAGATAATTTCTGGAATTCAATATGTGTTTAACTCTGTTTAAAATTTGAGAAGCAGAGCGAAAAGATGATAATCAAATTTTCACGTTCCAGTGCTATTTAGTGCTGCTATATGACAAACTTTAAGATTTATTTAATTCACTAAAATTCACTGAATTTACTAATTCAACAAATGAATATGTAAAACGATAGTATGCATGTGTCACTTTCATATCAATATACTTAAATTGGAATAAAATCAATATTTTTCTTGTAACGAGCGTTTTAGTCGAAACTTTTTACTCAAAATATTAAATTTTCGCTAGTTTTAGTCGATTTTCTTAAAACTCCTTAATATAAATCAATTATTACTATTGAAAATATAAAATATATCAAATTATCAATCATCTAAACATTTTATTTTATATATTACTTAAAATAATATGTTTGAAAAAATAAAATTAAATATCTCCATGGTATCACCAGAGCAATTCTCAGTGGCGTTAGTTGGATGCATGAAATAATCCAATAGTTTGATGAATATTGAAAACTTTAATTTTGGTTGAAATGAATGATGGTAATGAAATAAATAAATCTCACTAATGTGAATTATGTAAATTTTATTTTAATATAATACTTAATTTTTTGATATTAATGCAAATATTCACTAATCAATCGCGTTTTTAAATATATATATATATAGAGTTATCGTTATAGAGTTATCTTCGAAAATGATAATGAAACGTCGGAATCGATTTCAGGAGCTTCTTACAGAACATTGATTGAAATCTAATTGCGGCCAATGGCGAAGCAGTATCCTAATGTGTGGTTTCAACAAGATGGAGCAACTGCGTATACTGCTAGGCAAACTATGGACCTGCTGCGTGAAATTTTTGGCGAACGTCTGATTTCCAAAAATTCAGATTTCCCTTGGCCACCTCGGTCGCCGGGGATATGGGGATATTTAAAAGACAAAATGTATCTTAATAAACCAGAAACTATTAGACAGCTGAAGCAAAATATTCGAGACGAAATACTGAGCCTTTAACCAGAAACAGTATGTGGTGTAATGGAAAACGCGTTAAAAAGAGCCAATCTTTGTTTCGAGAAAAATGGTGGATATTTGTCTGATGTTATATTTCATACATAATTTCCATAAAATATATTCAATGTGTAAAAACAATTAACCAAAATAAATAATTATTGCAAAAGTTATTTGTGTTTAACATGAGAAGGTCTTATTTGTATATATTGCTTACTTCGCAATATAGAATTGTTCCGAATTTGCAAAAGGTGATATTTTTCAGAGAACGTTAAATATAGAGAATTCTCACGAGCTACGAATAGTGTGAATTGTCAAAAATGAAGTGAAACCGCGAACACTATTTCACCTCGCTTAACTCGACAGCGGGGAAGTTCTTAACAGAGCTGATTACACTGAATTATGTACAAGTACATTGGCTCTGCTCAGTTTTTGGTTTCTGTATGAAATCAAATTGACGAATGCTGACGGCATTTTGCAAAGCATTTGCTTGTGCATTTTTATGTTCCCTTGGTAAACGAAAATTGATTCAATTTGTATTTTCAAACAAAGGTGATGAAGAAAAAATGATTGAATTTATTATATGCGCCAACATTTCAAATCAAAGTAACTTTAATATTTTGATTTAATTTACCTCTCACATTTTGGTATGTGCGTTTCAGTAAATTTAAAACTAAATTGGTGAAAATTTTTACTAATATTTTGAGTCGAAATTAATTCATAGCATACAAGTGTTTTGGTATATCGACATACATATGTATTTACATTTGAATATGCATTTATTTGTTCCTTTGGCAAACCAAATTTTTTTTCAATTTACATTTTATTACAGGGAATAATAATATACATACATTTGTATGTATGCATTTTCTAGATAGTATAAAACTTTAAAATAAATAAAAGAAAACTTCAAAGAAACGTATTTGCATATATGGGACAACTAAGTTCAATTGCATCTTTATTAAATATAGTGTTGTACGCATATGTGCGCACTGAAGCAACATGACCTACCTCACGAGCATACCTTATCATATTTCATGCAATAATTAGGGAGTAAATTTTCGAATGATCGAATTCCTGCAAATGCTAAAACAACTTCTTCTGCATATGCATCGACGTACATATGTGCATGTGCGTATATGCACACTTGATGCCCTAACTATATCTATCTATGTACGTTCAATTGATCAAATCAATAAATTCTGTATACAAAACGCTTCCTGGTAATGAACACAGGAAGATGGCATATGCAAATATAAATATGTGAATTGAATTCAAGCAAAACAATGCTTATTAATATACACATATGCATGTACATACAACCGCACACACAGGGCACTCACTTTATTCCTCAAAATGCGTATGTCGTTCAAAGCTAAAATTCTATGCCTAGCGACTACAAGAACAAAATGCAGTCATAGACGCAGGCGTAGCGGCCATCATTCTAGTTGCCATAGCGCTGAACAGTCGCGGCGGCGCCGAACAGTTTCAACTATTGTACTGTGCAACAAAAACTCATCATCAAAAAATTCATTGATAAATTCGAGTTCATAGTTCTAAGAGCAAGAACTTTACTTCATAAAACGAGCCGCCCATATGCCAATTTTCTCGACAATCCGAAAATAGTCAATATTGGAATATTTCGCGTAGAATTATTTGCCAATATTTGATAAATCTTCAACTTTTGTCAAGTCGAGTGCCCGCGGCTTCGTACATATGTATGCATCAATATATGTACGTAAACATGTGTATATGTACAATGCTGTGCCTATGAATGTGCGCTGCGCCTATGATGCGCGCTGGATTTCTTGAGAAGTTTTACCGTTTTATCTTGAGCTGTGGCTAGTGAGCATATATATACACAGCATATACATATGCGCAAATGTATATAAATTCACAAATTTACATTTGCATACGCCATCTTCCTGTGCGCCTGGTAATGAAGCGTTTTCTATAGAGGATTTTGATTCAGTTGAAGGGATTCAACAAAGTTTTACAGACACCAGACAGACAGACATAACATATGTAAGTTAACGCCACCCATACCACACACTACTTACCCAGTATGTAAACAATTAACCATAAGTTAATACCACACACCAATTCCCAATAAATAAAGAATTAATAGAAGCACTTATGTACCATTAGCGAAAGTGTCAAATATGTCATTGACACTTTGCTAATAGAGGAAGCGGCCGTCACCTAACACTTATGGTCCGCTTTCCATAGAATTAAGATATACATAGAATCCTAAGCTTCACACATATTAAGAATTAAGCTAGTGTTATGAATGTAGTAGTAAGTAAATAAGTTATAAATAAGAAAAGATGAATAAAGAGAGGGAGATTTATTATTGAAACACCAAGCAAGGTAGTTTAATTTTTAAAAACCTTCCGCGCTTCGTGCAAAAGTTAAGTTGTATATAATTTTGGATGATTTGAAAAAATTCAAATATATAGGTCATATTAAAAAGCTACCTAACATTCTTTGCTTCTAATCACCAAGAAATTCTTATCGACTGCTGCTAAATTTACATAATTCAGCCCCTTACTGTTAATTTTTGTTGAAAAATGTGTCTGTGGTGAAATTGTCTTCGCGAGACGAGTACCCCTCGAAATTCCATACGTTCCTGTCGTTGAGACTTCTCTATTCATCAATGTTCTCTGATATATGGATATGTATGCCGACTTATGTACGTACATATATATAGATTAGGGTTAGGGTAATATTGTCGCAGGGAATCGTGAATAAGAATGATGATATTACGCATGCAAGTACATATGTAAGTTAACAGCCAAGTCATCGAACTTCCCTCGCAATGAAGTCACCGAGCGACCCGCGCGCAAACAATGTCGTTGAACCCGACCACATATGCAACATAAACAAAGTAATGTGGGTCAAAGCAACGGCCAGTCGTTTCCGTTATGTCGCAAGCGTTGGAGTTCTGACCGAAATGTGCTGAGTCGGTCTTACTGACCACACACAAACCCATGGCATAATCTTTGTATATTTATTATGTATTTAAGTTTAGATCCATGTTTTGTGTTTATGTACTTAGCTTTAGTCTTTTATACTCTACTTACTTATAATCAGTTTTGCCAAGACAATGGCGTAATAAAGAACTCATCACTGCTCCATAGAAGAAAGCTGAACCACTATATAACTTCCATAGAGGAAAGCTGAACCACAATATAACCATTGTGTAATAAAGAACTCATCACTGCTCCATAGAAGAAAGCTGAACCACTATATAACTTCCATAGAAGAAAGCTGAAAAACAAAATAACTGGCGCCCAACAGAGTTAACTGGAATTAGATAATCTTACGATATCTATTAAGCTAGGAACACCATGGCCCTAAACAAGAACATGTAAGTGACTGTTCGGTAAAAATTAGAAAAAGTATTTACGAAAAACTATTTTAAATAAAAAAAATTGTGAATAAATTGGCAATGCGAAAGTGACCATTACGGTATAGTCGCGAAATTATTGACGTGCAAGTGCAGTTTTTTTGTTGAAAAAAAAAAGAGAAACAAGTTGATATTTTCGCTTCATTGGCTGCTCATGACTTGGGCTTATAGAAATATAAAGATAGAGTACGACAGTGAGGAAGAAACGGTCAATTAGGAATGGAGCCGGCATTACTAAAAGCGTTAGTAGAAGGTGCGGTAAACAGTGCGCTCCTCGAACAAGAGAGGAGACTAAAAGACGAGTTCCGAGCGGAACTTGAAACAGTTAGAGGTCAGGTTAATGCATTAAGAATAGAGACCCCACAAGTTGAAACATACCAGAGAGTAACAATTGACCCTAGTGTGGGATGTGAGGTGAAGTTAGACATTGTAAAATCAGTGCCTAACTTCAATGGAAATCATGAGGAATACGTGTCGTGGCGACAGGCGGCTATAGACGCATACGAGATTTTCAAAAGATACGTAGGCAGCGAGGCGCATTACGAGGCTGTGGCCATTTTAAAAAACAAAGTAACTGGTCCAGCTCGTGCCATCCTTACGTCGCACAATACAGTGCTTAATTTTGACGCCATTATCGCTAGGCTCGACTGCTCGTACGCAGACAAAACATCCTTGCGCGTACTTAGGCAGCAACTAGAACTGGTTAGGCAGGGTGACCTAAACTTAATGGAATATTACGATGAGGTAGAAAAGAAGCTCACTCTGGTCACAAATAAAATAGTAATGACTCATGACGAGCAAGCTGCGTCCATTCTTTGTGCAGAAATTAGAGACGATGCACTACACGCTTTCATGGCAGGACTTAGGAGGCCCCTAAAATCTTTAGTAATGCCAGCGAAGCCCAAGGATTTGCCATCTGCATTAGCAGTGGCCCGTGAGGCTGAAAATAGCATCGAAAGAAGCGCATTTGCTGCATCTTATGCTAAAGTAATTGAAGAAAGAAACCATAGCGGCGATAATACTAGATTTGGCAATCGTAACCAAACTAGACAAGGCAGGGGCCAGGAAAGAAATCCACATTTTGTGGGAAATCAAGGCCAAAGCAGGGCACAGCAAGCTGACCCTAAAACGCTAGCGAATGACAAAGAGCCACAATCAAAGCATCAGGCTCAACCCATGGACGTTGATCCTTCGATGTCCAAGTTAAGACAACAGACCAATTGGGGAAAGCCACAGGGCTATTCTACACAAGACGGGGCTCGCAAAAGGCATAACACTTCAGAACACACGTCAGGCTATAGGCGCCAAAAGATTAACAATATTACGCAACGAGCGCCTACCCAAGACGAGAAAGAATACGAAGAAATGGCCGAAACTGCGCGTGCTGAAATAGATGACGAAAGTGGCGAACCCGAGGACAACGATTTATTGTATTTTTTAAGAGGTCGTTCCCGATTGCCGTTCGTTGAGCGTCAATTGGCTGGCAAAACATTAAAGATTCTTATCGACACCGGGGCGGCAAAAAGTTACATTAAACCCGTAAAGGAGTTAAAAAACGTAACACCAGTCGACACCCCTTTTACTGTGAACTCCATTCACGGGTCCAGTAAAATTCAAAAAAAATGTTCAATAGTAATTTTTGGGAAAGTTGCCACGTTTTTCATATTAGATACCCTTGACACCTTTGATGCTATAATAGGCTTCGATCTGCTCACGCAGGCGGGGGTAACTATTGACCTGATGGAAAACAGCATAAACTACGGTAATACTTCGGAAATACTCAATCACCATCCGTGCGATAACGTGAACTTTACACGTGTCGATGATATCGTAGTCCCAAATTCCGTAAAAGGCGAATTCAAGAAAATGATACTGAAGAGAATTAGTGCATTCGCGACCTCTAACGAGGCACTGCCTTACAATACTTCAGTCGTCGCCAGGATCCGGACTGTAGACAATAAGGAGGTATATTCAAAGCCCTATCCATACCCAGTAGGCGTGTCAGATTTTGTAAACAACGAAGTCGCACAGCTGTTGAAAGATGGCATCATAAGGCCATCAAGATCTGCGTATAATAGCTGGGTTGTTGATAAGAAAGGAATAGATTCCAACGGAAATAAGAATAAACGGCTGGTCATTGACAAAGATCGACTAATAAAAGCTCAGCAAGATCAATTAGCTAGATGCAAACCGAACAGACAGAACAGGATGTTTGATGTAGGAGAAAAAGTTTACCTCAAAAATAACAAAAGATTAGGTAACAAACTATCTCCCTTGTGCACAGAGGGCGCCGTACAAGCAGACCTGGGAACGTCTATACTTGTTAAGGGGAGGGTGGTCCATAAGGACAATGTGAGGTAAACATAGGTCATAACGCATAAGATTTCATACAAGTTCATCGGAGTGACCCTCATACTCTTATCCACAACTCACGCACGCAAGCTACATTCCGATATAGGACGGAAACGTTTTTGTATGGGAACAACATAGTTACGTGAGACATTCTACAAATTTATCTAATTTCGTGAGCATTATAGATGATACAATTAAATTATCAAAACTTTTCCCTCAGTCACACATGCGAAAATTGTTAGATGTAGATATCGACCATATTCAGAATATTTTATCTAGCTTAACGATACACCATAGAATGGCCAGAAGTTTAGACTTTCTAGGAACAGCTTTAAAAATCGTTGCAGGTACGCCTGATGCATCAGACTTAGAAAAGATTAAACTTACCGAAGCCGAGCTCATAGAATCAAACAACAGACAAGTAATAGTAATCACTGAAGCACAGAAACAAATTAACCTTTTAACTGATGCAGTAAATAAATTAATTAAAGAAAAAAAAGGCGAGTTCGTAGACTCTCCTCATTTGTATGAAACTTTACTTGCACGAAATAGAATGTTAACCACTGAAATCCAAAACCTTATGCTCACTATAACGCTCGCCAAATCTAACATCATAAACCCCGCAATTCTCGACCACGAAGATTTAAAATCAATTTTTACCGAACAGCTCGCAGAGGTCCCAATAGTTAGTTTAATGGCAGTATCAAATATAAAAATATTTCAATCAAATAGAGTAATCCACATAATAATTGAATATCCTAATGTTAAGACTATTTGTAAGAAAGTTATGATATATCCTGTTGCCCACAATAACACCATTCTGCAAGTACATGATAACATAGTAGCTGAATGCGACGATGGAGTCCTAGCTGTGACAGAATGCGCTACAACCAACTTTGCGACGTTCTGCAAGAAATCTGCTTACGACACATGCGCCAGCGGACTACATTCCGGAGGCTCAGCGTTATGCCACACACAGCCAAGCCACTTGGAACCGATTACCCTATTAGACGAAGGAATAATCGTTGTCAACGAAGTATCAGCAAGAGTAAGAGTAGATGACGGCCCAGTGATGACAATTGAAGGCACGCATCTCATCACATTTGAACGTATTGCGACTATAAACGAGACCACATACATTAACTACAATGGTGTTGTAAACAAGAGTCCAGGCATCGTGGCGTCACCATTGCTGAATATTACAGGACACGACCAAGTGCTCAGCCTACCAATGTTACAAAGGATGAATGAGCACAATCTGCATATAATTCAGAAGTTAAGAGACGATATGTTTTCCGGAGGGACTCCCAGAGTCTGGTTCATGGTTGGTGTAACACTCAGCCTTGCCTTTGGCTGTATTGGCATCATCTATCAATGTTGGTACCGGAGAAGATCTTCCATCAAATTGCAAGAAATGGTAAAGGAGTTAAGTGTCACCGAGGACGGCAACAATCTTAAAGGGGGGCTAGTTAACAGCCAAGTCATCGAACTTCCCTCGCAATGAAGTCACCGAGCGACCCGCGCGCAAACAATGTCGTTGAACCCGACCACATATGCAACATAAACAAAGTAATGTGGGTCAAAGCAACGGCCAGTCGTTTCCGTTATGTCGCAAGCGTTGGAGTTCTGACCGAAATGTGCTGAGTCGGTCTTACTGACCACACACAAACCCATGGCATAATCTTTGTATATTTATTATGTATTTAAGTTTAGATCCATGTTTTGTGTTTATGTACTTAGCTTTAGTCTTTTATACTCTACTTACTTATAATCAGTTTTGCCAAGACAATGGCGTAATAAAGAACTCATCACTGCTCCATAGAAGAAAGCTGAACCACTATATAACTTCCATAGAGGAAAGCTGAACCACAATATAACCATTGTGTAATAAAGAACTCATCACTGCTCCATAGAAGAAAGCTGAACCACTATATAACTTCCATAGAAGAAAGCTGAAAAACAAAATAACTTGTATGTACATGCAGGCATATCTATTTATAAGGACCAAAATACGAAATGTGGAAAATGATGAGAACTTGGAATTAACAGACTGACAATTGATAAATGTGTTGGTTTATTGATGAGTGTAGAGAACATAGGATTCAATTATTAGACTTTTTCGACCTAGTGCTTCTGCGAAAGCACTGCTCCGGTGCCGTTGAAAAAGTTCGATGGGCCAAGTAATGTTTTCATATTAGATCGTGTTTAATCCGAATTTCAAAGCGTGTTGGTTCGAGTCCTTGTTAATAATATCACTTACTAAATGCATAGAGATACGCGAGTAATAAAGGCGACCAGTGCTGGATTTGCTCGTAAACACAAAGCTTAAAGGCTCAATATAAACAGTGGACAAATATTAATTAATTTTGATAAAAATTGTTTTATTAGTGAGCTAGACTACGCTGAATCATTGATATTCCGGTTTGTTTATTTGGTTTATTATAGCTCTTATATTTTTGATGAAATTAAGTCTGAAATGAAGGTTAAAAATGTTTTTTCTAAAACATTTCAACAATCCAAAATACGCCTGATAATAATATATTTTATTTGCGCCCGCGAAGAAGACACTGTACGACGCAGCCAAGCGAGTTCTTACGTATTTATGTTCTATAAGAGAACAAAAACGAATGGATTTTAAATTTTCATTAGTACGAAATTTCGAAGACGTCAATTTGTTTGGTGGTTTTTCATGAAATCATTCCTTAACTCTCCCCTTCCTAAATTAAATCGTCCCGATTTATACCGAAATAATGTTTGTTCCTTGTACTTGCCTAAGTAATTTTTACAGTTATTCACTCTAGTGTAAATATTGTTGCAAAGGGCAATTTCCTTATCGGTGAAAATTTTTACATGCTTAGTTCTAAGTGGTGTGAATTTAAATAGTTTACAATGATTATTTATGATAGGATATTTGTAAATAGCAATGATCGGATTTTTAGTTCTTATTAAATATTTGTTCGTATGATTTAGTAATTTTTTGTCAATTAGTTACGTAGAATAAAAATGTGAATTCGTCAAATAAATATGCATCGTCGGTTCTAGTTAGAATATATTTCCTGTTAGTTATGGTTGTTATTTTATTTTTTAATAGCGGTCGCCCCTCGGCAGGCAATGGCAAACCTCCGAGTGTATTTCTGCCATGAAAAAGCTCCTCATAAAAATATCTGCCGTTCGGAGTAGGCTTAAAACTGTAGGTCCTCCATTTGTGAAACAATATCAAGACGCACACCACAAATAGAAGGAGGAGCTCGGCCAAACACCCAAAAAGATCAAAGCAATGCTAACTGCTGGGTCAAATATTAGGGCAGGCATGATATGATAACTCCTCCCTCTTTTAAATTCGGGTCGTCCCTGATCCGACGAGCTTTTAAAAACTAACATAAAATGCGAATTCAATTTTGCGTAACATATAATTAACAAATTTTAACGATAAATATGTATGCATTATTTTTAATAAAGTTTTAATATGGAATAGCCTGAACTCGACATTGAAATTTGGTATCGCTTTGAGAAAGATTAGCACCATTTTTTAATCTCCAATGGGATTCTAACTTGGACTGAGTTCTCTAATCATTCTCGTGTCGATAATTACACTCGTTATCTAACGTGTTCACGAAAATTTCTCTTGAGTTAGAAACAATGTTTGCTAATTGCTGTTTTTCGTATGCCTTTCTACGTTTACAAAATAAGTGAGTGTATCGCGTTTCTTTTTTTTTTTTTGAATATACATATATGATATTCTATAAATAACAAAAATGTTTTTTGATAAAATGATTGAAGTTTTGCACAACAGCGATGATAAATTGTATTTAACAAATTCATATGCGTATTTTTATTAAATGAAAATTCGTATTTACATACGTATGTTAGCTGTGGTCTTAATATAAATCTTGGACATGAGTTAGGTTTTAACCAAACAATTTGTTTTAGGAATTCTTAGTTTTTACAAAAATGTGAAAAATTAAATTTTTCCGGTTATGTGAAGGATTAATTTTTTATAAATTCATAAATTCTTAAACTTATAACACGAATATAAATAATTATTTTTTTTTTAATTTTTATAAAAATGTGAAGAATTTAAGTTTTTTACAATGAATTTTTCAATATACATATGAATGTACGTTTGTACTGAATTATTATTGCATGTTCAATTTGTAGCATGGCGTTGGAAGCTTAACCAATTACTAACCAATTAATTAAGTAATTAACAAGAAAATTTATTTACAACTCAGAAAAGTAAAATTAAAAAAAATGTGCAATTATTTACTCGAATTTTACGCAAATTATTGGTTTTAACATTTCCTTATAGAAGATCCCATTTTTTCTGATTGGAGTATCTTCATATAGCGTATTTTATATAGCGAAATTGGTTTTTGGAATTAATTAATAATACTGTTATTTCCGTAATACAAAATGAAGTGTTGTTGGAAGAAGCAGCTAGAGTGTAATAATAAAAAAGCTATTAACAAAAATTCCAAACTATTCCAAAATATTTCCGCAAACGTGTATTTTGGTTCATTGTCGTTACATTAGTATGTAGTTGTGAAAAATCACCTATATTGTCCTTGGGGACTTTTTTGCCATTTATTAGCACGGTCGTTTTGTACTACATTTTCAACATATACTTTATTTAGTTTATTACCTAGGCGCTTATTCCGGCGAACATACACCTTTTCTCCTTTCTTGAATGTCCTTGGGGTAGCTTTAGATATTTTAACGATTTTTTCTTGTGCAGTAATTAGGGTAGCTTTAATTGAACTTATGTGGTCTTTTGAAAAATTATTTAATATATCAATCGGTTTTGCATTCACCGTCGAGTGGATTGAATTATTGTATTTATAAGTTGCAAGTAAGATCAGTTCTGTGGTATCGGTTAAATTTTGCTCTGCTTTAATGCAACGTGCGATTTCTGTCAAAGTTGAATGCACCCTCTCTATTTGACCATTACTATTACTATGTAAAGCAGGTATGAAAAATTGATTGATGTCAAGCTGATCCTTCAATAAATTGGCTACGGCATGGGATTGAAAGAATTTTTCATTGTCAGAAATTATTAAATTAGTTTTTCTGAACTGGTTAAGTACGATTAAAAGTGCATTTTTGATGTCAATTATTGATCTAGACTCTATCGGAATTGTGACTGTAAATTTGGAAAATTTATCAATACATGTGAGGAAATGGGATTTATCCACAGAAAATATATCTATATGCAGAATCTGACCTGGATATTCCGGTATGGGTGTTTTGCCTATCTCTGTTTTTGTAGGATGCCTATTATATTTGTTCTCCAAGCATATTCTACAATTCTTGGCTATTGTAGTTAAGGTCTTCTTAATTTCTGGAAAAAAATACTCTGACACCAATTGTTTATAATTCTCTTGAATGGAGCGGTGAGCTCTATTATGTTCCATTGTGGCTGCCCCGATTTGATCCTCTTTTTTTACCAGGTCTATTACTAATTTTTCGGTATGTATGAATTTTACACCCGAAAAATTTGACAAAAGTAAAGACTGGATTCTGGCTAGGGTTTCGAGGTCGCAACAGATTCCATTGAAAACGTTTGGGTTTATCTTTTCACGGATGGTTTGCAAAAGGTATTCCGCGCTTTTGAAGAGTGTGCATATTTTGAATTCCTAGATTTTTCTAATATCTTGGTCAGAGTGCACAATTTAAACATGTTAACGATTGAAAACTATTTTCGTTTCAGGTACAGAGGAAAGAAATCTCCAGATGCGATACTCGCTGAAATTTGTTGGTGGTATAAAAACACCTTTGAAGAAGAGGAAGACGAGGAAACAGAGGAAGAAGGGGAAGACACAGATGAAAATCCAGAATATCTGTTGGACGAAATAATCGATCTCTCTGATGATGATGACGATGACCAAGACATTAGAGAGAGCAGTGATGTTGATCCACAGCCGCCTGCTAAACGGCAGCTGGCCAAATTATTAATTTAATTTATTTTATTTTTCTACTTAAAACTTTTCATTATTAACATTTCAAAATTATATTTTTTTCCATATTTTTATATTTTCTTTTTCTATGTTTCTTCAAAACCAACACTGAACAAAATTGGTAAATAAAAAATGAGAAATAAATTAATATTAAGCTCAAAAAACGCAAGTTTTGTATTATGACTGTATGCCTAAAGCGCAAATTGTCGACTAAGACAATTTTTTTTCAAATTACATTTATTTAAGAAACTGAGAAGCATATTATAGACCACACAAAATGTAAAAAAGACTTAGTTTTGTTGAAAATATTTTCAAAAAACATGAAAAAAAATAATTTTTCCAACATTTTGCCTCATAAGTACCATAAAAATTTTCGAAATCAATTTTTTCAAAAATTGTAATTATTGCACAGGTCTCTAGCAATAATTTGGCTTTTACAGATTGAAAAAATATCAATTAGTCGACGAGTTATAGCCAAAAAACCATATAAACAATATACTGAAAATCGGCATTTGACTGCAAACTTCGAAGGCCGATTAAAAAAAAATTCGAACTAACATAAACAAACGCCGCGATACGGGTCTTCTAATTTCGCCTCTATTTTCACCCGCCACTCTCAGAATGGACCTAACTTTTGCTAACCTGAATTTGTTCCACAGTGTAATCTGGGTATTGGAGAAGGACATCTTCCGAAGCCAAAATACTCTTAAGCTTGTTAAAGGCAGCGATAGCATCTTCGTCAAGTGCGTTATTGATTTTTTTTGAATGTCGGCTGTTAACGTGCCCGTTTTCGCCTCTTAGGTATTTTCTGAGGGGTTTGGATATGTGAGCGTAGTCTTTAATAAATCTGCGGTAGTAACCGGAAAGACCTAAGAAGGAACGTAAGGATCTCGGGCATGTTCGAATACCCCTGTATGATATGGTAAAACCTAAAAACTCGACTTCTTCCTGAAAAAATTTGGATGTCTCTATAGACACTCGCATTCCAGCGCATTTTTTTAATATAGCATCGACGTCTTTATAGTGTGAATTCTCATCCGGCGAAAAAATAATGATGTCATCGACATAAACATGACATATTTTTCCGATATCCTCCCGCAGGATGCCGTCTATGGCTCTCTGAAAATGCTTGGTGCATTTCGGGTAATCGACAAAACTCGTACTTGCCATTGTTAACACTAAATGCTGTCTTGCATCTGTCTTTTTCCAGGAGGAAAATTTGGTGGAAACCCGACTTGAGGTCGAGCGTGGTAAACAACTTAGATTTTCCTAAATTTGAAAGAATTACGCTTGTATCCGGAATAGGATATTTATCGGAAGTAGTTTGTTCGTTGAGTTTTCGAAAATCTATTACCATTCTCAATTTCTGATTACCTTCGTCGTCCAGCTCTTTTTTTGAAACGACATGTACAGGTGAATTATAAGGTGAGTATGACTTCCTTATGATACCATCTCTCAATAAAGATTCGATTTCTTTGTTAATAAAGTTTGCTGCTGAAATTGGATATGGATAACTTTTTGAATAGATGGGTGTGTCGGTTTGGGTATCTATTCTCGCAATTACTTTAGTGTTATATGGTAGGGCTCTATTGGGGTTTGCAAATGCATTTTGATTTTTCTTTATCAGTAGCTCAATACCTGCGGGTACATTCGTTTTACCCATTGTTGTACCTATATTGACCTCCTGACAATAAAAGTGGTTGAGTTTCTCTCCTCCAGTTTTATGGAAGATGATATCAGCTTGTGTATCAATTTTTGCTTGGATACCTTTCAATAAATCATACCCTATGATTCCATCAAAGGTATCTACCTTGGGTAAAATGTAAAATGTGGAAATTGGCCCCAATATATCGATTCTGCATTTTTCTGTGTGTTGAGTCCGTCTATGCATTTAATTTAAGTTTTAATTTTTATAATATTACTTAAGGGTTAATGTCAGCAATGTAAACACTTAATCGCTTTTGTTATATTCTATTTTATGCTATATCCTTTGTTCTTACATGTATGTACGTGCGTAGGTACATATTGCTGTTTAATTAGGTCTTTGAACTTAGATTTTATTTACTGCTTTGTTATTCATCCCGCAATTACCGCATATCCTTTTCTTACACGTATGTACATGCGTAGGTACATATTGCTGTTTAATTAGGTCTTTGAACTTAGATTTTATTTACTGCTTTTGTTATTCATCCCGCAATTACTGCATACTTTACCGCTTATGTTTTTACCGCATAACTTACCGCTTTAGAGAATGCATATAAATGCAACCGCGCTAATTGTTAAATTATAATATAAGAATCTATTTGAAACGAAACTGTGTGTTTTTCTTTAAGCGATCCGCGTCAACATTTTTGGTCCTTCGAGCCGGATAAGTCAAACCCGCGAACATTTAAAGTTTAGCCAATAGATTTTGGCTAAGGTGCATGTAGTACATATCGCAAATATTATAATTAGCATTTTTTGAGTCCTTCTACCAATCGATTTCGGCTAATTAAATGAAAGTGTATTATCGCGATTAATTAGTGTTAAATAATAAGTAACCAGTGAACAAGTTAAAAAAAAGGGAGCTCTAGTGCGTTGATTTGTGCGTGATACCAGTGCGAATATCGTCCTTCAAATCTACAAGGACAAGAAAAATGTCGAGCTCGGTAAAAACACGCGACTCTGCACTTAACGCCATTAAGCGGTATATGGCTAAGAGTACGGACGATGCTTTTACAATGGATGCAGAAAGCATAAAAAGTTATATGCAACTGCTCAGTGAACAGTGGACTCGCTTTAATAGCGCTCAAGATGCGGTCGAAATTTCGTGTGGAAGTGACAATGTAGACATTGAAGAAAGTGTGCGAATTCAAGCTGAGACGTGGTACTCTACGGCTTTAGCAAATTTTAATCGCATACAGAAGTGTCGTGCCGAAGCGCAACCCGCGTCCGTGACAACGCCTGTGTCTGCAGCAATACGGCTGCCAAAGATGGAGCTGCCTAAATTCTCTGGGGACTCCACGGAGTGGATCGGTTTTTTTGACGCATTTTCTACCTTGGTCGACTGTAATGCCGCATTGTCAAATGGTCAAAAACTTCACTATCTTCGTAGTTGTTTAAGGGGTGACGCGTTAAAAATCATAAGTGGGTTTAAGATATGTGATGTTAACTATGAAGAAGCTTGGGACCTACTAAAATCGCGGTATAAGGTCATGCGCGTTATAGTTGAAGGACATTTTAGAGCTATGGCTAACGTAAAGAGGGCAGCTAGTGATACCGCCGACGCAATTAAAAGAGTGATCGACGCCTTCCAGCAACACATACGCGAGCTTAAAGCTTTGGGACGCCCAGTGGAATTTTGGGACGATAAGCTATTGTACGAACTAGTCAATAAAATAGACTTCGAGACACGAAAGCAATGGGAGCTATCACTCGTTACTGATGAGCCTCCGTCATTCGAACAGCTGTCCACGTTTTTAGAAGTTAGATGTCGTTCTCTATCAATGCTATCATCGTCAACGGTATTAGTGTCAGCTAAGGGTAAAACCGCGTCGGTGTGTAAGTCTACGAATGTGTTTCACGCAGTGCAAGATCAGAACAGCACGGGCTGTACATTTTGTAACGGGCCACACAAAATATACAGTTGTGAAAAATTTCGGGACCTTGACGCAAACGGTAAATCGAAATTTGTGAGAGAATCGCGCCTGTGTATGAACTGCTTGAGTTCAGGCCATTATAAGGCAAAGTGTAACAGCAAATCTGCATGCAGGATTTGCCATCAACGCCATCACACGCTGTTGCATAATACTGCCGCTACAACTAACGCTACAACCGTTGCTCATTTCGTCAACAGCGCCTCTCTTAGGCCTTTCTCCCCCGCCGCAGACGTCATGCATCAAACGAACGCAACCGTTTCATCCGCTAACGGTCCTTCCACAGACATCGCTGCTGCCTGTACGTCTTCATATTTGAATGCCAATCCCAGCCAGCCTCATCCAAGAGAAAGAACTGTGCTGTTGGCAACCGCCTTGGTCAAGGTACGCGATTTCTCTGGTCATTGGCAACTCGCTCGCTTGCTGTTTGATTCTGGTTCGCATGCTTCCTTCGTAACCGAGTCATGTGTACAACGCTTGGGATTACCGCGAAGAGGGTCCGCAATATTGATTTCTGGAATTGGTTCCTCCCAAGGGATACGCTCTAGAGGTGAAGTATTACTTTCATTATCATCTCATTTTTCAGCCCAATGCTTTACTGTTGACGCATTGATTCTGCCTAAAATCACAAGTGATTTGCCAACACAGCCCATGAAGGTGTCGGCGTGGCCGCACATACAAGATCTACTTTTAGCCGATCAGCACTTCATGAAACCCGGGCGTATCGAGATCTTGGTCGGAATGGACGTCATGGGACAGCTCCTTTGCTCGGAGATTCGTAAGGGGCCACCCGGTACGCCCATGGCTCAACGAACGGTTTTCGGTTGGAGGCTGTTTGGAAATGTCGATGGATCCGAATCCACTTCGCTCGGCTTACAGTCTCTGCATTGTGAAGTTCATTTAGATCGAGCGCTCACTAGACTTTGGGAGTTAGAAGAAGCACCGAAAAAGGCCCACCTCACCTACGAAGAACGCTATTGTGAAGAGCTTTTCGAAAAAACGCACAGAAGGTCACCTGACGGTCGATTTATAGTAGAGCTGCCGCTGAAATCTGACGTACCCTTGGGAGCATCACGAAGTTATGCTGTTCGAAGTCTCGAAAAAAGACTTGCGCGAGATGACGACCTACGCCAACGCTACAATGAGTTCATGCAAGAACTCATCGACATGAAGCACATGGAACTTGCACCACCGCCAACGGATCAAACGTCCTATATGCCGCATCACCCCGTTGTAAAAGAGTCAAGCGTCACGACTAAATTGAGAGTCGTGTTCAATGCGTCCGCCAAAACCACCACCGGGAATTCGTTGAACGATGCATTATTTGTTGGTCCCCAATTGCAACCTGATTTATATTCAATTTTAACCCGTTTCAGAACACATCGCTACGCAGTAACCGCGGACATCGCGAAAATGTACCGCCAAATATGCATGTCCATGGGGGTGAAGTGTACGTTGCTTCTTGGGGGAATGCACACAGAGGCGTATGGCAGTTGTGCCAGAAGCCTAAAGACCGACCATTGTGGCAGAATGCCCCTCCTGCACGAGGTGCCCCTGCTTTTAACCAAAAATGGCGGATCTAGAGAAGCATAACTCGAAAAAACCCGTAATCCTAGGTGTAATTCGAACCGTGCCTATAGGATGAATGGCACTACGTAAGTGTGTCTTATAACGGTGACCTCCAGATATCGGGCGCCCTCTGGTTGTAATTAGCCTTACCGCGACACCGGGGCACTGTCGTGGCTCGACCTTCCCTTCCCCTTCACTCGTGGGACCACATGGCAGAGTTAAACAACTTATTAAAAAAGGCAGAAGTGCCTAATATAAACCAGGTCGATAACGACCTTTCGGCAAACAGTGCCGAATTACCAACAACATCGCAGGCAGCTAAGGACAAACAATGCCCTCCAACTGTCAGCGAAAGCACCGATATGGAAGTTGACGACATGGCCCTGGGGCCAGATGGCAAAACTTCTATCATATCACCAGAGGAAGAGGAGAAACTATTATCTTCTCCCACTCGTGACTCAGGAAGAAAGGACGAAGACAAGGTGCGGCTTTGCGGTGCCGCCAGAAAGCGCCTAAAGTACTTCCTGAAAAAAGGTCACAGCATTGACGAGGCAAGAGAGTTGGCTCAAAAACCAGCTGATCTGAAGCGACAACGCTCCAGCAGCACCACGCCAAAGCAAAGCTCCCCTAAACGTGCCAATTTACAAGGGAGCTCCAGCGTTGGAAAAAAGGCAGGAGAGACTACCGAAACGGAAGGACCAAGGGCAGCAGTGCCTAATCCAGAAGTCAAGGTAGACTCAAGAAAAATGTCTTACAAAGACGCGGCGTGTAGCACGAAGTTGGGAATAATTCCTCCCGACTATCCCACTACAGTATGGTCGACGGAAAGACTAACGGCCATACAACATGCTATCCTGGAGGCGATAAGGAAAAAGCAGACTGGCGCTGCAAATCCCAAATTTAATAGCTGCACCTTTCGCCCAGGATATATAGTTATATCATGCGGCTGCGATGACACGGCTAATAGGCTAAAGGAAGTAGTTCCTAAGCTGAAGCCGTGGAAAGATGCACAGCTGAAGATTGTGCAGGAGGCGGACATACCGCGCCCACAAATCTTCGTTGGTCACTTTCCAGAATTGGACAGCCCCTCAACTGAGGATATTATTAGCCTCCTTGACGGCCAAAACGAGGGCCTCAACACCAATGACTGGCGGGTGCTCAACAGAGTGCGCAAGGGTACGGTGGTAGAAATTACCATTGCTATTGACCCAATCTCCGCAGGAGTCATAAAGACTTCCAACAACTGGTTGAACTACGGCTTCGGTAAAATCCAACTTCGGCCAAAATCTAAAGGCCCGATTGATCCGCCTAAGGTTACCGAACAGGACCCTGACCCCTCGGCGAAACAAAGCTCTGAGGAAGCGGGAACTTTGACTCCAACGGCTTCAATAGCCCAAGACGATAAGGCCAGCTGCTCCAGACACGAGCCAGAAAAGCCAACAACATCCGGCACATGGCGCCATAACGTGGCCGAGGGTATCCGCATGCGACCCCCGTTGCAGGCTGACAAAAAAGCCCACAGCCACAAAAAGGATCGAAGGGGGGATCAGATGTCCGCCGAGGAAGCAGTCCTGCTGAAAAGCAACCGAGGCAAAAAAAAGGCAGCCATTGCCAAACGAAGGATCACTAGATGACCTGGCCTAAGCGTAAACCCTACAACACCAGAAGGCAACTCGGATGCCTTCAAATAAATCTCCATCACGCAAAAGCAGCCTCGGACGTGCTTACGAGGAGATTTAACCAAGAACTCTTGGATGTAGCTTTCATTCAAGAACCATGGGTACGTAAAGGAGTCATTCAGGGACTCCAGAGCGCAAACGGTAAGTTGATATATGCTGCCAACAAAGACCGACCCAGAGCGGCGTTGTTAATAAATAATCAACTAACCTTTATCCCAATATCACAGTTCATTACAGAAGACCTGGTGGCGATTTGGGTAAAAGTGCCAACGAGCAAAGGTGAGCATGAGGTAGTACTTGCCTCCGCCTACCTTCCAGGAGATGAGGTCACTGCTCCAACAAGGGAGGTTATAGCCCTGGTGGAATATTGTCAGCAAAAACGTCTCCGATGGATCCTCTGCTGTGACGCAAATGCGCACCACACAGCGTGGGGAAGCACAGACATCAATCCAAGAGGTGAGTACCTTATTGAATTTCTACTTAGGTATAATATATCTATCCTAAACCGAGGCAACGAACCTACATTCATTAATGCAATCAGAGGTGAAGTCCTTGACATCACTCTCTCTAGCCATAATGTTTTGTCCGAAGTTTCAAATTGGCATGTGTCAGAGGAAACATCTATGTCGGATCACAGACATATTAGATTCGATATAGGTGCAACCAAACCACAAATGACAATTTACAGAAACCCCAGAAAAACTAACTGGGACTACTTTCACTTCTATTTAGAACAAAGTGTTAACTGCTCTAAGCGTCACATTCAGCTTATATCTGAGCTTTAGTTCGAATCGAACGAACTACATTCAAACATAATATCTGCGTTTCACGAAAGTTGCCCAGTAAAAGTGAAAAAGCCACAAAGAAATGTTCCTTGGTGGAATAGTACACTTTCCAACCTGCGTAGAGCTAAAGCAATGGGGGACTGGTCCTCCTACTCAACAGCCCTAACCAACTACAACAAAGAGGAAATCTAAAAGGGCTACTTGGAGGAATCACTGTGAAAAGATCTGTAGTCTTCCGGATGCTATTCGTATCCAAAAAGCCCTACTAAAAGATCACTCAAACGGCATTAGTACCCTGAAAAAGCCAGACGGAAGCTACACAAGGAATCCAGAGGAAACCAGTCAACTTCTGCTGGACACTCACTTCCCTGGATCACTTGTGCTAGACGAGATCTCTGTACCGGCAGAAACTACTACATCTGCGGGTGCTGAGAACTTAAAACTAGCAAACAAGTTATTCCATGAAAAGCGGGTACAATGGGCGATATCAACATTCAGCCCATACAAATCTCCTGGTCCTGATGGGATATTCCCCTGTCTTTTACAGCAGGGTGCACACCATATTATCCCTAATTTGACCAGACTATACAAAGCAAGCTTACTGCTAGGACATTTGCCTACAAAATGGGCTGAGGTTAAGGTTGTATTTATTCCAAAGGTAGGGAAAAAACTCGAACAATTGCCTAAATCATACAGACCAATTAGTCTCAGCTCATTTTTCCTTAAAACAATGGAAAAGATAGTTGATCAGTATATTAGGGAATACAATCTAGCTAAATTCCCACTGCATCGACTTCAATTTGCCTATCAACAGGGAAAATCCACTGAGACTGCAATACACAGCCTGGTAACAGTTATTGAAAAGGCTATTGAGTCCAAACAGATAGCTCTATGTGCATTTATTGACATATCAGGAGCTTTTGATAACACCTCCTATGAGGCAATCTATAATGCTCTATATCTAAAGGAGGTACCTGAACCCATCACTAGATGGATAATATTCATGCTGAAATCTAGGACGATCAGCACCGAACTAGGAGGAACAATCAAATCTATCAAAGCCACAAGAGGTTGCCCTCAAGGTGGCGTACTCTCTCCTCTTCTGTGGACTCTAGTTATAGATGAACTTCTCCACAAACTGAATAACCTAGGATTTCACACTCAGGGTTACGCTGATGACCTAGTAGTTTACGTATTAGGGTGGCATGAGGAAACCATTTCGGATCGCATGCAGCAAGCCCTTACAATAATAAACAAATGGTGCACGGAAAAAGGGCTCTCCATCAACCTATCCAAAACAATACTTGTACCGTTTACTAGGAGAAGGAACATAAATCTCAAATGTCCGATCCTTAATAGAACAACACTTGAACTCTCGACAGAAGCGAACTATCTTGGCGTTAGTCTTGACAAAACGCTTACGTGGAACTCCCATATTGAGAGAGTTACTTCAAAAGCCACAAGGGCATTCTTTGCCTGTACAAGGCTTTTTGGTAAGACATGGGGACTAAGCCCTAGAATGACCTTCTGGACATTCACCACAGTTGTAAAACCCATAGTCACTTATGCATCCTTAGCATGGTGGCCCAAGGTCAAGCAAAGAAAGGCGGCAAACGAATTAAGCAAACTGCTTCGCCTGGTATGTGTTGGGATTACAGGGGCTATGAAAACGTGCCCCACGGATGCATTGAGTGTGCTCCTGAACATACCACCGCTTCCAATTCTAATTGAAAGGGAAGCTCGATCGAGTGCCTTAAGACTAAAAGGTATATCTGAACTCAAAAGTGGGGATATGAAAGGACATTTAAAGATCTTAGAAGACTTCCTACATAGTCCCATTCTTCATAGGGATGATATACTATCACCCAAACCAATACTCTTCAGGAACTTCCAAGTTATAATCAATGGACGAACAGACTGGAGAACTAACTCTATCACCTTCAAACCTGGCTCCCAGCTATGGTTTACTGATGGGTCCAAATTGGAAAATGGTAGAACAGGGGCAGGAATCAATGGGCCCAAATTCAAAAAATCGATTCCGATGGGATCCTTCCCAACAATATTCCAGGCAGAAATACATGCCATTGAAATATGTGTGAGAGAATGCCTTAGAAGGAAAATGAGAGGTACTCACATCTACATACTTTCGGATAGCCAAGCGGCTTTAAAAGCCCTTCTATCTACAACCATCACCTCTAAATTGGTAAACGATTGCCTAAACCTCTTAAACACGTTAGGAAACCTCAACACAGTAACACTATGTTGGATTCCGGGACATGAAGGACATGAGGGAAATGAAATGGCTGACGACCTTGCAAAACAAGGAGCAAATATGCAACTTACTGGTCCTGAGCCTTTCTGTGGACTGACAAAAGGCCACATTAATGAATTCCTTAGGAAATGGGAGGAAAGAAAACTTGCCGCACACTGGCTAAACTGTGCCGGTCAGCGTCAAGCCAAACTATTCCTAAGTCCCAACAAAGGAATATCTGACAAACTTCTCTCACTAAACAGAGTAGATCTGCGTCTTTTAACTGGATACCTTACAGGTCACTGCAGCCTGAGGTATCATCTAAACAATATTGGTCTATCTGAGACCAATGTCTGCCTCTTTTGCGAAATGGACATAGAAAGCTCAGAACATGTACTTTGTGAGTGTCCTGCGTTGGGCAGACAAAGACTTCACCACCTTGGTGGTATCGTAGTATCTCCATGCAATCTTTGGAACAACAAACCCAAAACTGTGCTAAAATTTCTAAAAAGCCTAAAACTCTAGGGTTACAAAATAGGCCTTTCACAATAGATCAGCTCTGGTCGCAGTGCGTAATGGCCTTCTAATAATAATAATAATGCATGTCCACGAAAAACCTCGATCTACAACGCTTTGTCTGGCGTCGTGACCCGGCGTTCCCCATAAAGGATTATCGCATGTTGCGCGTTACTTATGGTGTTGCCGCTGCGTCCTACTTAGCCGTTAAATCGCTGCAACAAACCGCAAAATATTCGTCACACATTTGTGAGAAGGCTGCTGCCGTCATCCATAAGGACTTCTACATGGATGATCTCGTCACTGGTGCGTCTTCTAAAGAAGAGCTGCTATGTTTACAACGAAACGTCTCCGAAATACTGAAGGAAGGGGGCTTCGAACTTCGAAAATGGGCGTCTAATTGTGCGGAACTTTCTGAAAATGTTTCGAATGCATCGGAAAATATATCACACTACCTAGTCGATAGTAAAGATGTCCATGCCTTGGGCCTGATATGGAATACAGAGGAGGACTACTTCACGTTCTCAGTTAATCTGAATCAACCACCCACTATTTTAACGAAGAGAACATTCTTGTCTGATGCTAGCACGCTTTTCGACCCACTGGGTCTGCTCGCTCCAGCGACCATAAGGTCAAAGATGTGGTTTCAGGAGATCTGGCGTATGAGTGTCGGTTGGGATGACGTTGTTCCAGACTGCATCGCAGCACAGTGGCGACAACATCGCTCGGAATTACTACTGATATCCAGTTTGAAGATAAGTCGCTGGTTTGGCTCAGGAGCAGGTGAGTCGTTCACAGAGCTACATATTTTCGCTGACGCTTCCGAACGCGCTTACGCTGCCGTAATGTACGCGCGCACATTACACAACGACGGCAGTATTACTGTTGTGCTGATCTCGTCGAAGACTAAGGTAGCACCACTTAAAACAACAACCCTGCCACGCTTAGAATTGTGCGCTGCACATCTTGCTGCTAAATTGGCGCGAAGCGTGTTGCATAGCTGGGGTGATCTCCGCTATCCGATCTATGCTTGGACTGACTCAACTATTACATTGGCATGGCTTCAGGCGCATCCTAATAAGTGGATAACCTTCGTTGCCAATCGCGTTGCTGACATCCAAGAAGTTTAACCGCCTGAATGTTGGAACCATATCCGCTCTGAACTGAATCCAGCAGATTGCGCTTCTAGAGGTGTAGCTCCGTCTGAACTACTGCATCAAAAACTATGGTGGTCTGGTCCTGAATTCTTAAAAGGTCCTGACCATTTCTGGAAGCTATCACCTTCGCAACACACAACTCAGTTGGGCGTTCGTAGCAAGGTCGTCGCCCATGCTACGAGCTCAGATGACCACTGGCCGGTATTGATGAGATATTCATCGTATTCCAAGCTGCGCCGCATCATTGCTTACGTGTTAAGGTTTTTCGTCAACGCTCGTGTTAAGACACGAATCAACGCTGCTAAACGGGTCGGTCCTCCCTGCTGTCAAGAGCTATCCGAAGCTGAACTGCGCTTGATAAGGTATACACAATCACTGTATTTTTCTAATAAAATTTCTCTTTGTAACAGAAGAAAGCCGATTCCGCTTCGGAGTAGTATTTTGACATTGCAGCCATATCTCGATGGGAAAAACGTCTTGCGAGTAGGAGGTAGGATCAAGAACGCTGAAGTAGCTGCTGATGTAAGACATCCGATTATCCTGCCAAAAAACTGCCCACTTGCGAAACTGATCATTCGCGATATTCACGAAATTACATTACACGCTGGACCCCGCATCATGCAAACCATCCTGCAACGTCGATATTGGGTTATTGGCGCCCGCAGCCTAATTCGTAGCACATATCGCAAATGCGTAAAGTGCACCTGTCTCAACCGCAATCTCGCCGCACAATCAATGGGGGATTTACCTGCGATCCGCACCACCTATGCACGCTGTTTCATCCACGCTGCTGTCGATTTTGCTGGACCATACTCTTACAAGTTCACTCATGGGAGAGGAGCGAAAGCCACCAAGGGTTATATTTGCGCTTTTATTTGCATGTGCACCGGGGCGATGCATTTAGAGTTTGTCGGAGATCTATCAACATCGAGTTTCCTCAATGCCTTTAAAAGATTTGTAAGCCGCAGAGGTTTTTGCAAGGTCATTTCTTCTGACAATGGGACGAATTTCGTCGGGGCCGAGAAGGAGCTTCGAATTGCGTTTGAAAGGTGTATGGCTGATACCAAACTCCGTTCGTTTTTTGCAGACTCTAACATCGAATGGCGTTTCAACCCTCCGTCCGCGCCTCATATGAGGGGGTATTGGGAGATTGGCATAGAAAGAGTCAAATATCATCTGAAACGTGTTATGAGCGAAATTCTTCTGTCCTACGAAGAGTTCAACACACTGCTAACAGAAGTAGAAGCCTGCGTGAACTCCCGCCCACTCTGTGACAATTCTGCAGCCGCTGGTGATGTAGAGGTACTTACACCTGGCCACTTCATTGTCGGTGAACCGCTTAAATCTATCCCGGAGCCTGAGGGTCAAGGGCTCCGTGGAAATCTGCGTCAGCGGTGGCAAGCGATCTCTGCCATGAGACAGCATTTCTGGCGCCGTTGGAGAGACGAATATCTCGTCAACTTGCAACGTCGTACCAAGTGGCTTCGCCCTTCACGCAACATCGAAGAAGGTGATGTAGTTGCAGTCTTCAACGAGCCTACCCCTCCGACGAAGTGGACGCTGGCACGTGTTATTAAATGCCACCCTGGCGCCGATGGACGCGTGAGAGTGGTTACGCTGAAAACTCCGCATGGCGAATTAGTTCGGCCCATAGTAAAGCTCTGCCCTTTACCAACGAAAGGAGACTTATTTCACGAAGAAACTACTAATTCATCATAAATGTTATTAAGCTTTTCATATTTTTCTTTCCTATAATTTGTAATTTTCTATATTTTGAACTTATTGAGATAGTTCGAGGGCGGCGGTATGTTGAGTCCGTCTATGCATTTAATTTAAGTTTTAATTTTTATAATATTACTTAAGGGTTAATGTCAGCAATGTAAACACTTAATCGCTTTTGTTATATTCTATTTTATGCTATATCCTTTGTTCTTACATGTATGTACGTGCGTAGGTACATATTGCTGTTTAATTAGGTCTTTGAACTTAGATTTTATTTACTGCTTTGTTATTCATCCCGCAATTACCGCATATCCTTTTCTTACACGTATGTACATGCGTAGGTACATATTGCTGTTTAATTAGGTCTTTGAACTTAGATTTTATTTACTGCTTTTGTTATTCATCCCGCAATTACTGCATACTTTACCGCTTATGTTTTTACCGCATAACTTACCGCTTTAGAGAATGCATATAAATGCAACCGCGCTAATTGTTAAATTATAATATAAGAATCTATTTGAAACGAAACGGTGTGTTTTTCTTTAAGCGATCCGCGTCAACACTGTGATTTTATTGACTCCGTTAATGGATTTTAATTGAAAGGGGCTTTCTACCTGATTAATGCCTTTTAAAAATGAATATTTCCTCATATAATTTTTAGACGTTCCTGTATCTATTAGCAGGTTAAGGTCTTGTCCGCTCGGAAGGGTTCGCGTAATGAACGGCAAGTGGGATCTTATCATAGAAAATTGATTTCATCTAAGGAATTATCTGCGCATTCATATTCTTCTATTTCAGAAAAATATGATTCGTCTTTCATTGCATTAACTCGTTGCTGTTTATTTATGGGTGCTTGGGAGGACGTGTTGCTGCCGTGCCTCTTAAAAGTGCTGACATTCTGTTGTGGCTGGGCGCGATTACAGCTTTGTTGGCGTATCTGCCATTGAGACGAGTTCTGGAAGTTCGAATCACTTCTTTGCTTAAAAGTTTGTGGCTGAGGACTGTTATATAAATGACCAGAGGTATTATTTTTAAACTCAGCCTGCCGCCTGAAGCAGGAGCTTCCTGGATCCACATCCATCGGTGTAGGGCTAGGAGTTGAAACGTTTTGGGAGCTATTTGGTTTGGAAGTTGTGCTACTAAAGCGCTTTGAAAAGGGTCTTGTTTGGGTATTTTGTGGCATTCTTCCTGTGGCATAAGTCTGAGCGAACTCATATCTTTGCCGATTGTGATGTAGCTCTTGTGCGAGTGCAAGTGCGCTGATCAAGTCTGGAGGATTAGCTTCGAAAAGGGTGTCACATAATGGGCGTTTAAGGCCAGAAATAAATACTATTAACGCATTTTCCCTTGCCTTTTCATTAAAAGCATTGGGGAGCTCCTCATTGTTACTATGTGTCATTATTATTTTATTTAATATCAAAGTAAGCTGCCTATCAACCGCATCATAGTACTCGCTAATAGACATTTGTCCCTGTCTCAATGTGTTAAGCTTATTTTCTAATATATGAAGGGGGCGCGTATCCGCGTAGAGCTGATCTAATCTTGCAATAATAGCTTTGAAATTTAGTGGGGTATTAAAGGCGCTAAGATTTCCGAGTACCTTATTTTATTCCTGAGAATTCCCATCGCGATATAGTATGGCTCACAACCCTCACTGTAATAGCTTAACGCAAATTTTGCCGCGTCTCTCCATGCCGGATATTCCGACATTTTGCCTTTAAACTCTGGGAGTGACTTGATCAAACTAAAATCGGTATGAGTACTGTGCACTCCATCGACTATTGTTACCGGTTTATGTGGCTCTATTTTTTGAGGAAGTATATTTTGAATAGCTTGGGTTAGTTCTAAAATTTGTTGGTTAAAACTTTCTCGGACTACTTCTACCGCGGATTGCACTATTAACCATATTTTCATCCATTGTTCTGTATTTTTTTTTATTAGTTACGCCTTTTTCTAATAGAAATATAAGAACCTATTTGATAAGCTATTTTATACCATGCAACAATAGTGATCTTAGGGCTATTAGATGACTGAATATCTTACTTTAAATTTCCTACGATTTGGCTCACTGGTAAATAGATTACTGCTTCCAAGTTCCAGGCTGTTCCCCACGGTGGGTTTTCGTCACTTCTTGGCCGCAAAGTTTATGCAAATGCTCCTACGTCTGCTGGTTTAGTCTCGAGTGGTCGATATAAATATTTTTACTTTTTAGTTTAAATAAAGACGTTCACATTCATTTAGAAAATATTTTATGCAATATGTAAGTGTTTTCGCTCTTTTAGTTTTTACTGTTTTTTAACATTAATAACACTCTTACATTGGCTTTATTGATTACGAGGAGCTGAGCTCCGTTTTGTAGCACAGTGTAATTTTTGCTTAGCGTTTTTAATCTTTTTTGATGACTTTATATCAAGTCCACTTTATGCAATGCTCACTCGCAACTCTTATTTGATTTCAGTTTTTTACAACGATTTTGGATTTAGATCACTTAATTTATTGTTCATTATTAAGTTTTTTCTGAGCACGATTTTTTCTCGTTTTATAACGATTTTTGCTTTTGGAATTCGTTCCCGTAAGTTGGGCGCCAGTTAGGTTTTTCACTTTATATTAAAAAACCTTTTACTTTTTAGAAATAACCTTTATTCCAGGTACTCTTACATATATTTATTTAGTTCTTACGAGAGCTAAATTAATTGTCCCGACCACGACTTATCAATCACTGAAATAACTCTCTTCTTATTCTAAGCTGCCTTCTTAAATACCCTTTGTCTGTCTATGTTGTTGTTGTTGTCATATGCCTTGATCTTGTGTATTTGGTGATACTGTCATTGGGATGCATTGTTAGCGAACGCCACTGTTAAGTTGTTGCTGCAATGCATGACCGACCCAATTCTATTGTGGAGTTGCTATTAATGTTTATTGCAAACTCAAGCCCATTATCATGTTGTTGTCGTAATGCTTGACTGACCCGATCATATTGCTAAGCTGTTGTTAAGCAATGCTCTTAGTTGGGTGTCTGGGTACCGTAAAGGGATTTGCTGTTTTTCTTTGTTACTGAGCAAGTTACCGTTTAATTTGAAGAGGTTTTTTGCGAAGAAGATCCAAGTTTCATCTTCGTATGTTTGTTGTACTCTGAAATCAGTACAAAATTTCCGATCTCGTGTCCGATATTTTGGAAATTTTCGTTCCACAAACGGTAACCATGTATGCCGCTGTGAAGCCGCTGTCTAAATATCTGCAATTTAAATCAGTTCGAATATACGATGTGGTATTTACATTGCACTCCAAATGTACGGTGGTCATCTTGTTGACTTGCTCATTTCTGCTATCGGCCAAACAGTATTTCGGGGAGCCTATACAATGTATGGGTGATGATAAATACAGCGAATTCGTAAATTCCTTCTGTTGGACAATGGGCACCTATGTACTCAATGTGTACGATGTTCAAGATCAAATTCCACATGGAGATAAATTGTTAAGCACCCAGACTGGAGTCGAATCGCCTTATATAGCTGAGGGCATATCCACGGAGATACCAGGTGTTACTGAGAGAGTTTATTTGCGGTACTATCAATGGGTCATCATGTTACTCTTGCTGCAGTCGGTTATCTTCTACTTTCCATCTTTTCTTTGGAAGATGTGGGAAGGGCAACGCCTTAAGCAGTTGTGCTCTGAAGTCGGTGATGCTCTAGTACCGGAAAATACTTATTTGGAACGTCTTAAATTGCTAGTAAAGTACTTTACATCGGATTATAAGGACATACACTTTTGTTACATGGTAAAATGCTTATCATGTGAGGTACTAAATTTTTTTATCAGTGTAATAAATATACTGTTGCTTAACGTATTCTTAAACGACTATTGGACGAAATACATCAAAGCTTTGGCTACCATACCCCGTTATGATTGGGACACCTGGAATCGGATGACTTCGCGAATTTTTCCGAAAATCGCCAAATGTGACTACTATGCATTTGGTCCAAGTGGCTCTCAAAACAAACGTGATGTCTTATGCATTCTTCCGCTAAATATATTAAATGAGAAAATTTTTGCTTTTCTGTGGTGTTGGTTCATCATAATGGCTATAATTGCTGGTTTAAATTTACTCTATCGCTTATTTCTCATATCTAGTAGAACATTTCGAATGAAAATGATCAGTACGCAGTTGCGATCAATGCCTGCGTCACAGGTGCAGCGAGCTCTTGAGAATGTAAGCTTTGGCGATTGGTTTTTGCTCTTTAAAGTTAGCGTCAATATAAATCCAACGTTGTTTCGAGATCTCATACAAGAATTGTACAAACAACGTAAGTTGCAGAATAATTTGACATCAGTTTAATTGTAAAACGGACTTCAGTAGTTAACTGGAGACTAACTATTATCTATAAGATTTTGCATCGAATGCCATTTTGAACGATTTGCACACTAAAAATTGAATTTGATTTCGCTGATGACATACGAATGTTACAAAAATATTTAGTTACGCCTAAAGCCCACATAATACATAGAATATATGTACGTATTTGTGCTGTTGTCTTCAAATATTTTGGCAATTATTGAATTACTTATTGTTGTATTGAGCAAGCGAACAAAGTGAATATTACAATATGAATAATTATATTAGTAGAGTAAAATGTTTATGAATAAACATATAAGTTTTGTTTTCTGCCTCTGTTATAACTGTAACGTGTGAAATTTTAAAGACGATAAGTGAATTTCACAAAGAATAAAATAAACATAATTTTGGCTGTACCATTGCATTAGCTCTAAGCTTTGATTTTTTATGCTAGTTCTTATTGTTGCTGGGCAGGTGATGATCACGTTAGTATCCCATAACTGGACATATTATGGCGTGATGATTACTAGGCAGAATTTATAGACGGCGTATTTGTTTGTGAAAAACAAGATCAAAGCAATGCTAACTGCTGGGTCAAATATTACCGCAGGCATGATATGATAACTTATATATATATATGTATATATATATATATATATGTGGTTGTTATTTGGGTGTCTCGTTCCCTGGTTTAGACGGTGTAATGTTTTCTCCGATGTGTCTTTTAATTTTTTTACTATGTCTTCTTTGCTGTGTGTTATTAGGTTAAAATGTACTATATCCTTTGGTTTTTTTCTGTGACGGCATGGGTTATGTTGTTCAATTCCTGTATAGCTACAAATAGCTCCTATATATATATTTATATATTGGTGTCTGCACTTTGTTGATATTGTATTTTATACAGATTTGTTTTAACATTGGTGTACTCAAACAACTTTCGTTATCTGTCATGAGTCGTTTACAGTTCGGAAAATTGTTGATAAGAATTTCTTCTACTCTTTTGTCCATTTCTGTTTTTGAGTCTAATTGTCTGATAGTTATGTATTCTGAGAATTTATCTACTACTACTAAATATGTTTTGTGTTCATTCAAATAAATATCTAAATATATGTATTCCCCTGGTTGTGTTGGTACGTATGATTCTTTTAATGGTTCTCTTGTGGGATTCCGTTCGTATTTGCCGTAAAGACAAGCTGTGCACATTTTGTTGTATGCCTTACATTATTGTTTTATGTTCGGCCAATAGTATTGTTCTAATAGTTCTTTTACATTATTTTTGTATCCCCTGTGTGCTCGCTCACACGTGTTTAACTAGTTCTAACTGTCCATATGGTTGTGTTATGTCTTCGAGTTTATTTGGTGTATATACGAATTTCATATCTGTGAACGAGGATGGTTCCATATGTAGAAGTCCACGCAAGTGGGGAAAGTTACTGATCGCCATTCACCTGGGAGTGGCCAGGACGATTCTTTGGCATATGGTTTAAAATCTTCGTTAAAATATAAACGTTACTTTTAATTATGTTATAATATTAAATTATTTATTAAAATATACGCATTTATGTAGATCAAATACAAATACATATGTACGTGCATATACAGGGTGGGCCAAATAAGACCTACTAATGTTAAGCACAAATAACTTTTTAATTTTTTGACATATTTATTTTTCTCTTTTTGTAGGTTATAATTGAATTGTTGGAAATTTATTATGGAACCCTACAGTTCAACACAACTCGTTAAAATTATCGAGTTTTTCTATTCCTGTCAACGATCAATTGTTTTAACGCAGCGTAAATATTGACATCATTTTAATCCCAGATCAGCTCCCACAGCCTTCATGATTAGGACTTTGGTCGGTCGTTCTGAGGAACTGGTTTCAGTGGCCGACCGTCATGGACCAGGTGCCCATCGAAATATTCGCACTGAGGACAACATGGAAACTGTGCGGCAGAGTGTTGCAGATGATTCATCTGTCTCAACTTGCCGTCGTTTCAGCCAATTGGGCATTTCCAGAGCGACATTGCGTAGAATTTTAAAGTTGGATCTTAAGATGTACCCATACGAAATTCAAATTGTGCAAGCACTGCTACCGCAAGACCACCAACAACGACTACAATACGCTATTCGTTTTACACAATTAGCCACACAAATTGATTTTTTAAATAATGTTTTGATGTCGGATGAAGGGCAATTCCCTTTAAATGGTTATGTCAACAAACAAAACTGTAGATTGAGGGGCTCTGAAATTCAACACACCACACCAACACCAGTTGCACCCATCTAAATGTACTGTTTGGTGCGGTGTTATGGCCACTAGAGTTATCGGTCCATATTTCTTCGAAAATGAGGATGAAACGTCGGAATCGATTTCAGGAGCTTCTTACAGAACATTGATTGAAATCTAATTGCGGCCAATGGCGAAGCAGTATCCTAATGTGTGGTTTCAACAAGATGGAGCAACTGCGTATACTGCTAGGCAAACTATGGACCTGCTGCGTGACCGTCTGATTTCCAAAAATTCAGATTTCCCTTGGCCACCACGTTCGCCGGATTTGACTGCGCCCGACTTCTTTCTATGGGGATATTTAAAAGACAAAATGTATCTTAATAAACCAGAAACTATTAGACAGCTGAAGCAAAATATCCGAGACGAAATACTGAGCCTTTAACCAGAAACATTATGTGGTGTAATTGAAAACGCGTTAAAAAGAGCCAATCTTTGTATCGAGAAAAATGGTGGACATTTGTCTGATGTTATAATATATTTCATACATAATTTCCATAAAGTATATTCAATGTGTAAAAACAATTAACCAAAATAAATAATTATTGCAAAAGTTATTTGTGTTTAACATTAGTAGGTCTTATTTGTATATATTGCTTACTTCGCAATATAGAATTGTTCCGAATTTGGCAAATGGTGATATTTTTGCTGTGGGGAGTGCGTGCAGGTGCATATTTGTATATGTATGCCGACTTATGTACGTACATATGTATAGATTAGGGTTAGGGAAATATTGTCGTAGGGAATCATGATGGTTTTTTGTATGTGCGAGTTACTGTAACAGAAAACACACTACTGTACCGATGACATCATCCAATGTATGATACAGAATCAGTAGTTTATATAAAAATATTCCTATTTAAATATTATCAGCAAATAGCAAACAAAACATTCCTATTTAAATATTATCAGCAAATAGTAAACAAAATATTCCTATTTAAATATTATCAGCAAATAGTATATGTATTTCTATTTTAACGTTATCAGCAAATAGCAAATAAAAGATTCCTTTTGAACATTATCAGCAACCAATAAACAAAAGAAACCAGAGCCTATAAATAGACGATTAAGCATAGAAATAAGTTAGTCTTCTATTATACTGAAGCATATAAACTTCAGTTTAGAATTGATCTAAGTACATCTTGATACGAATAAAATATATTTTTTTATTAATACATCAAAAGTACCTATTTAACTGGGGGCTCAACCGGGATAAGTGAATAATAAAAGGAACTCCTAAAACATCAAATTCCACACGTCCTGAAAAAGAGGACAAGGAGAACCAAAAATAAAACTGGACCTCTTCCGCAAAAAGCGATTACAAGTGTTTGACCAAAGCAGAGGAATCATTATGGAAGCAAGGTTAGTAACCTTGGAACAAGGTTATACCACTGTAGAAGCACAATTAGCCCAGCTGCAGCAAGCGCAAGTACCTAATATCGAAGAATTCCAACCGATAAGTCCCAGGATAAACAATGCAAATGAAATAAATTTGAGATTATTCGAACGGCTACCAGTGTTCAACGGAGACACATCCTAATACAGGACATGGAGGGCAACCATTATATCAGCAATGAGTCCCATAGAGGCCTTTCGTGATACCAAATCATATTACGATGCATTATTTATAATACGTCACACGAAGATCGAAGGAGAACCAGCAACTCTTCTACTGAATCATGGCACAGTATTTCACTTACAAGCAATACTCAATCGCCTAGATTACAGCTACGCCGATACTAGAAGCTATAACGCCCTCATGGAGGAAATGAAAAGACAAATACAAGGAAGACAGACGCTATGCGAATTAAATAGCAAGATCTGTCAAATCTTTAATTTAGCAGTGACTAAATGTGAAATTGATTACCCAGGGAATGCTCACTCTCTACAGCAAGTCACAAAAGAAATGGCCATAGATTGCTTCCGCAATGGCATAAATGATGAATTTACTCAACACACATTATATGCAGCAAAACCAAGAGATTTAGAAAGTGCATACGCAATTGCCACGGAGATTCTTTATAAAAGGCAGAACAATCCGATACGATGAGAAGCATATAACTACCCCAAACACCCACAAAACGAAAGGAGGTATCAACCAGGAGTTTAACCGATTCCCCATATGGAAAGACCAAACCCGACACCAATGGACGTGGATACATCAATAGGAAGATTCCGGCAACCCACGAATAATCGTCATCAACAACAGCAATCATATCAACAGAATCCCTTCAGAAACAACTATGAACGACAAAGAGCAGGATACGCACCTTTTAATCCCAATAGAGGAGAACCATTTAAACGAAACCACCAACCAACGTCATCCAGATATAATATAGCACCGCAGAAACTACAAAGGATCAACCAAATAACGGATAATAATAGTGATCAGTCATTAAAGGTAAATATAGATGAAAGTGAATTTGAAAATAGAGCTACTTTTTTAAACGAGTAAATAATCTGCCGTGTCTTCAGATTATTTTACATGATAATAAAAAACTATTGGTTTTAATAGACACAGGTTCGACATTAAATTATATTAGGAAAAATATTCCAAATGGAAAGACCTTCCCAGTTAAACAATTTGTTAGTAGAACTCTGAATGGTTCAAACACAATAAACTCAGCCAAGAAGATAAGAATGCTAGGACAAGAATTAGTATTTTTTTGAAATCGAAGAATTAAAAGAATTCGATATGATATTAGGAGAACAATCCTTGAGAGAAATGAAAGCTAAGATAGATCTGTTCGAATATAAAATGATGTATGTCAGGAGAACAGAACAGAAGAAAAAAGAAATGGATGTCAGTCAAGTAAATTTCACAATAGATGAGAGCAAATATAAAAAAGAGGTTGAAGAAATTATGAGAATTAATGAGAAAACAAATCCTTTTTTACCATTTACACTAACAATTGAAGCGACGATCCGCACTAAAACTGAAGAGCCAATATGGACGAAACAGTACCCTTACCCCTTTTCAGACAATAATTTTATAAATAAAGAAATAAACAAAATGCTAGAGAATAATATAATTAAACCCAGTAAAAGTGCCTATAACTCACCCGTATGGACAGTACCAAAGAAAGGAACTGACGAGTTAGGAAACCCTAAGAGAAGAATGGTCATAGACTTCCAGAAATTGAATAGCGAAACCATTACCGATAGATATCCCATACCTGATGTCAACATGACAATACAGAATTTGGGTAAAGCAACTGTTTTTACAACCCTAGATTTGGAAGCAGGTTTCCATCAGATAAAAATCAAGGAGTCAGACACCGAAAAGACAGCCTTTAGCATAAACGGAGCAAAATATGAACTCTTAAGGCTGCCGTTTGGACTAAAGAACGCACCTTCAATATTTCAAAGATGCGTAGATAACATATTAAGGGGGTGGTAGGGTTTAGCGCTAAAAAAAAAACACTTTTTCTTTTGAATTTTTTACAGAAATATGGCTTAAGATACTTTAATAAAATCAGTTGCATGTTATTGTACATCTTTTCAATAAGTTTTTAAAAAATATTAATAACAAAATATTGACAAATAAGCCCATGACAGAGTTTTTTTGGAGATATGTTTTTCGAGAGGTGCTCTGCGGTGCCAATCGGCATTCGTCGTAGAATCATCTGAAACTAAAAATGTCGAATTTTTCAGTTAAAGTATGACGTAATGCTCCCCCCTACATTAATAAAATTTTTTTGTTTCATTTTTGTAGTTTTGGTGGCAAAAAAACGTAAAATGAGCATTTTTGGCGAAAAATTTCGCCATATTTGTAAGTGAAAAACAACCTTAAAAAAAAAAATAAAAAAAAACAGTGGGGGGGGGGGGGGCCGGTATCTTTGATTTACAAAACGTGTGCCAAATTTAAAAAGAATCGGTTGAATAGTTTCGGAGTTGTGATTGGCATCGACTTTTAAGAAGTCGTTTCGGGAAAAACGCGTTTGAAAAAATGACTCTGAAAAATTATCGATGCTCCGCATTCGAGGTAGAGTGCCTACAAAGGCTATAACTTTGAGAGTTCTGTTCCGATCCACTTAAAATTTTGGCACAACATTCTTGAAATGATTTACTATAAGATGAGTGAAGAAAAAAAATTTCGATTTTGTGAAGTGAAAAAAATGCAAATAAAATTAGATGAGGAAGCCATAAAAGCGATGAATATATTAAAAAAGGAATTACAAGCACAAGTCGAACTCTTTCAACCCGATTTCAATAAACCCTTTGATTTAACCACGGACGCAAGTAATTTTGCCATAGGAGCTGTGTTATCCCAAGGTACAAATCCCATTTGTTTTATATCCAGAACACTAAGCCAGACGGAACAAAAATATGGCACAAACGAAAAAGAGTTATTAGCCATAATTTGGGCACTACAAAAGTTCAGGAACTATTTATATGGACGATCAGACCTTACAATCTACACGGATCATCAGTCCTTAACCTACTCTATTTCAGAGAAGAACCCTAATAATAAACTAAAAAGGTGGAAAAACCAAATAGAAGAATATGGTGCCAAACTGGTATACAAACCAGGTTCTCAAAACATCGTTGCAGATGCACTAAGTCGGCAACAAATAAATCAATTAACCGACTCAGAATCGCAGCACTCTCAATTCAGCTCACCCACTGAAACCATAAGAAGGGTAGGCACTAGCTTAAACCATTTTAACCCTCCGATGTTCATATGGGTCTGGCCAGACCCATTCGATCTTTAAATGTATGTAGATCTTTTATTTTTAATATCTGAGGCTTCTTAGTCCATGACTTCCTAAAATGTAGTGTGCTAAACACAATGAAGTAGCAAAATTAAGATTTTTGCTATATTTGTTGTAAAAATTATAATTTTAAACTAATTTCGTTAATTAAGCTCACATGGGTCTGTGCAGACCCATATAAGCTTCTCATGTAAATTGGTTAACCGTTAGGTGTAAACAACTACACTGTTAGCGGAGGCAGCGGCAGAGATAATTTTTTAGTTGACATTTGAAAATTAAAGTGAACACGTGTTTTTTAATTAGTGGGAAGTGTTTTTTTAATTAAAATGGAACAAGTAAATATGGATGAAGTTGATGTGATGACGCGTTTGCTTCGTAAGCTAAGTGCAGCAAATGTGAGTCCGGAAGAACGTCAGCGACTTCAGGCACAAATTGAAGAAATTATGGGACAATAGTCCGATCCATTTGAAACAAGTGGCGACGTAGAAGATGATGAATATTTTCCAGATGAAGATGACTCCGGTGAAGCATCAGATATAGAACAGGAAATCGAGTTAGAGGCTGTTCTGGATGAAAACCATGATGATATTGAGCATTTGTATAGAGAAGCTATCGCCCTTCAGGCTTCAACCACAATGGAATCATGCAGCACATCTATTACCCAGGGCCTTATATACAGGTCGAAAGATGGTAAGATGTGGAATTCAAGTCTTCCACCACCTGGAAGGCCTCGTTGTCACAATGTTACAACTTTTACTCGTAAAGGGCCACTACGAGGAGCGTCACCGAGCCATAAAGCTCTTTTCAAGCTATTGCTGTCTCCTGAAATCGTAAGTATCATTGTGAGGGAAACCAACAGAAAAGCCGTTAAAGCGTTTCGTCTATGGAATGAAAAGCATCCCAGTAATAAACAGCGTTCTTGGGTAATGACTAATGAAGACGAAATGTATGCTTTTTTTTGGAATGCTACTTATTGCTGCTGTATTCCACTCGAATTCTCAGCCAGCGAAAGAATATAAGGCCACTATGTCATTGAATCGGTTCAAGAGCTTAACTACTTTCATCCGTTTCGATAACAGTGGTACTCGTGCTGAGAGGTTGAAGCAAAGCAAATCTGCTGCCCTGGACGATGCATGGCTCATGCTGATGCCCAATTTAGAGAAAGCATACACTCCGGATTGTCGGTTACATGTCGATGAACAGTTATTTCCATATCGTGGGCGCACTCGATTCACCCAATATATTCCGAGTAAGCCGGCAAAATATGGCATAAAAGTGTGGTGGATTTGTGACTCTGTTTCAAACTACCCTTTGAAAGGTATAATTTATACCGGAAAACCACCAGGTGGCCAGCGAGAAGCGAATCAAGGTGAACGGGTCGTCATGAAATTGATGGAAAATTATATGGACAGCGGTAGGACTGTTTATGCTGACAATTTTTTTTCAACATACAACTTGGCAGAAATGTTGATGGATCGTAGAGTGGCTTTCGTCGGTACCGTAAGAAAATATAAGACCTTCATTCCGCATGAATTGCTTAACCCGAAGCGTGATGTTAAAAACACTTTATTTTGTTATCACAATAATAATATCGCTCTGTGCTCATATATGGCACAGCCGAGAAAGCCAGTAATTATGTTATCCACTGCCCATTACCGTCAAAGCACCGATCCATTGAAAGGATTCAAGCCAGATCAAATTTTGGACTACAATAAATTTGAAGCGGGGGTAGATACAATGGATCAAATGTTGACTGGCTATTCGTGCAAACGTTCGACAAACCGTTGGCCACTGGCAATGTTTTATAATATGCTTGATATTGCCGGTTCGGCCTCATTCATTCATCTATGACGAGCTGAGTCCGGCAAAGCAGAGTGATAAGAGGCGCTCATTTATCATTGAATTGGCAAGTCAGCTAGTTATCCAACATATGACGAAACGGGCGACTAACCCATTAGTATGGAGGTTTGCTCATATAAGACAAGCAATGAATCTTTTCAATATCAAGGTGAGTATGAATTATATACATACCTACATATATCTCCGCGTATAAAGATATGTGTATGCATTTATTCATATTTACTAATTTAAATAAATTATTTCCCTACTTTTAGGTACCGGAATCTTGTCCATCGACATCAGATGCAGCACAGCAACAATCATATGCTCAAGTTGCTTCAACACGGTCATCGTGCTACCATTGTGCTGCTTCTTCTTCGAAAAAGCGACGTAAAACTCGTTATAACTGCAGCAAATGTAATCGTCCCATATGTCTTAATGAACATTCCATGCAACTATATAGTTGTAAACCCAATTGCTCTTCGTAATTAATACTAATCTGTTCAAATAAATAAATAAAATTATTTTTAAAACCGTATTTCTTACATTATTTGTCTGGGTCTGGGCAGACCCTTATGATGCACTTACCGCATCATAAGGCACCGAACATCGGAGGGTTAATAATCAAATTATTATCCAAACTAACAATGGATTAGTAAGAATAGAAAGTAAAAAAAATTAAGAGAAAAAATAGATAATATTATAAATAAATAAAAATAAAGAAAAAACATAGCCATTTAGCTGATTTTTTCATGTAAAGGCCAAAAATGGTGATATTTTGAAATTGGGGGACATCAGAATTCGTTTTAGAGGTATGGTTCCTTCGGCAAAGTTTCTTATTTTGATCCCTAGAATACGATTTTCATAGAGCAATGAGCGATTTTTAAATCGACCCGCCCTACTGTACATGCAATGCTGTGCCTATGAATGTGCGCTGTGCCTATGAATGCGCGCTGGATTTCTTGAGAAATTTTACCGTATGTTTTGCTGTGGCGAGGCACATATGTACATACACACAACATATATACATATATCCGCATATATACATACATATATAAATTCACAAATTTAAATTTGCTTATGCCATCCTTCTGTGTGCCTGGTAATGAAGCATTTTCTATACATACATATATATACGTATATCTTTTTTTTTCTTCTTCTTTTTGGTGTCGTTTTTTCGTTTCATCGAGTCTCAAATCACTCCCAACGATTCTAAAGAAGTTTTCACTTCAATAATATAAAAGAACTCTCTGAGAGCTATTACTGGCCTAACATGCAAGTTATGGCAAAGAATGTGAGATATGTAAAAAATGTAAATACGACAGACGACCGAATAAATTACTTTACGGAAAAACACCAATACCAAATGAAGTAGGTACACATTTGCACATGGACACATTTTTTATGGACAACCAAAAATATATAACTACAGTAGACAGATACTCAAAATTCTGCTATATATGAAAAATACCAGATAGGAAAAACTCATACATATATTTGAATGAAATACTATCACAAATATTCCCATACGCAACGAACCTAACAACCGATAACGACCCGACATACGTTAATGTAATAGCAAAATCCCTATACGATCGACTACATATACAGCACACAGCAGTGCCACCACAACATTCGACAACGAACGGTCAAGTAGAGCGGACGCACAGCACAATAGTGGAGCTAACTAACTTACTAGTAAAGGAAACCAAAGGTAAACACGAAGAGGTGATATTCGAAGCAGTACGACAGTACAATAAAACCATTCACTCGGTCACAGGACATAAACCCGAGGACGTGTTTTTCAACAGAGGAGGATACGACTATAAAGTCATCGGAAATATAATTCGTTATAATCAAGAAAGAGATATCACCCAACAGAAGGCACCGAACAAACAAATTACTTACAAGAAAGGAGATATTATTTACGTTAAGGGGTCAGTCTACTTTGGAGACTCGAAAAAAAGGCTATATTCGTGATTTTTTTTTTGAGAAAACTATAAATGATAGTAATATAAAATTTGTTTGATTTATTAAATAAAGTCTTAAAATTCAGAAATAATTTTTTTTTTATTCAATTTTATAGTATTTTTAGTAAAAAAATAGCAGTGAAGCGTAACGTCTCAAACATGGGTTGGTGAGGCAGCTCCATCAGAACTCAAGAACGGCTTGTCTGAAACAAAAAAATCAAAATGTTTCAGATTCAGTAAGATACTGGCTACAAAATGACCCTCGGATATTAGGTTTTAATGAAGACAAAAAAAATGGCTGATAAAAATGGAAAATTTTTGATAGAACGGTTTTTTTTTCGCATATTTAAAAAAAATATATAGTAAAAATTTAAAATTTCAAAACCCCCGAGCGTCAATTTGGTGCAAATTATGTCTAGAATAGGTGATCCAAATTTTATGAAAATCGGTTGATTAGTTTTTGAGATACAGTGGAGCTAGATTTTGAAAACGTTGTTTTGAGAAAAACGCGTTTAAAGTTTTTAATGCACGCTATACGCGCAGGTAGACGAAATGATGTTCAGGTAAAAAAAAAATAGTTAGAGTGCTCGGATTTTCTTAAAATTTTTACACAATATTTCTGGATATATATACTTTCAAATTATGCAAAAAAAAAATTGAAAAATTTTAAAGTGACAAAGTAGACTAACCCCTTAAGAGAAGCCGAAGAAATAAAAAACACGATAGATTCATGAAAAAGATAATTGAACAGGATAACGGTAAAACAGTCGCAACAACTGATAATAGAATAATACACAAAGTTAACATCCGTACGAACTAGAAATGAATCTCATAATAATAATCTTGCTGTGCATAAACAGAATTAGTTCAGACACAAAAATTACTAGAGTCCAAATTGTAAATGAGGACACTTAATTTTAAGAGGGAGGAGAGTTAGTGTAACAGAAAACACACTACTGTACCGATGACATCATCCAATGTATGATACAGAATCAGTAGTTTATATAAAAATATTCCTATTTAAATATTATCAGCAAACAAAATATTTCTATTTTAACATTATCAGCAAATAGCAAACAAAATATTCATTTTAAATATTATCAGCAAATAGCAAACAAAACATTCCTATTTAAATATTGTATTATCAGAAAATAGTAAACAAAACATTCCTATTTAAATATTATCAGCAAATAATATAGTATATTTCTATTTTAACATTATCAGCAAATAGCAAATAAAAGATTCCTTTTGAACATTATCAGCAACCAATAAACAAAAGAAACCAGAGCCTATAAATAGACGATTAAGCATAGAAATAAGTTAGTCTTCTATTATACTGAAGCATATAAACTTCAGTTTAGAATTGATCTAAGTACATCTTGATACGAATAAAATATATTTTTATATTAATACATCAAAAGTACCTATTTAACTTGCGTTTGTTTTTCAACATTCCCATAAGAATGATGATATTTCGCATGCACGTACATATGTATGTACATGCAGGCATATCTATTTATAAGGACCAAAATGCGAAATGTGGAAAATGATGAGATTGGTGTAAATCTGAATCAGAAGAACTTGGAATTAACAGACTGACAATTGATAAATGTGTTGGTTTATTGATGAGTGTAGAGAACATAGGATTCAATTATTAGACTTTTTCGACCTAGTGCTTCTGCGAAAGCACTGCTCCTGTGCCGTTGAAAAAGTTCGATGGGCCAAGTAATGTTTTCGTATTAGCTCGTGGTTTATTGATGAGTGTAGAGAACATAGGATTCAATTATTAGACTTTTTCGACTTAGTGCTTCTGCGAAAGCACTGCTCCTGTGCCGTTGAAAAAGTTCGATGGGCCAAGTAATGTTTTCGTATTAGATCGTGTTTAATCCGAATTTCAAAGCGTGTTGGTTCGAGTCCTTGTTAATAATATTACTTACTAAATGCATAGAGATACGTAAATCATCGTCGCGAGTAATAAAAGCGACCAGTGCTGGCTTTGCTCGTAAACACAAAGATTAAAGGTACAATATAAACAGTGGACAAATATTAATTAATTTTGATAGAAATTGTTTTATTAGTGAGCTAGACTACGCCGAATCACTGGTATTATAGCTCTTATATTTTTGATGAAATTAAGTCTGAAATGAAGGTTAAAAATGTTTTTTCTAAAGCATTTCAACAATTCAAAATACGCCTGACAATAATATATTTTATTTGCGCCCGCGAAGAAGACACTGTACGACGCAGCCAAGCAAGTTCTTACGTATTTATCTTCTACAAGAGAACAAAAACGAATGGATTTTAAATTTTCATTAGTACGAAATTTCGAAGACGTCAACTTGTTTTAAGCTAACGGTGGTTCTTCATGAAATCTTTCCTTAACTCTCCCCTTCCTAAATTAAATCGTCCCGATTTATACCGAAATAATGTTTGTTCCTTGTTCTTGCCTAAGTAATTTTTACAGTTATTCACTCTAGTGTAAATATTGTTGCAAAGGACAATTTCCTTATCGCTGAAAATTTTTACATGCTTGGTTCTAAGTGGTGTGAATTTAAATAGTTTACAATGATTATTTATGATAGGATATTTGTATATTTGTTCGTATGATGTAGTAATTTCTGTCAATTAGTTACGTAGAATAAAAATGTGAATTCGTCAAATAAATATGCATCGTCGGTTCTAGTTAGAATATATATCCTGTTAGTTATAGTTGTTATTTTATTTTTTAATAGCGGTCGCCCCTCGGCAGGCAATGGCAAACCTCCGAGTGTATTTCTGCCATGAAAAAGCTCCTCATAAAAATATCTGCCGTTCGGAGTCGGCTTAAAACTGTAGGTCCTCCATTTGTGAAACAACATCAAGACGCACACCACAAATAGGAGGAGGAGCTCGGCCAAACATTCGGAAAATTGTTGATAAGAATTTCTTCTACTCTTTTGTCCATTTCTGTTTTTGAGTCTAATTGTCTGATAGTTATGTATTCTGAGAATTTATCTACTACTACTAAATATGTTTTGTGTTCATTAAAATAAATATCTAAATGTATGTATTCCCCTGGTTGTGTTGGTACGTATGATTCTTTTAATGGTTCTCTTGTGGGATTCCGTTCGTATTTGCCGTAAAGACAAGCTGTGCACAATTTGTTGTTGTTGCCTTAAATTATTGTTTTATGTTCGGCCAATAGTATTGTTCTAATAGTTCTTTTACATTATTTTTGTATCCCCTGTGTGCTCGATCGTGCGTGTTTAACTAATTCTAACTGTCCATATGGTTGTGTTATGTCTTCGAGTTTATTTGGTGCATATACGAATTTCATATCTGTAAACGAGGATGTTCCATATGTAGGTGTCCACGCAAGTGGGGAATGTTACTGATCGCCATTCACCTGGGAGTGGCCAGGACGATTCTTCTGCATATGGTTAAAGCAGCTCACAACGTCCGGGATTAGCCCAAGTATCCTCTGGGTAACTTCCGAACACCCGTTCAGGAGTGAGCTAACGTCAGCAGGTTGTGCGCTGGGTTTGGGACCCCTCACTTAAAAATCACCCCCATGAAAAGATTAAAAAAGGCTCGGATGAGACCGCCCTATACTGATGACGACCACTGCAAACGAAATAAGGATTACGATTTGAGGGCATACACCTGGAATGCTCGGCCCCTTAATGGAGAAGGTGCCACTGCCCGGCTGGTTGATGTCCTCGTGAGAGTAAAGGCTGACATCCTGGCCATTCAAGAGATGCGATGGATGGGACAAGGCAAGAAAAGCATAGGAACATGCGACGTCTACTACAGCTGCCATGTAAAGGGGCGCAAATTCGGTGTTGGATTTGTGGTGGGGGACAGACTTCGTCGTCAAATACTGTCGTTCACTCCGGTGGACGAGCGTCTCGGAACAATCCGCATCAAAGCCCGTTTTTTTAACATATCGCTAATTTGCGCCCACGCCCCGACGGAAGAGAAGGACAATGCGACCAAAGATTCCTTCTATGAGCGCTTGGAACTTTCCTATGAGCGCTGCCCCCGCCACCACATAAAAATCGTGCTTGGCGACTTCAACCCTATGGTGGGCAAGGAGGGAATTTTTGGTCCCACAGTCGGAAAATTCAGCCTGCACAACGAAACATCCGGTAACGGACAGAGGCTGATCGACTTTCCCGGGGCCCGAAACATGGTAGTCTGCAGCACCAGATTCCAGCATAAGAAAATACACCAAGCTACCTGGGTGTCTCCTGATCGAAAGACACGAAACCAGATCGATTATGTTGTGATAGATGGAGGACGCGCTTCTAGTGTATTAGATGTAGGTACGATCCGAGGACCCAACATCGACTCGGATCATTACCTTGTTGTTACCTTGTTGTCGCACATGCCTGTGTGCAACAAAAAACGTACATCTACCTACACAAAGAATGTTCAACATCGAAAAGTTGCAATCACAACAGAGAGATAGAAGATTCGCCAGTCGACTCTCACTCCTGCTCTCAGAGAGCACTGCCCAACAAACCGGCATGCACGAGCAATGGAGCAACAGTTCTCGTTCCCTACGTACCGCTGCCGAAGAAGGAATCGGATTCCGACGAGCCCGAAAAAACAGTTGGTACGACGAGGAATGTCATGCTGCCACAGAAAGAAAAGATGCACCCTATAGGGCCACGCTGCGATCGGGCTAACCGCGAGCCATGTGGGATCACTGCAGAGAGCTAAAAAAGGAAGAGAGACGTATTATCCGAAAGAACACGCGTGTTGGCGCGTACAGCTTTTTTGGGTGTTTGGCCGAGCTCCTCCTCCTATTTGTGGTGTGCGTCTTGGTGTTGTTCCACAAATTGAGGGGCTTACAGTTTCAAGCCGACTCCGAAGGGCAGATATTTTCAGAAATTCATATAGGTACATATATATTTTTTCTAATTAGTTTGACGCTTACGCAAGCAAAGTCGAGAATTTTGATAGCATCCTTTTGTCCACTAGCTTTTCGGTAGCCAGCAGCATATGGTCTTAATTGACTTTCCAATTTGGAATTAGTATCTGATTCAGGTACTTGTATCAAATCCGCATAGCTGGCGCTGCACATGGATTTGCATACTCATTACCACAACGCAAACAAACATACTTCATTGGCCAGAGAAGTTTACTATCAATGCTGGCATCTTGAAAATCAAAGCAATTTGCTAGGTTAAAAGTCAGACTCACAAATGAAAAAACCAAATTGGAAGTACAAGACCACGCTGTGCTTCTCGTAAATTGCTGCTTGTGATGGTTGGCATCTATAATTCATATCAACAAGATATGAATAAAACACAAAATTTTTTTAGCACAAGTACTTCGTCATGAAAACAGCCCTAAAATGAAAGAGTAAGAGATTGCGAATTCCGAATTTGCTGATCGTAAGAGTCTTTGAATAATCAAACAAAAGGAAGGGTGATTGCTTGTGGGTGAAGAAGAAGAGTAGGCGAAAGCAATGGAAACAAACAAACAAAAGACATTCTACGCACACACACATGCTTTCATCCACGGCGTCTTCGCATGAAGACGCAAACAAACTGCATTTGGAGGCTTTATTTAATTTGTGCTTTCACAATTTAATACTCGGCACTTTGTTTTTATTAGTTTGTTTAGTTTCAATCTCACACATTCGAATATTACCGAATTGATTTTCTCCTCCTTTTTCTTGTGTTGTTCGTTTGTTTTGTATTGGGAAGGGAGCTGTCGTCAGACTTGCGGATGTCAAAACCTTTAATAAATTCGCCATTTGGGTAATTGGTCATTTGTATCAACTAAAGAGGCCTTATTTAAAACAGAACATTTTAATATGAAAGAGATGTGTTGTTCCATGGCCGCAAAAAAAATGTGTTCACCATAACGCACAACTGTTTGTTTTATTAAAATTCATTTATCTCGATGGTGCATCTTATGTTATTGTATTTGGTGAGTTTTGCGTTTATAACTTCTTCATACTGTATTTTTGTAATTTCCGTATATTAATACATTCTGTGTATTAATGATTAATTTTAAAGATGCATATCAGACTTAAAAATGTATAAAGATGTATTGTTCGCGGATAATGCAAAAACTGAGGAAAAAAAAAACAAAAACTTTGAGGAAAAGGACTACGCTTGGAGGAAATAGCAGCGGTAAGACATACTATAAATAAACTTTATAAAGTTGTGATCCCGAATTTATTAATAGATTCGGAGTTTAGAAAAAGGTAGAGAAACCTCTATGGCTCCTTTTAATGTTGCAAAAGAATGGGCCAAATCTCTTCCGATAGCAATGCCATTTTTGGAAAATGTTGCAAACTCCACACGGTAAGTGATCATTACGCTAAAAGGCTTTGGCCCTTCAAAATGTAATTAAGAGTTGAGTCTAAGAAGTGGAAGATGAAAGGAAAGGAAATCAACAAAATTGAAAATACATGTGGCCTATTTGCCACTAAAATATTTATGTGTATACCTATATAATATAGTTGGCGCGCACGTTTGGCCGAGCTCCTCCTCCTATTTGTGGTGTGCGTCTTGATGTTGTTCCACAAATGGAGGGACCTGCAGTTTCAAGCCGACTCCGAACGGCAGATATTTTTATGAGGAGCTTTTCCATGGCAGAAATACGCTCGGAGGTTTGCCATTGCCTGCCGAGGGGCGACTGGTTTTATTAATTTTGGTTTCACCGAGATTCGAACCAACGTTCTCTCTGTGAATTCCGAATGGTAATCACGCATGAACCCCTTCGGCTATGGCGGCCGCCATTAAAATATTTACTTTGTCTTATTCATACTGTTATGAATTTTGTTACGTTAAAATCCAAATAAATCCCTCACATTGATTCCTCTGATTTCGATCACTACCTAGTCCTGCCATAAGTTCTGTTACAAGTTAAGTCCATTATAGGTATCAAATTATAATCCCTTTTTTAATGACGTTAGTTTTATTTAATCATGTAAACATTAAAAGTAAAAATTTTTATTCGAAATGGTCAACATTTTCTTTACGGCAAATGACGGTTATGAACACAGGAATATTGCTTTTTGGCCATAGCTGGGTGGTTTTTGCCTGGTGCTTTGGGCTGGAGCGGAATCTTCCTGGAAGATTCAACGCTTTTCATTGAAAAGAGCACCGCTCAACTGCTTCACCACGTCTTCTAAAACATCCTCCTTGTACGCTTGTGCCACGGTCTTAATCCGTTTTTCGCAGAAATGAAGAGATGTAACGCCTTTATAAGATATTACGGCCTATTACGGAGATGGATGGTGGTCACGCTGAACCCTTAGAATAACATTTTTTGCGTCTTTAGAAGTTGTTGAATCCTATGAACCATTCGAATAAAATAAATCCTGTGTTCTTATACACACATGTGTAGAACTTACCGCTTTTGAGAAATATGTTTTACTATGAATACTTTAAGGTTTATCGATTCTTGTTACTTCTGATCGTTTTCTGTGTGAAAATAGATGGTCTTTGATTAAAAATAAATATACTTTGTCAAGAATGGCTTTTGACATAGGAAATAAAATCAATTTTTCCACTTCATTGGAAAAAAATTGCACTCCTTATTTAACCTTGACCTGATTATACTGATTTATATTTATTCACAGCATTAAAGGGAAATTAATTAAAAAAGAAAAATTAAAACTCTTTGGAAACACAGCAACTAAAGCAACAAACACAAATAACACTCTATATCATCACTGTCAATAAACTGTTTCTACATTTTGCTTTTCAATTTCTTTAGAATGTGTTGCAGAGAACGTTAATGTATAGACAAGTCTCAATGACAGGAACGCAGGAACTCGTCACACAAGGACTAATAACCACAGTTACATTTTTCACCAAAAGTTAACGGCAAGAGACTGAATTATTTAAATTTAGCAGCAGTCGAGTAGAATTCGTTTGTGATTAGAAACAAAGAATATTAACGCTGTAGACCTGCTTTTTAATATGATCAATATGTTTGAATTTTTTCGAAATCATGCAAAATTATGAACATATATTAGGTGCGCAACTAAGTTCCAGGAGTCAATAGGTTTCAGTGTGAGTCGTGCTCTGATTAGCGTAGGACGTGTTTTTCTTAATACTAAAAGAGCCACTAAAGAAGCAAAATAGCAAAAAGTATAGTGAAGTATTGCGATGAGGGCGAAATGTCACCTTCAAAAAAAAATTAAAATCATGGCTAAAGCCAATACCGTGAAGCTTAAAAATGAAAACTTTTGGACACCTCTGCAAGCCCTTTCTGACTGTGATTCAGACATGGAGATAGGTGCCAACCACTCAAAGCAAAAAAAACCTGAGAAATTTTTATTCCACCTATCAAGGTGCTGGCAATTAGTAGTGACTATTTACTTAAACTTTTGACTGCAAAAGAAATTAAACATTTCCTTATTAAAAGAATATCAATGGGTGTTAAAATTATTTGTGAAAATATTAATGTGTATGAGAATGAATTGAGGGAAAATAAACTACAATTTTTTACCCATGGCTTAAAGAGTGATCGCGCATTCAAAGCGGTAATATAGTATACGGCTTAGAAAACAAAAGTGCCGAAAACGTCAAAGCCGAGTTAACTTCTCTCGGATTCAAATGCAAAGAAGTAAAAGCAATCATAAAGAATTACAATGATACTGATACTATATACGTTGTATATTTTGAAAATGGGACAGTGAGACTTCATGATCTTCGTCGAAATGTAAAATCGCTATTTCAAACGATTACACGATGGGACTACCAGCGAAAAAAAATACCAACCAACACAATGTCGAAATTGTCAAATGTTCGGTCATGGAGAGCGCGGATGCTTCATTAAAACAAAGTGTTCAAATTGCGCCGGTAAACATAAAACCATAGACTGTACAATTGCGAATAAAGTTCGGTGTGCTAACTGCAATAGCAGCCACAAGTCTACTGATCCGACTTGCCGAAATCGGGCTGCATATATGCAAATCAAACAAAAATTCAACAAGATTTCACAAGCACAATTTAAGCTGCAGTTGAACGATGAACAGTTTCCGAAGCTAAAGGCGAAAAGATTACAGCTGAACCAAAGGCTGCCGACTCCCACAACAACTACGCAGGGCTGGCGCTCTGGAAATAATGCGGCTACTGATAGCGTGTCAAATCATGATTCAATAATAAAAGGTTTGATCAGTAAGCAGCTTTCTCGTTCCCTCTTGACAAATCAGCTCCCTTAGCAATACACTGGGTTGGTAGCTTGAGAAATGTTTAGTAAAAGTGGAGGAAAAGTAAAATTTGTAGAAAAAACATTTCATTTTCAAAATGGTCTGCTTACGAGCAACAACCCGCTAAAGAGTTTTTATCGGACTATGGTAGTATGACATGGAATACATACTGCTTAAGTCAGGACATGATAGAGTAATTGAGGTAATCCGAGATTGATAAAAGGAGAATTTAAAAATCTTTATTTCTTATGATGTGGTGATTTAGAAGGAATTCATGTTTTGAAAAGAGCATTTCCCAAAGAGTTACGACAGGGAGAATAATGGGATAGTTCCGACGCAATCGATAACATTGCAGACCTCATTATGAGAAAGTTGGTATTGACGGTACTTGTTTCCAATGGATGGATGAAGTGTCCAGAGGAGGCTTAGCGAAGTACAGTACCAGCATGAAAAAGCTCCTCATAAAAACCATCCGCCTTTCGGATTCAGCCTAAAACTGTAGGTCCCTCCATTTGTGGAACAGCAAGACGCATGTCACAAATAGGAGCAGGATCTCGGCTAAGCACCTAACAGAATTGTAAGCGCCAATTATTTATTTATTTTTAACGAAATAGTTTCATATTGGCAAAACTTTGCAACTTCGTGATCGGTTTTAAATTTAAAAATTAATTCACAAAATAAAATCTTGATTTAAGTGAAATAATTTCTTGTTTTAATATCAGACTTGGTAACTTCCGCTAATAACTTCTATTTGTACCACTATTTAAATTCAAATATTAATTAAAATTTGTTTTTTAAACCGTTCGTTGTTTGCTTCCATTTAAGTAAAAAAATACTTTTTTGCTACCATTTTTACCAAAAAAGGATTTAATTTGTTCCCCTTTATTCACCTTCTTAAATACAACCTTTTGTAAGGGAGTGTCAAAAATCGAATGTCACTAGTGAGCAAACCTTTAATAATTGAATCATGGTGTCAAATTATTGTTTGTTCACGTACGAGGAAATCACTCAACTGACGCTCGATATTATTTCTAAGCTTAAAACATGTACCAGTAAAGGCCAACAATTTAATATTTAACTCAACTAGCTATTAAATATTTGTACTCAAGTAATAAGTGATGTCTGAACCGGATATAATTTTTTGGAACTGTAGAAGTATCCGTAATAAGTATTATGAGGTTTTTGATTTTCTATATCAAAACCACATCGACATTTGTTTGCTCAGCGAAACATGGCTCAAAAGCGAGAACAAATTATATCATCCACACTATTCGGTCATACGTAGGGATCGACTTATTTCAGCTGGAGGTGGGGTTGCCATCTTAGTCAGGAAAACAATTAATTATTATGAAATAGAAAATATCAAAACTAAAGTAATTGAAAACGTAGGAATTGAAATTGTTGGTAAAAATAATAGCAAAATTAAGATTTTTATTGTGTACTATCCGGGAGGTTCACCAACAAATGATCTGCGTAAATTTTATAAAAAAGACTTAAGACGTCTTTTTAATGTTAAAGAAAGTGTAGTGTGTGGTGATTTCAATAGTAAACATCGTGAAAGGGGTTGTGTAAGAGCAAATGCTTGGGAAAATATACTCAAAGAATTTTTACCATTTTTTCCAATTACCATTTCTTATTCAGATAATCCTATCTATATTCCATCTATGACAAGATCTTCACCGTCAAATCAAGATATTGTATTGACTAACATTCCAACTTACTATACGAGTATACATATATATGTAAGCCAATAGCTATTATATATTATAACTAGTATATATCTAAGCCAATAGCTATTAATGAATTGAATTCTGATCATTTGCAAGTAAACTTTAATTTGAAGATGGAGGATCCATATATTTCCAATTTTAACTGGGACTTATCAAATGCTAACTGGTGCTCATATAAGAAGTTTTTAAAAAATGCCCTTCAAAACACATCTACAAATTTAGAGGAGATTAACTCCAGCGAAGATGTTGGCGAAAATATAAAATTTTTGAGTAGTCAAATAATGAATGCAGTAAGAATTTCAGTCCCTCAGAAAACATCAAAGATTAATTTTGTTAAACTGCCACCTCATATATTAAATTTGATTAAAATAAGAAATTACTTTCGAAGGCAATGGAGCCACTACTGGCAACAGGAAGAACAGTTAGAGATATTTAGATTGTCTGGGCTCATACGGAAAGAAGTTTTTCAACATAGGAACAAAGAATAGAATAAAAGGATAGGTGAACTAGATACAAGAAGTAAGCCTTTCTGGAATATAAGCAAAGTTTTAAAATTCGATCAAAACAAAACTATTGTGCTAAGCCACGAAAAAGCAAAGGCATTTGCTCACACTTTCCAAAATAATCACAAACCTTCGGAGCACTTAAGCTCTAAACTACATGAAGATGCGGTAAATGAAAAAAATTTTAAAACTGAATTCTCTATATGCTAATACCTCACCAACCGACTATGTTAAGTGCGAATACATCGATTTATTAATTCAACAAACAGCTCTATGAAAATCCCCAGGTTTAGACGATATAAGGAATATAATGCTTAAGAATTTGCCTAAAATAACAGTTATTTTCTTGACATTTATTAGATATCAATTCATGTCTTAAGCTTCAGTATTTTCCGGATATATGGAAAACGGCAAAAGTAACTCCAATGCCAAAACCCGAAAAACCCCCAAATGAAATCGGAAGCTATCGACCAATAAGCCTTTTAAGTAGTCTCGGTAAAATATTCGAGCAAGTACTAAAAGATAAATTAACAGCATTTATTAATGAAAATAATGTATTGCAAGTACTAAAAGATAAATTAACAGCATTTATTAATGAAAATAATGTATTGCCTGCTGAACAGTTTGGATTTAGAAAATTTCACGGTACAACACACCAAATCCAGAGAATTTGCAACCATATAAAATCTAATTTCATTAATAAAAAGTCCACCGCTTTAGTCCTCTTCGACATTGAAAAAGCCTTTGACTCCGTTTGGCACAATAGATTGATAATTAAACTCATAGATTTTAAATTTCCAATCCAACTTATCAAGATTGTTCAAAGCTTTCTAAAAAATCGTTATTTCTGTGTCTGTATAAATAATGAATTTTCAGACCTAACGGAAGTTCCAGCTTGTGTCCCTCAAGGATCAGTTATAGGACCTATTTTATTTAATATGTATGTGTCTGACGTCCCTAAGTTTGACAACTGCCACTACGCCATGTATGCTGATGATATCGGTATTTTTTATTCGCACAATTCTGCTCATGACATAGTGAGTAAAATGCAAAGTGCGCTGAATCATATCGCAAGTTATTTTCACAGATGGAAAATAAAACTTAATGTTAGTAAAACGCAAGCCTTCTTTTTTACCAAAAAAAGAAGTCCATGCAATTTGCCCAGCATAAATCTAAATATTAATAGGCATGATATAAATTGGTCAAACACCGTTAAATATTTGGGCGTAGTATTAGACAAAAAGCTAATCTTCCGTGATCACATTCACCATATAAATAATAAATATAATATCGCAATCAAAATGCTATATGGGTAAGGGTGCGGCCAGAGTGAACGCTGAAAGCCGAGCCGAGATTGTCAGTGCGATAAAGATTGTCAGTGCGATAAAACTGGTTACATACAAGTCAATACAAATAAGCTTGTGTATAACACAGTAAGCGCCGACAAGAGCAGAGAGCAAAGCCGATGAGTGCGAGAAAACAGTTTCAAAGCGTTTTGCTCGCTTTTTTGGATTGTTGATGTTTACTTTTTAGTTGTGTTTTTAACACACTTTTATTAGGTCGGGTTGTATGTATGTATGTATGTATGTATGTATGTATGCATGTATGGGGAATCTTTGAGCTTAATTTTCACTGGCTTCTAAAAATCTGATCGACTTGAAATTTTGCACACCTATCAAGGACCGATGACAATGCAATAATTTGATAAAAGTTTTCCATTATCCTTATTAGGATTGCCAGGATTAATATTTTCTTTTTTTACCTGTGGGCAAAAAGCAAGGTGAATTTGGTTGTAAAATGAAAAATCTTTATTTATTCTTGTAAATCAATTTCATCCCCTTCAAAATAATCCCCTCTCGATAAAATACACCTATGCCAACGATTTTTCCAATCCCCGAAACATGCCATATAGTCCATTTCCGGTAATGGCCATCAGCACCTTCTTCGATTCAGCTTCTATCTCCTCAATTGACTCGAAACGCGTTTCCCGGAGTGGTCTTTTGAGTTTTGGGAATAGCCAGAAGTCACACGGAGCCAAATCAGGCGAATACGATGGTTGCGGAACGATGTGCGTGGCATTTTTGGCGAAATGGTCACGGAGAACGAGTGCAGTGTGAGACATTATCATGATGCAAAAACCAAGAGTTGTTGGCTCATAATTCTGGTCTTTTTAGATGAATTGCTTCACGTAAACGACGTATAACGCTTAAACAATATTCCTTATTAACAGTTTGGCCAGGTGGAAGGAATCCATAGTGCACCACACCACGAAAATCGCCAATGGAGTGGGGTAGCCGTTTCTCAGGTTCCCTCCACGAAATAAATATAATATAAATCATTATATAAATGATGAAATTCACCAAATTCATTCCTTTTTAGTGTAATTGGATGTTTTCCAAACTCTTTTGTGTTAATAATTGCATTAATCACACTAGGAGAAGCAAAATACTCTTCATCAGATGAATCCATTACCGTGTACAGCAATTTTATAAACACAAATGAACAACAAAATTAAATGACATAAGAGCAAAACACATGGAATAAACAAAATTTCAGCGCTGATTCTCGCATTCACTGTGTTATATACAAATTTTCTTCTCGCATGAAAATAAGCGTCAATAAGCTCGGCTCGGCTCGGCTCGGCATCAGCGTTCACTCTGGCCGCACCCTAAGGCTTTCTCAAGTGGGCATCAAAATTACCAAAGTGAATATTTTGCGATGAAATTCAGCCAGGACTGAGTTCTATCATCCAGAAGCACACTCAGAAAATTTTGTTGTAAAATTCTAAATAGTTTTTTTTCGAAGTTTTTTGCAGCACTTGAATAATTATCATATTTCGCGTCTCCGATTACAACGATTTTTCAACTGCAGACTGATAAAGGATGATATTTTCCAAAAACGTTATTTTTGTTCCGAAACTTGATGTTTTGTTTTTGTAAAAATTTTTTTTTAATAAACAATTAAAAATTTAACTAATTTCTGCACCTCTGGGATGAAATTTTTTTAAGGATATTAACGTAATAAACATCTGTGCATTTATGTATGTATTGTATGCATGTACTTTACGAGAAATGTGATAATTATTCAAGCGCTGCAAAAAACTTCGATAGTTAATAAAAAAAACTATTTAGAATTTTACAACAAAATTTTCTGAGTGTGCTTCTGGATGATAGAACTCAGTTCTGACTGAATTTCATCGCAAAATATTCACTTTGGTAATTTTGATGCCCACTTGAGAAAGCCTTACCCATATCCTTTAATCAACAGGAAATCGGAGCTCAGTACTGAAAATAAACTTGTAATATACAAAGTAATTTTCCAATCAATTATGCTCTACGCATGTCCTGTATGGGGAACATGTGCAAAAACACATATAAAGACCTTGCAAATACCACAAAATAAGCTTCTGAGAACGATGCTTAATTTACCATGGGACTATTCCACAAAACGGTTACACAACGAAAACAAAATAGAAATGATATTCTCACGAATCGAAAAACTTAATGATAAGTTTAATATAATATAAAATGTGGTTATTCTAATAACCAATTAATATTAGATCTGGTTCAGCATGTTTAAGTCATCAAATATCTGCATTGTACATGTACATAACTTCCCTTTTCTTGTTTTCTGTTTTTTCATAAGGGTTTTTATAGTAGTTTTCCCCCCTTAATTTAATTTATATATATTGTTCAACATTATCTTATCGAAAAAGTGTATTTAAGAATTAAGATAGCGTACACCATATTCTGCAAATTAGGTTTAACCAAAAAAAATTTTATATTGTTCGTTTTGTTTTTACTACTTATATATATATATATAATTGGCGCGTACACCCTTTTTGGGTGTTTGGCCGAGCTCCTCCACTTATTTGTGGTGTGCGTCTTGATGTTGTTCCACAAATGGTGGGACCTACAGTTTCAAGCCGACTCCGAACGCCAGATATTTTTATGAGGAGCTTTTTCATGGCAGAAATACACTCGGAGGTTTGCCATTGCCTGCCGAGGGGCGACCGCTGTTAGAAAAATCTTTTATTTTTTTTTATTTATTTATTTTTTTTTTTATTAATTTTGGTTTCACCGAATTCCGAATGGTAATCACGCACCAACCCATTCGGCTACGGCGGCCGCCTTAAACTGCTTAATAATAATAAATAAATAAATAATAATTAAAAAGTCAATAGGTTCCGCCTGTAGTGTGTGCTAGTCGATTCTAACATAACCTAAACGTAATAAACCAGGCCTTCGACACATTAGTGATTTTGTTTTGGTATCATATACTTTTGGTCTTGTGAAAATGTCTGATTTTGTGCCGAATAATCGTCAATTACGCTACAGAGAGCTAAAAAAGGAAGAGAGACGTATTATCCGACAGAAGAAACGAGAGGCCGAAATACGTGAGTGCGAGGAGCTTGAGATGCTGGCCAATAGGAACAACGCCCGAAAATTTGACCAGAAAGTTCGGCGGCTTACAGAAGGTTTTAAGACCGGGGCGTTGTCCTGTAAGAACAAAGACGGCGATCTGGTGACTGACGTACAGAGCAATCTTAAATTATGGAGGGAACACTTCTCGAACCTGTTAAACGGTGACAGCTGCGCATGTCAAAGAGAATGTGAAGATCCCGATACCCCAATCGTTGACGACGGAATTGTCGTTCCGTTACCCGACCATGACGAGGTGAGAATAGCAATATCACGGCTAAAGAACAACAAAGCCGCGGGCGCCGACGGACTGCCGGCTGAGCTATTCAAACATGGCGGCGAGGAGCTGGTAAGGTGCATGCATCAGCTCCTATGCAGAATATGGTCGGATGAAAGCATGCCTGCCGACTGGAATTTAAGTGTGCTCTGCCCAATCCATAAGAAGGGCGATCCTGCAATTTGTGCCAATTACCGCGGGATTAGTCTTCTAAATATCGCCTATAAGGTTCTAGCGAGCGTATTGTGTGAAAGGCTGAAGCCCACCGTCAACCAACTGATTGGACCTTATCAGTGTGGCTTCAGACCTGGAAAGTCTACCATCGACCAACTATTCACAATACGCCAAATCTTGGAAAAGACCCATGAAAGGAGAATCGACACACACCATCTTTTCGTCGACTTCAAAGCTGCATTCGACAGTACGGAAAGGAGTTACCTGTATGCCGCGATGTCTGAATTTGGTATCCCCGCAAAACTAATACGGCTATGTAAGATGACGTTGCTCAACACCAGCAGCGCCGTCAGAATTGGGAAGGACCTCTCCGAGCCGTTTGATACCAAACGAGGTTTCAGACAGGGTGACTCGCTGTCGTGTGACTTCTTTAACCTGATGTTGGAGAGCATCGTACGAGCCGCAGAACTTAATCGCTCAGGCACAATTTTTTATAAGAGCGTACAATTGCTGGCGTATGCCGGTGATATTGACATCATTGGCCTTAACAACCGCGCTGTTAGTTCTGCCTTCTCCAAACTGGATAAAGAGGCAAAGCGAATGGGTTTGGTGGTGAACGAGGACAAAACGAAGTACCTCCTGTCTTCAAACAAACAGTCGGCGCACTCGCGTATCGGCACCCACGTCACTGTTGACAGTTATAATTTTGAGGTTGTAAAAGACTTCGTGTATTTAGGAACCAGCATTAACACCGATAACAATGTCAGCCTTGAAATCCAACGTAGAATCTCTCTTGCCAACAAGTGCTACTTTGGACTAAGTAGGCAATTGAGCAGTAAAGTCCTCTCTCGACGAACAAAATTAACACTCTACAAGACTCTCATCATGCCCGTCCTAACGTATGGCGCAGAAGCTTGGACGATGACAACATCCGATGAAGCGACGTTTGGAGTGTTCGAGAGAAAGATTCTGCGTAAGATTTTTGGACCTTTGTACGTTGGCAACGGCGAATATCGCAGACGATGGAACGATGAGCTGTATGAGCTTTACGACGACATAGGCATAGCGCAGCGAATAAAGATCCAGCGGCTACGTTGGCTGGGTCATGTCGTCCGAATGGAAACAAACGCTCCGGCTCTGAAAGTATTCGATGCGGTACCAGCTGGTGGTAGCAGAGGAAGAGGAAGGCCTCCTCTGCGTTGGAAAGATGAGGTGGAGAAGGACTTGGCTTCACTTGGTGTGTCCAATTGGCGCCGGTTAGCACGAGAAAGAAACGACTGGCGCGCTTTGTTAATCTCGGCCAAAATCGCGTAAGCGGTTATCGCGCCAATTAAGAAGAAGAATCGTCAATTACGGGAAGTGTTGATTTTCCTCCTTCATTCGAAAAAAATGGCGGCTGAAACGCATCGAGAGCTACAGAAAGGTTATGAAGATGCTGCTTTAAGTGAAACAACGTGCCGAGAGTGGTTCCGTCGCTTCAAAGCCGGCGATTTTAATATTGACGAGCGTCCATCTGAAGGAAGTCCAAAAACCTTCGAAGACGCTGAACTGGAAGTATTGCTATGTATTTGGTGGGGCCAAGTTGGTGTTATTTATTATGAACTGTTAAAAGCAAGCGAAACCATCACTGAGGATCGATATCGACTTCACTTGAGCCGAGCACTGTGCGAGAGTGGCCGCAATACGCGGAGAGGCATGAAAAAGTAATTTTGCCCGTTAAAACCTATCTGGAAACACTGAAATTGCAAATCCTACCCCACCCGCCATATTCTCCAGATATTGCGTAGTCTGATTATCACCTGTTCCAATCGATGGCACATGGTCTAGCTCACCAGCAGTTCCATTCATATGAAGACATCAAAAAATGGCTTGATCCGTGGATAGCATGAAAAGATAAACAGTTTTACCGCGACGGTATACGAGATGTACCAGAGAGATGAGAAAAGTATTGCCCATCACTTTCAATGATTCACTTGTAACCATTTTTTCAGAATAAAGTTGTATTTTCATCAAAAAAAAAAAACTGCGAGAACTTAGCTGCGTACCTAATATTTGTATATGTAAAGGGTTTCAATAAGAGGTGCTATTTTGATTTTGAAAGAAAAATGCTATTTTTTAATATAAATGATCGGATGTTTATCTATACTAATATTATAAAGAGGAAAACTTTGTTTGTTTGTTTGTAACGAATAGGCTCAAAAACTACTGGACCGATTTTAAAAATTCTTTCACCATTCGAAAACTACATTATCCAAGAGTAACATGGATTACATTTTATTTTGGAAAAAAATAGGGTTCCGTAAGATATTTGGATTTTTCGGACACAAACTGAAAAAAATCTTATATATAAAATAAAGTCAACTTTTTGTGTGTGTTCGCTAACCGGCCGTGTCTCCACCGAATTAAACAAAACTTACACACATTGCTAAGAAGGTATTGAAGATGGTTTCCGTATAGCTTGGATACCTATTGGTGGATAAGGCTCGAGATATAGGTCAAAACGTGGACCCGGGTAACCTTCGGATGTGTATGTACAATATGGGTATCAAATGGAAGCTGTTGGTGAATGCTTTAGTTCAGAGTACTTTTCATGCCGCTCCGTGACTGGGGTCTCGAGATATAGGTCAAAACGTGGACCCGGGTAACCTTTGGTTGTGTATGTACAATATGGGTATCAAATGAAAGCTGTTGATAAGTGCTTTAATACGGGGTAATTTTCATACCTATTGATGACTAGGGTCTCGAAATATATGCCAAAACGTGGACCCGCCGTGTCTTTGCACCGAATTAAACCAAACTTACGCACATTGTTAAGTAAGTATTGAAAATGGGTTTCGTAAAGTTTGGTTGTAATTCGGAGCACTGGCAACGGGTACAGCGTTCTTTTGAGCCAGCCATAATGTCGCTTACCTTTTTAACGCTTGGGGCGGAACTGAACTGTCAAATTGACAGTGTGAGTTACAATGTGTCAATATTTCTTTCTGATTTGGATGCCATAAGGAAAAAACGTAAGTGCAACATGTAAAAATTGTTTGTGAATTCTTTTGGGGTGGATTTTGGAACAGTGAATAATTTCTTACGAAATTCGAGAATTTAATGTGAAATCCGAATGAAATTATGTGTTCGTGGAAAAAAACTTTTTTTTCGTTTTTTTTTTTTGAAAAATAAAAATGGATAATGGTTAAAAAAGCTCCAATGCTTAATAAAACATATAAATTGAAACGAAAAATTCATGGATGATCAGGAAAAAAGACGATTGTTTATTCATATGCGTTGATTTGAAATTTAAAAACAATCTTCTTTTTTCCTGATTTTCAATTTATATTTTATATTTACTCAAAAACAAATAGAAAAACAAAAAATATTGTTTATGCCAAAGCGCTTGAATAAAGAATAAAGAAATAAATAATATGAAAACCATATATTTTCTGTTCTAAACCATATCTATTCTATTTTAGTGTGCCCAGCGAAGGGGGCCGGGTTTGCTAGTTTCATTATAAAGAGGAAGGTATGCCGTTAACAGTGGAAAATAATGGGCAAATATCCACCACGACCACGCTTACAGGACAATATCCTTTTCATGAAATTTTCCATAACCAAATTGCAAAGTGGCTGCCCTATGTCCTCGATAGTCTCACGAACTCCACCTTTGAGGTCTTGAATATACCCTGGGCTGTTGGCGTAGACCTTCTCTTTCAGGTGGCTCCAAAGAAAAAAGTCACAAGGCGTTAAATCCGTGGTCGAGCGATAACACGGTCCGGAAACTTTACCCGTAAAAGATCAATGGTCTCGTTGATTTTGTGGTACATAGCGCCGTCTTGTTGAAAATAAACGTTGTCCAGATCAATACCATCCAATTCCGGCCGAAAAACTTTGTTAATCATCTCTCGATAGCGCAATCCATTCACCTGTAACACCTCTTTATATACATATACAAGTATATAATCGGCGCTTATACCTTTTTTGGGTGTTTGGCCGAGCTGCTCCTTCTATTTGTGACGTGCGTCTTGATGTTGTTGCACAAATGGAGTAAATGGTTTTTTACGAGAGCTTTTTCATGACAGAAATACACTCGGAGATTTGACATTGCCTGGCGAGGGGCGACCGCTATTAGAGAAAACTTGTTCTTCATTTCGGTGTTTAACGGAGATTCGAGCCTACGTTCCCTCCGGTTTCCGAATGGTAGTCACGCATTTATCCATTCGGGTACGGCGTGGCGCGTACACTCTGTTTGGCCAAGCTCCTATTAGTGGCGTGCGTCTTGATATTTTTCCTCAAAGTGAGGGACCTAAAGTTTCAAGACGACTCCAAATGGCAGATATTTTTTATGAGGAGCTTTTTCATAGCAGAAATACACTCGGAGGTTTGCCATTGCCTGCCAAGGGGTGACCGCTATTAGAAAAAACTTTTTCTTAATTTTGGTGTTTCACCGAATGTGGCTACGGCGGCCACCAAATGTAATAAATTTTAGAAATCAAAACTGCATATACAGGGTGGCTGATTAAAGCCGCTATCAAAGAAAAATTGAATAACTTTTTTTCTTTTTAAGGGGGGAAGCTGGTCTAGAGCGCAAAAAATGGGCACATTTTATGAATTTATTTTGACTCAACAAAGGAATCAATCGAAAATCTGTGAAATAGGTTTAATAATATAGCTTTCATGGTACAAATACAAAGTTTTTCGTCTGAATTAATTTCAAAATGGCCGCTGTCCAGCAGTTCTCCTAAGGCGCCTTTTTTTCTAGTGGGTCCATTGCCGAAGACGTAAACTCCTTAATTTTTGTCCTGGATCAAAAAATAAAATTTTTTTAGTTTCTATATAACAACAGAAAGAGACGTAAGTAGGATTTTTTCGATATTTTGTTTTTTCGCGAAATGGTGCACGTTTGAACAAAAAGTTACAATTTTCACTATAAAGAACGACATAAAATTGTTGATTAAAAAAAAAACTATGTAATATAAATAAAAAATCCTACGTACGTCTCCGGAGAAAGGTATTTCGAATGTATTGTCAAAATTTCGTAAGAATCGGTAAAGATTTGTTCGAGTTATGTCTTCGGCCAGTTTAAAAAAAGTGATTTCGAGAAAAACGCGTTTAAAGTTGTAAGTAGCGTTCGGGGCATACCTGCGAGGCACTGCCGTCGAATGAAAAATTTGGGCATTTAGACATTTTTGCTGGCATCCCTCATTTGGTATATTATTTCTAAGACCCTAAAGCACCTTTTAAGACAAAAAAAATTTTTTCGATTTTTTCAAAATTCTAGACCAGCTTCCCCCCTTAAGTTATCTGTTCCATTTTTGTTTTAATTTGTAGATTGATCTTTAAAATTCGCCGCTTTCACGCACTGGAGTCCGTAGTTTTGGTACAGAGAGAGTACAGGAGGATGTTTGGCGGCGATCCCCCGAGCAGATGGACCATAATGAGACTGGTGAATAATTTTGCTGAGCAAGGAACAGTCGCAAGAAGGCCTTATCATCGAAACCCACCAGTTCGGACGGAGGAAACGATCGCTGCTGTAGCTGCATCTATACAAAGCAATCCAAGGGTTTCAACAAGAAGCTTATCTGCTTAACTTGGTGTCAGCCGACAGTCTTTGCAAACAATAATGTACAAAGATTTAGACTTATTTCCCTACAAAATTAAAATTGTTAACAAACTGAATGCAGCAGACTTGCCGATTCGCTTGGAATTTTGCCAGAAGATCCTGCAAATGGTGGAAGAAGACCAAAACATGTTAAACTGCCTTTTCATGTCTGATGAGGTCCATTTCGATTTAAACGGCAATGTGAACAAACAAAATTGTCGAATATGGAGCACTTCTAACCCACAGATACTCCACGAGACGGAATTGCATCCTCTTCGTGTGACAGTGTGGTGTGCGGTTTCTTCACGCTGTATTGTCGGGCCTTATTTTTTTGAAGAAAATGGTCACACCGTTACGGTTACTGGAGACCGTTATTTGAAAATGCTGAAAGAATTTTTCTATCCAGAACTACTCCGAAAGAGAATTCCTTTCAACTGTGTGTGGTTTCAACAAGATGGGGCAACGTCTCACATAGCCCAGACTGTTATGACAGAGTTGCGACGAAAATTTCCCAACAAACTGATTTCAAGAAACTTCGAATTTCGTTGGCCCCCCAGGTCGCCTAACCTTACTGCACCTGACTTTTTCTTGTGGGGTTTATGTAAACAAGAAGTTTATAAAACAAAGCCAACAAATTTGGATGAACTAAAACAATCCATTCGGGCAACAATTGCGGCTATTCCTGTCGCAACTATCAAAGCAGCAATGAACAACTTTTTACTAAGATGCCGCACTTGCGTCAACGAGCATGGGGGGCATTTAAATTCAATTATTTTTAAAACTATATAAGCTACATTTAATAAAATTTAATGGCCTTCAACTTGAAAAAAAAAATAAATGAATTCCATACACTAAAAAAAAAGTTATTTGAGTTTCTTAATGTAGCAAAATTCATCAGCCACCCTGTATAAGGAAAAAAATTAGTTCAAAAATATGCGGCTTTGGCCCTTGTTGTTATGAACAGCGCTGCACAGCTCAACTCAATATTAAATATTTGCCACTTTGGGATTCATCCTAAGGCTGAATGTATGTACAGTAACATTGAAATAAGTCGCATTCTGAATTCAGTGTAAGTTTCTAACTTTGCGGCTGTATACATATAGTATGTATGTTTTTGTGCAGTTTTTATCAATTGGAGAACTACATACGTAAAGTAACATACAGTACATACATAACTGTTCATGAACCAGTCGCGAAAAATCGTTTGATCCATCCAAGCATTCTTTTGAGAATAATAAGCCACAGGAAGAGCATTCATGTTTGATTTTGTGTAACAACGTGGACGTTTAGCCGTATGAACTACAACTAATGGGAGCCTATTACATCTTGAATTTGCGCTAACCATCAATGTTATTCGTTGCTTTTGCATTTTCCATCCAGGTGCATAGCTATTCACACAAAAATCGAGTGCCGTTTTTGGGAGTCCTTTATAGTTCAGACCCGTTTCATCAGCATTGAAAACTTGCTCACGGGTAAAACCATGATTTTCGACGAAAATTTTGAAATTTTTTGTGCATTTTTCGATTTCGTTGGCACCTATGGAGCTCATCTTTTCACTTTGTATCGAAACTTCCTTCACGCCATGTCGATTTTGCCAGCCATACAACCAACCTGAGCTAGCTTTGAAATCCTTCGGACCTCCTAGCTTTTCATTAAAAAATAATGCCTTTTCTTTCAATATTTGACCAGATAATGGAACGCCTTTGCTCCGAATTTGATTAAACCACAAGAATAATGCTTCATCGACTTTTTCATTTAATGCCTTTTTCATCGTTTTACGTTTTTTTGACCGACCTCCCAAAGATTCCATCGACGCAGCATATTGTTTGGTTTGAGTGGCATCTTTTTTAAAATCTTGAATCGTCGTGCGTGGAATATCATATTTTTCAATTAATGAAACAATTGTTGAACCTTTTTCTATTTCCTCAATAATTTTTTTTTTCGTTTCAATAGTGACCACTACTCGTTTACGATTCGGTATTTTTTTTGTTGTTCAAGGCTCCATTTTAAATGTCTGCTCATCATGAAACTCACATCAAACTGAAAATCTCATTGTACTGAATGTCACATCGAAAAAGAATTCCAAGAATTTGCTCTGCTGTGTTCACACGCATTTCTATCGAGCGAACGAAAACAAAAGAAAATCAATGAATAAAGTGAAAAACAAAAGTATTGCGCGAGGAGTTTTGTTCCAACATGATTTCGACCGTTTCATGACTATTATTGCAATATGTATTGTGGAAAATCTTAAAACGTGACGGTTAATAGAGGTGACGGATAACAGAGAGACGGATAATCCAGGGAGTACTGTACTAATTAATTATTTACCGACTATCGGAATAATAATAAAAATAATTCTTTCGAAATTTTTGTTGGTATACAATTGTTCAGGACAGAACTTTTTCATAAGCTACTTGTGCTGTTTTCTGCATCTTATTGTATGATACATTCCTGTTCGCACTTGACGCACAGCAGCTGCGGCTGTCAAGAATTTAGAAGACATATTTACACATATATGGGTGCAAACATGTATACGCAGCCGCAACCATTCGACATGACAAAAATTCACGATTCACCAAATATTGGCAAATATTTCCCCAAGAAATATTCCAGTATTGATAATTTTCGAATGATCGTCAGTGATTTCTTAGAATTTTAGCTTTGGACGACAGGACGAGGAATAAATGGCCTATGTATGCGGTTATATGTACATGCACATGTATATATAATACTAATAATCATAGTTTTATTGGAAGTTCAGAATACAAATATGTTCGTACATAGGCTAGGGCATCAATTGTGCAGATTCAAATAGAAATATATATGTATGTACATACTCGTATATGAATATGCAAAAGATAATTGTTTTAGCATTTTTTAGGCAGGAATTCGATCTTTTTAGTTTTACTCCCTAATTATTTTATGTAAATATGATAAGGCGATGCCTCGTGAGGTAGGTCATGGTCACTATACGAATTAAAAATGGATTTGAACTTTTGCTTAGTTGCCCTATATATGCATATGGGTTTCATCAAATTTTTAATTTATTTATTTTAATTTTCAAAGCGTTATACAATTTAGAAAATGCATAAAAATAAAATTTCGTTCTAAGGAACATAGAAATGCACCTTCAAAAGATTTTCAAAATGCCGTCGGCAATTTGATTTCATACAGAACCCAAAAACCGCGCAGAGCCAATCCAGGCCACAAACGGACAACAAATCGAAACAATCGGTTGAAACTTTGCCACTCACGTGTGGATTTGTTGACGATTTTTGCTGAAAACAGTGAAGACCGCACGGAATCCCTTACCGCAGTCCCTTACCGTGCACAAAACTGAGCCCGTAGATAACAGCTGTTTTAGTTGGTTACATACATACAAACTATATTTACAAAATCCATCGGTGACAAAAAGGATGAAGAAGACATCGAAATTTGCGACTTATTTCTTAATTTATTTCAACTATATATTTTATATAAAAAATACAAGGACCAAAAAAAGTGCAAAGGTATAAAGTTCGGCCATTAAATAGGAATTGGGGCACAAGTGGTTATCAAATCCAAATGTTCCGCCGAATGAAAACATTGGAGCCTGATGAATTGTTTTCACACACAAGGCCTGTGTATGAACTGTGTATGAGCTGCTTTTAAAATTAGTGAGCAGTTCCTTGAGGAAACCAAAACAGCGGATTGGTCCTGAGGAAAGACTATCTGTAGTTTTGCTGTATGCATATTGAGAAAGCGAGGCTTCAATTCGATAAATATTTATTTCTTATTGGTTGTTTAGATATTTGTCACAAGGTGTATCTGTGCAGAGCATTGCATGGAGTTATAAGTTAGGTGCAAAGACTGTGCGCGAAATAATACAGGAAACTTGTGAAGTTATCTGGCGGCTACTTTCTCCAGTTTACGTTAGCGAACCTACAGAATCCTAGTACAAGGATATTGCAAAGGATTTTTTTGATATGTGGAACATTCCAAATTGTGTTGGTGCAATCGATGGCAAGTATGTTGCAATCAAATGTCCAGCCAAGTCAAGTTCGATGTATTACAACTACAAAAAATTCTTTAGCATCGTTCTGATGGCCGTTTGTGATGCCAAGTATACTTCACTGCAGTAAGCATCGAGAGTTATGGTAGTCAGAGTGACGGAGGTAATAAAATTTAAATGTAATAAGTTATTTCACCTAATACATAGGTATGTATATTTTACAGGCATTTTTCAACTTTCATCATTTGCACAGAACTTGATGCAATATACTTTGCCACTACCGCCTCCCACGCGAATATCTATGGAATCGCCCCAACCACTACCACATTTTTTCGTTGGTGATGCTGCATTCCCATTGAGAACAAACTTGATGCGTCCATATCCCGGTTTTAACTTACCAAGAACCAAGCGGATTTTTAATTATCGCCTTTCAAGAGCGCGTAGAGTAATAGAGACAAGCTTTGGAATATTAACGGCGCGATGGAGAATTCTTCGCACCACGATTGAATGTGACCCTAAAAATTGCGAAAAAGTAGTGCTAGCCTGCATTGTTTTACACAATTTTATAATTTTAAACGATCACAATCGTTGGTATTGCCCTGAAAATTATGTTGATCGACAAGAACCAGGAAAAATCGTTCATTGTGGGGAATGGCGACGAGAAATAAATAGTGAATCGTCATTAGCACGTATACGGACTACAATTCGGAGAGCCTCAACAAATGCATTTAATATCCGCGATAGGCTTGCTGATTATTTCATAAATGAATGAGCTTTACCATACCAAAATGACATAGACCTTTCCATTGGCGGACCCTACATATAAAATTAAAACACATTTGAAGTGAAACAAATATATACATATAATGAATTATTTTATTATTTATGTTTATTTATTTATGAATTTTATTTACGAACTTTTAGATATGCAATTTATTTACATAAATATACTTACAAATATAAAGTCCAACTGTAAATTTATGCAATTAAAAATATTTTGAAATATTTTCATTCTTCAAGTAGTTCTTTTATTATTGCAAAATTCAGGTACAATGTATACATACTTAAAAAATCACAGTATTCTCGTATACGCATATTTACAAAGTTTACATACTTAAAAAACCCAGCATTCAGGTATACGCATATGTACAAAGTTTACATCCTTAAAAAACCCAGCATTCAGGTATACTCATATGTACAAAGTTTACATATTTACAAAATCACAGTATTCAGGTATACGCATATGTAAAGGGTGTTTTTTTTAGAGGTTAGGTTTTCAAGATGAAATAAAATGTATATAATTTAATGTTATGGCCAAGAATTTAGCTTTATTATAAAGATAAGGGTTTGCCATTATGTTTTAAAAATGATTTCGGGCAAGTGGCCGCCGCGGCTGGCTCGAATAAATTCCAGCCGAGAGGCCCAATTTTCCACCACTTTTTGCAGCAATTGGGGCCGCATGTCAGCAATAACGCGCCGAATATTCTCTTCCAAGACGTCAATCGTCTTGGGCTTATCTGCGTAGACAAGCGACTTCACAGAGCCCCACAAGAAATAGTCCAGCGGTGTTATATCGCACGATCTTGGAGGCCACGCGACTGGTCCACGGCGCGAGATAATGCGCTCACCAAAAGTTTCCTTCAATAAATCGATTGTTGCGTTGGCTGTATGGCATGTAGCGCCGTCTTGTTGGAACCAAAGGTCGTCCACATCAACATCGTCCAATTCAGGCACGAAAAAGTCATTAATCAAGGCCCTAAGCGCTCTCCATTGACTGTAACATTATGGCCGGCTTCATTTTTAAAGAAATATGGACCAATGATTCCCTCTGCCCATAGAGCACACCAAACAGTGACTTTTTGAGGATGTAACGGCGTCTCAGCAATGGCTTGTGGATTATGTTCACTCCAAATGCGACAATTTTGCTTATTGACATACCCATTCAACCAAAAGTGAGCTTCATCGCTGAACAAAATTTTCTTCGATGCGTCGCGCGAACCGAACCATTATTTTCGTAATAAATTTGCACGATTTGCAAACGTTGTTCAGGTGTAAGTCTATTCATTATGAAATGGCAAGCCAAACTGAGCATAAATCAAGTGACAGCTGTCAAAAAGACCATCTACGAAAAAAGTAGTGCCAACTTGAAAACCTAACCTCTAAAAAAAACACCCTTTACAAAGTTTATATATTTACAAAACCACAGTATTCAGGTATACGCATATGTACAAAGTTTACATATTTACAAAATCACAGTATTCATATTCCAAATTCTTTCTTTTCTTATGCTATAAAATTCAAAATTCAAAGATTCTTAAAAAGTAAACTTAAAAATATTCAATAAAAGATAAAAATAAAAAAAAATTCAACGAATTATAAAGCTAAATGAAAAAAAATTCAAATTAAGATAAAAATAAAAAAAAATTCAACGAATTATAAAACTAAATTAAAAAAAATTCAAACTAAGAAAAAAAAACTACGAACCCTCATTCCGGCTCCTGCTCTATTTTAAATATCACCTCCAGGATTCTCTGCATGGCCCGGGCTTGCTTAGCTACACTCATTTTGGCAACCATTGAGCCAATCATATAACCGAATGAGTCCTCTGATTAGTTTTCTTTTTCTATGCATCTCTTTTTCAAGAGATCGATTGCTTCCAAGATGTCATTCTCAACCTCAGTACTTCTGTCGCGTTTTTTTCCACTAGGTCGCTGTGACTGTGACGCTGATGTTGATGGCAATGGTGAATCTACATCATCAAAAAACTCTTCTGGTGGCACTATTGGTGGCAACAGTGAGGGCATAGAAGAAGCAGTTGAAGGCGTAAGCGAAGCTACTTCTGGGCACACATTTTGTGAGCACCTAATTCTTTAAGAAAACATTATTAGTTATCGCTTTATAAAAATATTCCAACTATACTTACGGTCGAGGAATAACATGCGGCCTCTGGTATTCTGCTCCGCTGCCTGATGGTGCTTCTGATTTCCAGGCTTCTCTGCCATACCGATCGCGAAGAGCTAACCACCTCCGTCTGCATAGCTAACCTTTAAAATAACTTTGTTATGAAATTTGAAATACTAGTAAACATAGCTCCCACTCACCACTTGTGCGCAGATCCTTTCCGATCTGTTCCCATATCAACGTTTTCCTTCCCTGGAACTTATATAAAGGATTGCTCTTGTCGTAGAGTTCCTTTTTGTCTTGTACTAGCGATACAAGATGCTCGCCGTTCAGCGCCATTTCCGTGTTTAATATGTTTCTACACAAATTTGTGAATATATATGCATATGCATCTGCTTGTATCGACACAATGTTGTCATTGATATTTTTGCTTACACACTTTTTCACACATCCGCGTTATCAGTTACAATTTTTCATTGTTTAATAAACCAAAGCCAAAAACCAACAAATGCAAATAGTTCATTTATCTATAATTAACATTATTCAACAGTATTTTTAAGCTATTTTATCAAAAATTATCATTTTTCTAAGTTTATTTTGTAAATGATTTCAAAATTTACTGCTTGGCAACACTGTGTGGTGAGAGAGCAATCAGCTGGATCGGTATTACCGAATTTTTTTAATAATCGTGAAATAAAATCTACGGTACTACGATACGGAAGGAAGGAACTTTTCGTTTACATGGGGTTCTCATTAGTTTGATCGAAACAGCTGAGTCGGGATTGCGTTTACGGCCTTCACTGTTTTCAGCATTTAGTTTCAGCTGTTTTCAGCATTTAGTTTCACGCTGTGCGTTGCTGAGTGAACATCGAAGACAGAAAAAAATGATGGTCATGTATGGTATTTGTTTGTGTTTGAAAACAAGAGGGGAGAAGAAGATTTTCTTCACACTTTCTATATTAGCGTTATGGTGTACTTCTATATATTTTTCTAATAAAATTTGCCACTATTTTACATTTTATGTCTTTATATTCACCGCTCTTATTTTTCCACAATGATGGCTGACTTTTGTTATTTATTTACAAATATATTTATACTTACATAATTATTATATTTATATAATTATATTACATTACGAGAGATACTAGTAGATAAAGACAATGGGCCTGCCTCAATAAATGTTTTGCTTAATGTTGTCATTTGTCCGCTCATGTGCACACTTCAAAATTTCAAAAGAAGTGAGGAAAATCCTGAACTTCGCGTCACACACACGCAACCAATTGGAAGTTCACAAACATTTTTGTAAATTTTTAATCGGTTTGCTAACTGCGCCACACACGCGTCAATCTGTTGAAATTTTTACCGATTGCAGTAGTAGTAAATAGTAATTTATAAAAAATGAGGGTTCATAATTGATTTGATTCAATTAATATATTAAAGTAAATAAAGAAGTAAATAAAACTGTTTGTGACAATAATGATGTCACAGCTCTTAAATTAACTAATAATTGAACTCTGATATAAGAACATATCTATAGTGCCAAGCTGAGTATATGAAACCAGTTAGTGTCCTCTAATTTTGGTCATTAAGTATATATATAGTATTACTTCCGCGTCGTTAGCTGCATTTAAGTATCTTTGTCTGATTTCCTTCAGTACAGGGCACTTTCTTAAGAAGTGATACATATCTTCTTCTTCGTTTGAGTTGCATATTGTGCAAATTTTTTCCACGTAGCCGCATATCTTCTCTAAGGTATGATTCTCCTTTTGAGTGCTCTAAGTGTTTATATATTCGTGTCGTGTTTGACAATGCTTTTTGTTTTGTATTTTTAAATTTTTTAGTTTAATGTTTGATAAAAGCCGGATACAGCGATCCTGCCAGTCCGTAGCAGTTATGTTTTCTTCAAGCTTTAGGCCGAATCCTTACCTAAGTCATTGAGTTGTTTGAGCCAAAACACGATTTTTCGTAATATGCACTGTGTAAGTTTGTGCGGGAGCCTACTGCTGTTGTATTCATAGATAGTTTTCCAAATGTATTTCATATGTAGTTCTAACGAATATAAGTAGCTATCTTCTAGGTTAGTTTCTAGCGTTATTGCATCATTCGGGGTGAAATCAGGTAATTTGAAAATTCTTTAATAAAATAACGCTGAAGTTTATTTACTTCTTCGAACAGCGTATAACCCCAGATTTGGGCTCTACACTCAGCTTGAAAGAGCTTCCATTTAGCTTTGTATCAGATGTATGGCTTAGATGAGAAATTGCTCTATGTACAATTAATGCTAGCTTTTGCTGAATTATTTCTGGCCTGCACATATTTAGAAAACGCCATTTTGGATGTGAGAAAGACACCAAGATATTTATATTCTGCTACCACTTTTATTTCCTCACCTTTGTACCACAATTTTTCCATGTATGTAGATCATTCCATGTATGTAGATCATTCCGGTTTCAAAGTAATCTGATACTTCCCTTTATGTCCAAACTGCTGTTCTCGTATTCGAATACATATTTTCAATCAGATTTGTTATTTTGTTGGATAGTCCATCTGCCATTTGTAAATTAATGGCCTCCTGGGTACCCTGTCGAAAACCGCTTCGAAATCCACAAGGTATGTATTAAGCATTTTGTTTTCATTGAACTTTAAATGTACTATAGATTGTACATGCTATCCACCGTTGAGTAGTTTTTTCTAAAGGCGGCTTGAAATTCAGTGGGCATGTTAATGTTTTCCATACAGTTTGTAAGTCTTGCATTAATCAATTCCATTAAAACTTTTGCGGTACAGTTCATAAAGGATATTCTCCGATAATTACTTGCTATATTTGCATTTTCTTTTTTTTTAGCTCATAATGTATTCTGTCTTCTCCAGGTGCTTTGATTGTTTTCGCATTTTTAATTATTTGTTGGATTTCGATTATTGTTACATCTTTATCAAGCTCCGTATCTGTATGCAAAGCAGCTGCATAATGAATATCTTTTGTTAACTGGGGCTGATTTAATAAGGCTTGAACATAGTTTTTGAACTCCGATGTCGTAATATCTGCACCAACTTTAAATGATTCTCCTCTTATTTCTTTGACAAGGCTCCACCATTCTTTTGAATTTGCGGTTTTATTGATTCTCTTTTCCAGTTCTTCATAATAATCATTCTTCGCTTTCTCGCATGTGTTCCTAAACAATTGCTTTGCCTGCAAATGTTTGTGCTTGTCGTCTGCTTGGTTGGATTTTCTGAGATCATTCCAATATTTAAAGGAAAGCTTCCTTGCATTCAAACATTTCATATTAAACCAAGCGATTTTGAAAACGGCTTTAGTGTTTTCTGCTGTTGTCTTCAGCACAGACATTTTTATTACACTGTCAAGTTTTCTTTAAGCATTACTTTTGGTAGCAGGCTTGTATTTTCCATTTCGTTCTGCGCTCTATCTATGTACATATGTTTAGTGTCAGTTTAATTGGCATATGATCTGGCATTTTTACCGATTGTTTGGATTTGTTTTCCGTTTTTGGCCTGCAGTAGACAGAATTCATGTCGGTCTCCTTGCCGCGGGGATGAGGCTTAAGTGGCGAGTTAACCCCTTTCTATGGAGATTAACTTACCACGAACTAAGAGGGCAGCTCCATATAGGAATTGGGTATCCACTCAACCGCGGAACGGCGGAATTGGTGGCCGCCCAAGTACTATGTGGAGAGTACCGTACCGACAACCTGGCAGGAGGTATAAAATGCATTTTCCTACAATGTGGAGGCTAAACAAGGATCTCTCTGCACGAGGTAACCCACTTCTGGGAAATCCTCCCGTCGAGCAATCGACGGCTCGGGCATCGGATGTGCAGGCCCGAACCCCACATTCCCCTATGACCGGAACTGACACCCAGGGTTCCGGAGGAAGCGCACTACTAGTGGTGAAACATGGCACATTGGCTATGCCAATGGAGAGCCGAGTGAGTGTGAGCGATACACCGCCGTCGAAACGATCTGAAGCAACTGAACAAGTTGTGGAGGATGTGGACATGGCGGACAATCTCTCAGTAGACTCAGATGGATCTCTGGTACCGAGTAAGTCTTTGACAACGGTTAAACCTGGTGTGAATCAGGTAAGTACCGGTAAAAAGACCGAAGTTATTGGAGATTCGAGCGCAGGTGTTGGTCTAACCGCAAGGCAGATCAAACGAAGAAGACAGAAGGCGGGGCAAGCCGAAGCACCAGCTAAGGCAAGGGCTCAAGCTCCGTCAACTTCGACACCTGTAACGGAAACGGGAAAGCGTGGTAGAACAGAGGATTCCTCTGTAGCGCTGCGCTCTTCCGGAAACGAAACAGGGTCTGTGCCAACGACCGGGAAGAGGAGAAAGGCAAAGAAGAGGAAAGTCGAGAGACTGAATTCGGAAATGCCTGCATCCTCGACCCAATCCAAGGCAGACAAACCTTTGCCTGACAAGGCAGAGGCTAAGGGACCTCAAATGTCGAATGTCACTCTTCCGTCAACGTCTGGCGAATCATTCGCGAGAATGGCAGCAAAGGCAATGACGGTGGAGATACATACCGAGGGGAAAAGCGTCATGGACGGCATCGTAAAGGTGCACTGTTCCAATGCTTTTTCCCGAAAATGGCTAGAAAAAGCGATAGCAAAGATTCCAGCCTGCGAAAACAGCAAGTTCATTCTTGTTGAGAGTAGCCAAGAAAGGCTGGTATGAGCGAGTGTCTGGATTCCGGGTCCCTCCTGTAATTCAGCAGAACTCCTCAAACGCATCCGTGTTCAGAATAAGGATCTTGACACGACTCTCTGGAGAGTATACTCGTGCACCAGGCAGAAATCCGCTACCACTTCGGAGGCGGGTTCCCACCTGGTACTGGGTATCGATCTTGGGTCCCTCAAGGTGCTTAAGTCGAAGTACGCGTGCCATCCTCACCTACATCTGGGGCGGATCCAGTTCCGTGTCCAGGATAAGGTGGAGGACAAAGCGTAAATATACTCAGTCTCATGACTGAAGTAATATTTACACAGATAAACCTGCAGCATAGCAAAGCGTCTACGGCTCTCTTGTGCCGTAGGCATGCAAAACTGCAAACAAACCCACACATAATACTTATACAAGAAACATGGGTATGTCACAAGCGTATCTGTGGTCTAAGTGCTATGTCGTGGGGACAAATACTTCATTGTGAAGGGAATGTGAGACCGCGAGCTATTATTATTATGCCGAGGTTGATCGAACACACGATGTTAAAAGAACTATGCTCCGGAGATATCGTTGCTGCAAAAATAAAGTACTTGAAAAGTGGGAACAGTGTCGAAGCTATCATAGTTTCGGCCTACCTACCCTACGACTCTTTACAGCCACCTCCTTCGAGGTAGCTAAGAGAAGTGGTCAAATACGCAGAATCCAATAATCTGGGGCTAATAGTGGGCTGTGACGCAAATTCACAGAACATTGTGTGGGGAAGAAGCAAATGCAACCCCAGAGGTCCCAAGTTACTGGATTTTATCCTGTCATCCGATTTGGTCATCCGAAACACTGGTAACAAACCAACTTTTGTGACCAGAAGGAGACAAGAGGTGATTGATTTAACACTTACCAATAGGTCAGTTGGAAATCAAATGAACCGATGGCGAGTTTTGGAAGAGGACTCTCTTTCTCATCATCGTCTTATCGAATTCCGACTGAGAATTGACACAATATCAATACCTTCCGGTAGGAATCCTCGAAATGTGGACTGGGGCAGGTATGGTGAGCTTGTAACAGAGCGATTACCAAACCTGAAAAAACTCAAATCAGCAGAAATGATTGAAGATGCTACTAAGAAATTAGAAGGTACTTTAATCAATTGCTTTGAGGAACTGTATCCACTCAGGCAAAGCAGACAGGGGAAAGCGGTTCCTTGATGGAACCCTGAACTGTCGAAACTTCGTGTACGGTCCAGGAAACTTCTTAATAAGGCCTTGAAGACCAAAACAGAAGAGGACTGGGCCAATCATCGATTTACACAGAGAGAAGATAAGAAAAAAGTACGGCAAGCCAAACTTGAATACTATAGAAATTTCTGCAGTAACGTCGAAGAAATGAGGGAAACAGCGAGACTTTGTAAGGTCCTTCATTTAGACCGCTCAGTAAGGCTGGATTCCATTCGAAAACCTGATGGTTCATACACCATTTCCAAATCGGAAACGTTTAATGCTCTACTCGAAACCCATTTTCCGGGTAGTAGAACTCTCTCTGAAGCTGAGAGTGACATGAACAATGACGGTGGCAACGGTGGAACCTCTAGGTACAGCTGGTATATTGCTAGTCGGATAGTGACAAGGGAATCGATAAGGTTTTCCTTATCTTCCTGAGCGGGAAACAGATTGGAGTGCATTGAAGGCCCTGGAGAACGCGAAGCAAACCTCAAAAATTGTTCAAGAATGTAAGAAGAAGCTCAATTCTGTCGCAAGGCAAAACAGGCTTGTACTTATATGGGTTCCGGGACACTCCGGTGTTCAAGGAAACGATGCCCCCACAGGGGCCAGAGCCAATAATCGGAATCAGTGCCGCAGGAATCAAGAATTGGATCAACGATTATGCAGGCAATCTACATAAAGAGCGATGGTCCGGTCTAGAACGCTGCAGAACTGCAAAGTGTTTTGTGACAAGTCCGAACAGAAAACTGTCAAACTTTCTACTAAAACTTAGAAGGAAAGATATTCGGTTGATGGTCGGCATCATTACAGGACACAACCCATTAGGTCAGCATATGACCACCATTGGAATCATCGAGGACCCGGTATGCCTGTCATGCTTGGAGGAGGCGGATAGCACTGAGCACTTTCTCTGTGAGTGTCCTGCCTTTGCTAGAGCGCGACTACGAGTATTGGGTTCCGATGTCATGGGAACGAGTAATATTCGTTCTCTAAAACTGAAGGATATATACAGATTTGCCAAAGAATCTGGAAAATTCTCACAGGACTAACTATCTCTATCTCTGTCTCTACTCTTTCCTATCTCTTTCTCTGATACTTTTCTCCCTCACTCCTTGACTATCTACCCCCTTTCCAGAGCTTTAAATACAATGGGCTTTTTAGCCTGAGTGTTTTAGGAGCCACCAAATCTCCTGGTGCTCCTTGGCTCGACCTCTTCAAATTCAAATTCAAGACAGAATTCACTGCATTCAGCTCGGTTAAGAACTTCTCTGCTGTCGAGTTAGGCGAGGTGAAAAGTCTTCGCGGTTACACTTCATTTTTGACAATTCACACTGCTCGTAGTTGTGAGGCTTCTCTCTATCATTAACGTTCTCTGTGTGTTCCATGATTAACTTCGATTCACCGTTATCTCTGTTGTGCAATGATCACTTTGATGCTTCGTTTTACAATTCAGTCAAAAAATTTGGTTTATTCGGCCTTCAAATTTAAATATTGCCTTTTTAAGGTACCTACCAAGAGATATCCTTTGATATTACGCAATTATTATATTATAATTACCACTTGGGTAAAAGTGTTCACGAATTGTCTGAAATGTTTTCGGTAATACGACAGTGTACTATATTATAAATCGAGCGGAAAAAAGCGTAGGGATGAGTGAAAAATCTTCACTAATTTGTGGAGATATTTAAATTATTTAAAAACTTTATATCCCTCATAGCCCGAAATTAATCTAATATTGCTTGTTTGCGTGATTAAAAATGAACACCGCACACGTCCGATAAACAATTCAAAAGTGAAATTCCCTATTAAATTCTACTCTTATATTACTGCTTAAAACTAAGACTAAAGGAATAGGGGAAACGTAAGTAGACAGTTACAGAGGGTATGGGCGAGCAAAAAGGTAGGCAAATAGAAATAAGAGAATAGCTGTAGAAATAAAGTTAATGACCGAAAGTAAATAACGAAAAGTAAGGAAAGTGCGAAAAAGTAATATTATATTTATATATATATATATTTATATATATAACTTAATATTAAGCTTAAGTATAGTTTATATATATATATATATATAATTGGCACGTAAACCCGTTTTGGTGTTTGGCCGAGCTCCTCCTCCTATTTGTGGTGTGCGTCTTGATGTTGTTCCGCAAGCCGAACGGCAGATATTTTTTTAAGAGGAGCATTTTCATGACAGAAATACACTCGGAGGCTTCCCATTGCCTGCCGAGGGGCGACCACTATTAGAAAAAACTTTTTCTTAATTTTTTGATCTTTCACTGAGATACGAACCGACGTTCTTTCTCTGAATTGCGAATGGTAGTCACGCACGAGCCCATTCAGACACGGCGCCCATTACATATTTACATATTTATTTAATTTCAATTATTTAAAAGTTCAAACGAGATTTCTATTAGCCATAATAATTATAATTCTATCTATAATTTTTAATTTATCAAATTCAATTTTAATTTTAATTTATTATGTTTTATTTTATTACGATGTTTGCCAGAACCTGGCTTGACAACGGCCACCTTGAAGGAATCGAACAGCCTTCAATTTTCATTTTCCATCGATAACAAAGCGAGTTTGTCGATAGGGCGTCTCACTTCACCCGACCTAGTTGCGATATCTGCGACGCGAATTTCCCCGTCCGCTTCGGGAACGGTTGCCGTTACTCGATCCATCACCCACCAAAAGTGTTCCTTGAGAGAGTAAACAAGCTGTCATATCTCTAACCAGTGGCTGGGGTTGTCGGGTACCTTCTCCGATGGCAAAGCTCGCAAGGGGCAACCGATTAGTAGAAGTGCCGGCGTTAGCGCCTCGCCGTCGTTGGGGTTGTTGCTTAGTGGTGCGAGCGGTCGGGAGCTCAGTACTGATTCCATTTCGACGTGAAGCGTTCGGCGGTTAACAGCGCGTTGCCTACGGTGCGCACCAGCAGATATTTGGCCGACGTCACTGCTGCTTCCCACAGGCCACCGAAGTGGGGTACCTTCGAAGGTATGAAGGCGAAGATGAATTCTTCGTCAGCGGCTTATTGGAGAATCTCCTGCATCCGTGCCAGAAAGGCTTCTCGAAGCTCCCTCAGTTTCCTCTCTGCTCCAATAAAGCTCCTCGCGTTGTCGCAGTACATTTTGGCTGGCATTCTTCGGCGCCCAATGAACCTTTTGAGAAAGAAAAAAATGTATCAGCAGTTAAATCAGTTACAAGTTGTAGATGAACTGCCTTTGACGCGAAACACACGAAAATGGCACTATACATTTTCACGGGAGGGCAAACGCGAATTTTTAAGGTTCTGTGAATGGGCCCTCAATAATCTACCCCACATATTGTGAAGGACCGTTGAGGAAATAGTCGATCGGCGGGTAGATTGCCCATGATCTGACCTTGCAATTTTTACTTTTAACGAAAACAGTGAATGCATTCTCTTACAGTTCGACTATTTTTTCTCGCAGAAGCGCTACCAACGCCTTTGGACCGGCGATTACGAAAATGTAGGAACCGGATATATGCCTTCACAAGGTGCAAATTTTTGCGTAATAGCAAATGAGTTAATTTCGGCAAACTTGAGGGAAGTACGTTATTTTCCGATAATTTATTAATTTCATCGCTAAATTCAAAATGTTGAATTATCTCGAAAATCGTAAGGAAACTCCATTGTAATTACTTTGCCTTTCAATTATTTCGAGAAGTGGATTTGTTGTGGCATTGATTGCGGTTAATGTAATTGCGTTCTTCTTCTTCTCGAGTGCTTCTTTTTGTGAAGAGATACTGAAGTTGAGAGTTTGTGGCCATGTAGCAGGGTCTTCTAGGAGGAGCTGTGGACCACTTAACCATATTGAATTACCCAATTCGTCAACGTTACAACCCCGAGACACTTGATCCGCTGGATTTTGTTTTGTGGGCACATGACGCCACGATATATTCCATTCTTGGATTTCGGACACTCTATTTGTGACGAAAGTTTGCAACGACGATGGATGCGTTTTAATCCAATGCAGAACTATTTCGGAGTCTGTCCAGAAAATTGTTTGTTCTATTGGCCGACTCAGCATTGGTGAAATTCTTGACCAGGATTTGCCGAGAGCTCTACACGCGGAAGAGATTTAGTCTTCAGTGGAGCTACTCTAGACTTTGAAGTAAGCAGCGTGCATTTCATACCACTAGCGGATTGGCTACGTATATATACGTAGCAGCCATACGCTTATATTGAAGCGTCGGAAAAGCCTTGACTTCAGTCTGACTTGAATCCTTCCACATGGTAAAACCTGTGTGGTTTTCGAAAGAAAATTCTCACATTAGTCTGCTCTGGAGTCAGCCGTGTGGAATTTACTTGTGCAGGTATTTCTTCTAATTCTAAGACTTTTCGGATCGTAGCATGAATGATATCAACGCTTTCTTTAAATCGACATAATGTGCTACTTGCTTGGGCACTGGTGCTATTATTTGTTTGTGTGTTAACCGTCCGATCTGGGTGATTGGCTGATATCGAACGCATTACACAAAAGTCCGCCGAAAACTCAAAATTGTTGATCCTCGAATTAATATATGTTTTTATTTTGCCCTTGACCCTTTTATTTGAATTATCAATTCCAACTATATTTCGAGCGATTTTTTTCTTTTCGGATTCGCAATATCTGAACAGGCTCTTCGGTCATAAAATTGACTAGAGACCCTGAGTCAAGTAGAGCTGGCGCTTGCACCACGTATACACCTGAGCTGGCCTTTACATTAACTACGACTGAAGCTAACATGACTGGATCAGGCACGCAGCTAATATGCATGGCCTGTGACGTCGAAGGTTGCAGCTCAGCCTCAAAGGAGAGCGGATATTGATGCCACACCACGTTGCTCACACCACAGCGATCTGCTTTGCACTTTGAGACCGTATGTCCCTTGCGCATGCAAATTTATGCGCGTGGAAATAGATTTTGCAAATTCAAATCTTTTAAGTGCAGTAAGCCCTTGGAATTTTGGGCAAGCTATTAAATAATGGTCCTTAGAACCACAGTGAAGGCAAATCGGCAGTTTAGAATTTGTCGCAATAAATGTTGTCTTTGAGTGTTGCAACTGTTGATTTTTTGTTTTCTGCCGTGTATTGTTTGGCCTTTGTTGGGATGAGGAAGCCTCTTCAGCTGATAAATGCTAGTATATCTTATTTAGCATAGCTTCACACTCAGCCCAAAGCGGCAGCTTATCATAGGCAATTTTCTCCCCCTACTTTAACCGAATAGTGGGATCAATCGTCACCCAGCTATAAAAGGGAATCGCAATTGCAGACACTTTATCAATCATTGGTCGCAAAGGCGACGCAGAAGGCCTTTGGATTTTTTACAGTTCAAAAATATTCGACACTGTATTAAAAAATATCAGGCATTTATTGTCATAAACCTTTCTCAAACTTGCCAACGCCTTTGAATAATTTTCTTCCGACATTTGGAAGGACTTCACTGTGCCTAAGGCACAATATCCGGGATTGTGGCATCATTGTGCACGAAACTCTCAAACAGACTCATAAAGTTTTTAATTTCGGAATATTCTCTTTTGAATTTAGGTATGTCGCCACCTGTGGTAGTTGCGAGCTGTGAGAGGAAATGAAAGATTCTTCGGCAATTGGCGATTTATTTCTCGCCATAATGGACTTTGTCTTAACAATTAAGTCTTCTAACTCTCCACGGGCTATGTCTTCTTCGTCAATTCAATTAGATCTAGCGACATGGTATTTTCAAGGAGACCCGTTTTTAAGCGATCTATGCTGTTTTCTGCAACATTTCTCTGGCGCTTTAAAGACTTTAAGTCCATCATATCCCTACTTGGAGAGAGAGTTGAAATAGCCGACTTTGGTGTACTCATGTTTTGAGATTGAAGTTTGCTGCTTTAGCCTGTGGCTTTTGTAAAACAAAAACGGTTCTGAAAGGTTATCAGCACAAAAACGAAAGCGATAAATAATCAAATATAGTTATTACAGCTGAAACTTGACCAGAACCAACGAAAACGAAAATAAGCAGCGAACAATTGAGGCTATATATATATAATTGGCGCGTACACCCTTTTTTTGGGTGTTTGGCCGTGCTCCTCCTCGTATTCGTGGTGTGCGTCTTGATGTTGTTCCACAAATGGAGGGACCTACAGTTTCAAGCCGAATCCGAACGGCAGATATTTTTATGAGGAGCTTTTTCATGGCGGAAACACACTCGGAGGTTTGCCATTGCCTGCCGAAGGGCGACCGCTATTAGAAAAATGATTTTCTTAATTTGGTGTTTTCACCGAGATTCGAACCGACGCACAGTGGGAACTTTTCATGTAGACTGCGGCCATAAATCAATTTTTTTCACATCGTTCGATTTGCATAAAATTTTCAAAATTTATTAACAACTAATTAAGAATTGTTGTTTTACAATTTTAGACCATAATCTTTATTATTTTTCTGTACACAGTATGTCAAAGTTAAGGTATGACAACATACTTGAAATATGGGAGTTCAAAGTGCTATATTTGAATGCTTGTTATTTACATATGAAACACCACACAACATTTCTAAAAATGCAATTCGTAAGAACCATTTTTCTTTATTAAAAAATGACAAAAAAAATAAATTCCTAAAAAATGGAAAAAGTTGCATGTAGCATATATACAGCCCAAAAAAATGAACATTTATCATTTTCAAAGGACTAGAAAATATATTGCACCGCTGAGCACCGCATTAAGACTTATATCAAATTAAGGCTTGAAAATTCAGCTAAAAGTTGAAGAAAAAAAATACGTGTCTAACGGTTAGACGCGATAGAAGTGAAACCTTCCGTAAAACAAACTGAGAGAGAATGAGACGAAAGCAGCATTAGGAGCGGGATAATTATAGGTTCATTATAATATTGCTATAAAGTTCATATTTTATTTTCTTCATTTTATTATTATTCATCCTCAATGTTTTCAATTTCAACAAATGATACGAGTGGCTTATGATAGCTAAAATATGATACAAATGCTTTGGTTTCGATGTTGTCAAAAAAAAAATACCCAAACGGACCGAAGAAACAGACTTACAAATTTCTTCCATTTTCGTCTACTTGTATTCATATAAAAATTTATGTCTCTTCCCACCAAAGCTAAATGTATTTGTATATTTCTTCTTGTATTTATTCAAGGCCGAAATCCCGGCGGTACTGCAATACCGGGCCAACCCGTGGCAGAGGTGGAGAAAGCCCCTAAAGCACTCCGCCCATTTCCAAAAATTAGTTTAACACTTTGATCTTAGCCATAAGGCCGAGAAGCGATAACCATACACAACCAACAAACTACCTTGTCATTACATTTTCTAATAAACCTTTTGAGAATTACACGCTCACAAAAATTAATGTACGAAATATTTATACCGAAAAACTTAAACACGGCGAGCTGTTTGATTTCATGTTCGTGCCTGTGTATGTGCATTTGTGCGTTCATATCGCCACAGTGCATGACTACCAGCCTTGGCTGAGCACAGTAAGAAAATGTATTCGAGCGTATATATGTATGTATGTACGTTAGTGTGTTTGTACGATTGTGCTCTGCGCTCAGCTTTGTGTCGATTTTACTGTGCGCTGCGCAGGTTGGGGTATTCTTGCAGAATGTAAAGATGATTCACACTCTGTCGACCGACTGGGTACAGTTGTCACAAGTGATGTATGTATAATTTTTATATGAAAAATCAAGGCGAATCTTTTGAAGGTGGTAGCAATAACACAGCTGATTTGCTATTTTTTTCTTCCGCCGTGTACATTTGGTTGTCAACACAAAATTGAATTACGAAACGTTTTACTTAGCTTAGTGTATGAATTCACCTTGGAAAAAATTCAATTTTCAATCAATCAATTTTCTTCTATAATCAATTTTAATAAAAAAAAACCGTTTTCAATAAATAATCAAAAATGTCCTACAATGCAAATTTCACTTCAAAAAAAAATTCCATTTTCGTCTACATGTATTCATATAAAAATTTATGGCTCTTCCCACCAAAGCTAAATGTATTAGTATATTTCTTCTTGTATTTATTCAAGGCCGAAATCCCGGCGGTACTGTAATACCGGGTCAACCCGTGGCAGAGGTGGAGCAAGCCCTTAAAACACTCCGCCCATTTCCAAAAATTAGTTTAACATTTGTTGTCCTCCGACGGAGGATCTATCAGATGTTAAGCTGATAAGAGAACAGATACCACACTACCTAGTTCAATAGATTTTCTAATAAACCTTTTGAGAATTACACGCTCATAAAAATTAATGTACGAAATATTTATACCGATTCACTTAAACTGACTTTCAGTATCTAAACCAAAAAACTGTTTTCAATAAATAATCAGAAATGTCCTACAATGCAAATTTCAAAAAAAAAAACAAATTCCATTTTCGTCTACATGTATTCATATAAAAATTTATGGCTCTTCCCACCAAAGCTAAATGTATTAGTATATTTCTTCTTGTATTTATTCAAGGCCGAAATCCCGGCGGTACTGCAATACCGGGTCAACCCGTGGCAGAGGTGGAGCAAGCCCTTAAAACACTCCGCCCATTTCCAAAAATCAGTTTAACATTTGTTGTCCTCTGACGGAGGATCTATCAGATGTTAAGCTGATACGAACAGATACCACACTACCTACTTCAATAGATTTTCTAATAAACCTTTTGAGAATTACACGCTCACAAAAATTATTTATATCAACATATAATATAACGCTTCGTAACTAAATAACTTTTAGGCCAGCGATGACAGCATGGCGGGGTAGCCGAGCGACTAGCAATGTGAGCTTCCGATCCAAAATCCTTGGTTCGGATCACAAGAAAAAATAAAAGTTATTTTTATTTAGTTCGTCGCTACGTTTATATCAACATATAATATAACGCTTCGTAGCCAAGAGGGTCGCTTTTTCGTTTCACTTTTCCTCAAATCACTCCCAACGATTCTAAAGAAGTTTTCACTTCAATAAGACATAGCACAGCTTAGCACAGCGATTTATACACAACAAAAACCACAAACAACCATGCGCGAAATTCACACTGCGCGCTATGCATATGTTTACGTGCAATAGTCGGAGCGAGTCTTGTCGCCAAAGCGAGTGATGGGAGAGTACACAGAAGTGAGTTCTTAATGAGTTGGCGGTGAATCGTCAATTGTCCGTTATGGATTAAAATATAAATATGCTTGCATTATTATCTTTGTGACAGTGACAGTTAATGCAAGTTTAATATAAAGTGTTTAGAAATTTATTAAAGTTATGGATAAATCTAATATTCGTTATAATGCGATTGTTGAACTATTGTTCGATAGGGATAAAGATATTGACGTTGTTGTTGGTATCATATCAGCAAATTATAATTTGTCTGAGACAAATATAATTAATTTTCGCAAATTTTTAATAAAATATTTCTATCCAAAATTTAAATTAAAGTGGAACAAAAGTGCGCGCATTAAATCCAGGTTTTTAATTGATAATAAACAATGGCTTTCACGGCTTTATACGATAAATAAAAACGTTTTGAATATTGAGCAGCCAAGTACTTCGCTTTCAGCCAAACGTGGAAGACCTTGTATTTCATTTGAAGAAAGTCATGAGAGAACTAAGAGGACTAAAATAAAACAAATTTGTGAAAATTATTCTGAAGAGCTGATAGTGTCTGCAGCTAAAAGATATAATAAAGAAGAAAATTTTAAATCGTTTACACCTGAAAAAGCACTTAGCCTCATAATCGATGCTGCATTATCAAGCACCAGTATGAAATTTTAAGAAGCGATATTTTTCCAAATTATGAACAAATTTTGGCAGTTAAAAAGCAATGTTATCCTGCTAATATTACGGTTGAGGAAAATTGCAGTAGTGTTGGATTACAACAATTACTTGATCACACAGTTTCAAGAATTTTTAAATCTAAATCGCAATGTGAGGTTGAAGAGTTTCCACATCAGTTGCGTTTATTAAGCAAATGGGGCTGTGATGGGTCATCTGGGCACAGCGAATACCATCAACGATTCTCTGATGAAAATTTATCAGATAAAAATATGTTTTTAACGTCTCTAGTGCCATTGACATTAATTGACTGTCAAAATGATTTATATACGTGTTGGAGTAATTCAGATCCATCTTCAACTAGACTTGCAGGCCTATCAAATTTGAATTTGTAAAAGAAACCGCAAATGTTATAAATAGCGAAGTAAATAGAATGAATAATGAAATTCAAAATTTGAAAAATTCTGAAATTGAGGTGTTTAATAGGAAATTTACAATATCACATAGTTTAGCGATGACGATGATAGATGGGAAAGTTGCTACAACTGTTAGTAAAAGTTCCTCTATGGCAGTTTGTTTTATATGTGGAGCAAAGCCCACTGAAATGAACGAATTGGAATTTCTCCGCTTCATGCGAGAATTAAATTTATAATAAAAATTTTGCAGCATGGAGGACAAATGAACATACAAAAGAACAGAAGGAAGAAACTAAAAAAGAAATTCAAAGAAATTTTAGATCAGTACTGGGATTAAAAGTTGATATTGTTAAGCAGGGTATGGGTATAACCAATGATGGAAATGTTTCTCGAAGATTTTTTGAAAATAAAGAAACAACGGCTGACATAACTGGTGTTAATAAAAATTTAATTCACCGATTTAAAATTATTTTAAATACCATAAATAGTAGGAAACCTATAGATACCAACAAGTTCCACGTCTATTGCATGGACACTGCAAAATTATATGTAGAACTTTATGCGTGGTATTAACTATATGCCCATTACTGTACATAAAGTTTTGATTCATGGCAGTAAAATTGTATCTGAGGCTATATTGCCTATAGCTATTTTTTCTTGCTATATTATTGTTTGATAAATGTTTATATTTAATCACAACTATTAATATTTTGTTTTACAGGAATGTTATCTGAAGAAGCTCAAGAAGCCATGAATAAGAATTACAGAAACTGTCGGCAATTTCATTCGCGTAAAAGCTCCCGCATTTCTACGAATGAAGATGTGATGCATCATCTTCAAATATCATCTGATCCATATATTAATTCATTTAGAACAAAATTGCAGTTAAAGAAATTGGAATACCATGATGATGTAAAAAATTTATTAAAAGATTGAAAAAAAAAAAAATTTTTATTGCAGTGCTATGAAAAGTAGACGTCAAAATAGTATTGGGAGGTTGAATTAGTTTTAAAGGTTTTTTTCGAAGATTTGGGGCTTTATTGTGAAAAAACGGTACAAAATATTTTATTCGAAGTATTGGCCATCGCTAGCTACAACTTTCGCCCATCTTTCGGGCAATTTCCGGACGCCGTTTCTCCAAAATTCTGGCCGCTGCTTGGCTATCCATGACTCAACCCATATTTTGGTAGCCTCGTACGAGGAGAACCGCTGGTCCGCCAAATCGAGACTCATATGCCGGAACAAATGATAATCGGAGGGAGCTATGTCTGGACTATACGGCGGGTGGGGTAACACTTCCCAGCCAAGCGTTCCAAGGTATTTTTTGACAGGTTGAGCAACATGCGGCCGAGCGTTGTCATGTTGCAAAATAACCTTGTCGTGCCTTTTTACCGTTTCCGGCCGTTTTTCTTTCAATGCCCGGCTTAAACGCATCAATTGCAGTCGGTAACGATCCCCCGTAATTGTTTCGCCCGGTTGGAGCAGCTCAAAATATACGACGCCGACCTGATCCTACCAAATGCAGAGCATGATTTTCTTGCCGTGAATATTCTGCTTGGCCGTCGACGTTGATGCGTGGCCGGGCAAACCCCATGATTTTTTGCGTTTTGGGTTATCGTAGTGGATCCATTTTTCGTCGCCAGTCACCACCCGATGCAAAAAATCCTTCCGATTTTGTCGCTCGATCAGCAATTCGCACGTAAAAAATCGCCGTTCGACGTCGCGCAGCTTCAACTCGTACGGGACCCAATGCCCTTGCTTTTGGATCATTCCCATCGCTTTTAGACGCTTGTAAACGGTTGATTTATCAACGCCCAATGATTCAGCAAGCTCTTCTTGGGTTTGGCACGAGTCCTCGTTTACCAATTCCTCCAATTCCGCATCCTCGAACTTTTTGGGCTGGCCAAGACGCTCCTTGTCTTCGGTGTGAAAATCACCACTTTTGAATCGTCGAAACCCGTACTCACATGTTGAAATCGACGGAGTATGGTCTGGGTAGGCCTCCTGCAGCAATTCACGGCAAAAGCAAAGCTTCCCGCAAATTGCGTTTCGACGGCACGAAAGTTGACATACTCGGAGCACGAAAACACTGCGTTGTTTATACTTCAGCGAAGTGACAGATACTGATAAGCAAAGCCTAGGGATGAGGCTTTGTCATGAATATATATTCAGTATTGCCAACGCGATAAAGTGATAAATAGCGCCATCTGTGTGTCACCTTTAAAACTAATTCAACCTCCCAATAGAAATAATTTGAAATTCACACCAAATATTGAAAACTTTTTAAAACGTAAATGTACCAAATTTTAAAGTTTGACCTAAAATTGTATGCCAGTTAGAGCATTTTTTAAGTTAGTATTGTATGGGAGGTGGTCGTAAAAGAGGGCAGATTTTTACAAAATTATTACCCAATATTAGGAATTACACAAAATACAAGTATACAAAATTTTGTTATTTTTTTTTTAATTTTATGGAAGTTATGGCTACTTTATTGTTAAGGTTGTGTGGGAGGTAGGCGTAAAAGTGGGCGGATTTTTTTGATTTTTTAACTAGAAGTTTAAAATGTCTTGAAAGTGATTTCTGCAAATTTTCAAAGTTCTATAATGACTCCTTGTATTTTTGGCCGCTGTGGCACCACTGTGTGACGTAGCAATCGCCGTTAAAGGCAAATATCCTAATACCCTTATGGATATTCTGCGCTCTAACATGGCCACACTTTGAAGCTGGACTGAGAACAGGGGACTCGATATAAACCCCTCAAAAACTCAAATAATTCTCTTTACAAAAAAACATAGGCTCCCTATAATCTCCCCGCTAATTTTTAAGGGTGTGGAGATTCCTTTGAAAGAGAATGTCAAGTACCTAGGACTCATATTAGACAGGAAACTCACGTGGAAATCTAATATTGAGGAAAGAGTAAAGAAGGCCAACGTTGCATTATACACTTGCAAAAAAGCGGTCGGTATCAAATGGGGACTAACACCCCGTATTACGCACTGGCTCTATACTTCGGTAGTTAGGCCAATCTTAATGTACGGAGTACTTGTATGGTGGCCATCTGTTCAAAAGGCGACTTACGCTAAAATCATGAGTAAGGCCCAAAGAACAGCCTTTTTATGCATCTCTGGCGCCTTAAGGACTACTCCAAACAAAGCGCTGGAAGTGCTAATCAACTTACCTGCCCTAAATCTGGTAGGAAAACACGTGGCCGCCGCCTCGGCGCTCAGACTAAAAAGTATGGCGCTATGGAAAGACCGGTGCTTTGGCCACGCTTCCATTTTGCACTCTCTGAATAGTCATAAACAAGAAATAGACTACTCTATCCCTAGACTCACCTTTGAAAGACTCTTCAAGACGAGCATACCGTCAAGAAGGGAGTGGCATACAAGAAGGCCATGGAGAAGGGGGGAATTAAACTTTTATACAGACGGCTCCAAGCTAGACGATAAGGTTGGCTACGGAGTTTTCTCGAAGGAATTAGGACTGGAACTATCCCTTCGACTACCAGACTACTGCAGCGTCTATCAGGCAGAGGTACTAGCTATAAAAGAAGTGGCTACATACCTAAATACGCACGCCGTAACAAAAACGATTATAAATATATTCTCGGATAGCCAGGCGGCCATCAAATCAATGAATGCGGCTTTACTAAGATCGAAGGTTGCACAGGAATGCCGGGCAGCTCTAAATGATATTAGTGACGTATTCAAGGTCAGCCTTATTTGGGTTCCGGGACATAGAGATATTGAGGGAAACTGTAAAGCAGATGAGCCAGCCAGAAAGGGTACCGCTCTCCAACTGCTGAGTGATAAAAGTACCATTGGAATACCCATGGCCACGAGTAAACTAATAATAAAAAACCACTTTATCCATGGTCATGGAGAAATGAAGATACGTGTCTAACAGCTAGGCTTCTATGGCCGCAAATAAACAAGAAAAGAACAAAGGAATTGCTTAGTCTCTCAAGAGACAATATCTCGAAGGTCGTGGCTTGTTTAACCGGTCACTGGCTATTTGGCAGGCATTTCTCGAGACTAGGAGTTTTCTCCCATGAATACTGCAGAAGTTACAGAGATGAGGAAGAGGAAGAAACAGTTGAGCACCTCCTTTGCAACTGTCCAGCTCTAGCTAAAATCAGAGCAGGTTGTCTAGGTAAATACTTTTTTAATTCTCCTACAGAACTGTCTGGCGTGGGGTTGGCATCAATACTACGCTTCATAAGAGCCACGAAATGGTTCCACGAAGGAAGATAAATGAGGTTCCCGTGTAGCACAGTGGTATCACAACGGACCTGTAAGGTCTAAGTGAGTTGGTCGTGCAGACCGACTACCACCATAACCTAACCTAACCTAACCATAATAGTGGCGATAGTCGCCCACCTTGCGGACTGCCTCTGCATGCATATTTGGTGACGCTCGTATCGTTCCATTCCGCTCTTATCTTCCTGCTAGCTAATAGCTACCTCATCCATAGATAAATCGCGGGTTGCATATTAAGTGACTCTATGCTATTTAAAATCCACGCAAGGGCACCTCTCACAAGGAGGGGACGAGTACGACGACCCCGCGGACCCTAGTCAAGATGACCCTCATTTCAGCGACTTTGTAAGAGTTAGTGAGAAAGTTAAGACACAAAATCCAGCACATGTCTGTTCCCATATTTGGTGGTGTGTTGGTCAGTGTCTGTTCACCGTGTTAGGTGCGACTGTATGTAAAAAGCATGACCGGTATGCAACGGGATGCACTGGGAGTCCCTGGATAGGTCGTTATGGCTTTCCATTTGCGACCTCAAAAGGTGATGTGAGTTCGCTCTGCCGATGTGTTGGCTTCGTTGTATATCAGTAACCAGCCGCCTTGGACCCTGGTCAGGAAGTGTTCATTGGGCGAAAGAGTAGTCGCTTTCGTAGCTCCGCGCGAGCGCCGGTCGGTCCGTGTTTTCCGGGATCGGTAAAGCGTAGGTCAGGCCTCAGGGAACTGGGGTAGGAGCATTGCCTCCGAGGGTGCACCCGCTGGTGACTATTTCGGCCCACCCCCCTGCTCACGATGCACTGGTTAAATAAAAAAGAATGGAAAAAATCAAAACGAAGAAAAACAGCAGAAGGCCATTACTGATGGAGATATAGAGCAGTGCCCTTTCGTAAGGAAACCTCGAGTGCTACGAGTGAAACATTGCTTACGAGTGGAACATTGCCAACTATAGGAAAATCAATCGTCAAAAGAGGTTAATATAAAATAAATACTGCAAATGCGCCCAATGCGCTGGCACATACACCTGTTACTGCAAAGGACGCAAACACAGAACAGGAAAAAACTACATTTCCGTGACAAGAGTTTATTCTCAAAATGTGAGCTGGAGAAGAGGAAGCCAAAGAGAAAGGTTTGAGAGTGCTTAGAAAGATTAAAGCAGTTATATTGAAGAGTAGGAATACTTCCACGGAAATAAAGACCCGAGTCTCAGAGCCTGACGAACTATTCGACGTCATGAAAAACTGCAGAAGAGGTTGGATTCGAGCTGAGAAAGCCGGTAAAGGTCGTCTCTTGCCGGACACATCAACGAAAGGATTCGGAGGTGACACCCCCGCAACAGCTCGAAAAACTGGTGTTGTCCAGGAGAGTACTCCTTTAACCGCAAAACGGAATGCACCAAGTCCTGCCGCACCCGACTCTTCGAAGAACCAAGAGTTCGAGAGCCTGAGAAATGGCAAGTGGTGAGTTGGCAAAAATCTAGGCCCAATACCGTGCCAAAAGGAAGTGATGGAGCATAGAACGATGGAGCAAGGAAGGCTAAAGCAAACCAAAAGAAGAATGAACGAATACCAAAACCAAAATCGGAGGCTGTGTTGGTAAAGCCGGTAGAGGGCAACAGTTATGCTGAAATCCTCAAAAACATCCGATAAAAGACCATGGCAGACGAAACCACAACGGTGAAAGGCAAAAGAACAACCAAAATTGGGGAAAACAGTTAACGCTAATTTTTTAAAACAAACTGTAAAATCGGTCGGTCCCATTACAACCCTCAGACCAACTTCAACTGTAGAGATCAGAGACTTGGATGCCGTCACGGAGAAGAAGGAAGTTGAAGACGCTGTGAGAAAAATGCTAGCTGGCACTTATAAAAATATCGATGTTAGGATCACAAAACCTAATCAACGACAACAAGTACGGGCTTATGTTACTCTCGCTATTGAAAGTGCAGAAAAACTGCTCAAGCAAAATAGTACCTATCAAAATCGGATGGGTTAGTGCAAGGATGAGAGCTAACACATCTCTGAAGCGGTGCAATCGGTGCTTCGGTGTCGGACACCTTCAATCAAACTACAAAGGACCAGACAGAAGCGGAAAAGGTATATGCATCCGATGTGGAGAAACTGAGCACAAAATGAAAGAGTGCACCAAAGAGGCAAATGCTGCCTATGTACTGATGCAAATCGCAGCGAAACAAAGCATATGCCAGGCTCGGGCAAATGCCCGATGACAAAAGAACATGTCAAGGTAAGATAAGATATGATTATACTTCAAGCTAACATGCACAGGAGTAAAAATGCAGACCTGCTAATGGAGCAGATGGTCTTAGAAAAAGGAGTTCAAGCAGTATTGATAAGCGAACAATATGCGCAATCCGAGAAAGCTTGGATCGAAGACGAGTCGGGAACTGCCGCCATCTGGCTGCCTAGAGCACAAATTTCGTAATAAGTGCGAAAGGATCAGGCGATGGTTTCGTCTACGTTCAAAACAGCCAATTCACAATGATAAGCTGTTATCTTACACCGAAGGACAATATAGATGAATTCACCCGGAAACTGGAAAATATTGAAGACAAAGCCTTTAGTTTAGAGGGACGATTAGTAATAGTGGGATACCCAAACCAAAAGCAACCAAATGGGGCTCGTCGAAAACGAACTCAAGAGGTAGACGAGTGCTGGGCATGGCAGCCTGACTAGGTTTAGTGGTGCTCAACACAGGAACGACTACGTACCGAAATCCAGGTTGCGAAGGCACAACACCCGACATAACCCTAGTATCGCAAAGCATAGGCACCTTTACTGACGACTGAAGAGTCCTGTAAGATTACAATGGAAAACCAACGAGTGCTTGAAGTTCGAAATAAATGTACCCGCAAATGGAACATAAACAAGCTAAACCCAGCGACGCTCCTTGCAACTATTGACGAAAATACAACGACGATCTGTACAAATAGTACAGAAAAAACACTAGTCAAGACAACAATGCAATGCATTACTATAGGTTGCAACGCATCTATGCCTAAATAGATAAGAACAAAAAAAGAAATGCTGTATACTAGTGGACACATGAGATAGCAGAACATAGAGATATGCGCATCCATAAGCGTAGAAAGTACACTAGAGCCAGAAGATTGGGCCCGGCGATGACGGAGTCCGAAAAATACAAAAAGAGCAGAAAATAATTCAGGAAAGCTATTTATAAGCCAAAGCCAAAAAGACAAATTGGAAGACCTACGAAACGATCTAAACCAGTGTTTCCCAACGTGGGGCCCACGCCCCACAGGGATCAATTTGATAGTTAAGGGGGGCAATTTTAAAATGGACTCGACACGACTTTAACCCTTTCGCTTTGGGTTATTTAAATGCAATGCTAAATATCGGTGACAAATTTAACAAAAAAGGCAAATTCTTAAAAAAATGCTGTAAATAATTATTAGGTATAATTTCGTTTGACGTTACCAAAATATCAACTGGGTAATTAGACTCGTCAAGTAAACTTCGTCGGGGATTCACCGTGGAGTGCGCCACCTGTCGCGGGGAACCCCGGACGTTTTAAAACTCGCTAAACAACGGCGTTGTTCGCACCTAATTGGCCCAACTCAACTTCTGAAGTGTTTCACATCATTCAGTTGGTATTAATTTGAAATAAGTATCCGTCAAGTAATCGTTGATTTAACAAATATATTTAGATATAATATATTGTAGCAGTTACGCTTATGTCGTATTACTCACATGCATACATAACTCATGACTGCGCAATGCGCATCATAACACGATCAGTAATATAGTCGACATCGTTCGCTCAAGATACGCAACCAGTTTTCAATATATAAAAGTATTTAAGTTGTTATATTCTAAATAAAATTATATAATTATTATTTAGTTATTGTTATTTTAACACCCACCAACAACAATATTGTATAGATATTGTTTAGAATTCGTCCAATCTGGCACCACCTTAATTTATAGCAACTTCCTATGTACTATAACATATCTACTATGTATTGGTATTATTTCTTCGTACGCATCTGTTATTTACTTCATGATGTACATACATACATATGGTATTTATGCACAGTTAGCTTTAAACAGTTATTTTCCTTTGTACTTAAAATGAGACGCTCAATAAAATTCATTGCTTGTACAGCTTCGAAGTGATCACGTTGTATATTTTTGCTTAAACAGATATAATTGGTAAGTATTTGATTTTATTTATATTTATTTTAATTTTAGAAGCATTTAACTTTCCAGAAATTTTTGTCAAGTGAAAAAAATGTCGGTAATCGTATTATATACATTTAAATAAATATGTTTCTTTGCGTCATACGTTTACTCTGTCATATTGAATTAATTTTAACACATATTTTATTATATTGTTTTTTAATTGATTTTTTTAGCCCATAATAAAATGAGTGGAACAAACAAGAAAAAAACTCGTCAATATTCGGAGGAATATATAAAATTTGGGTTCATACCCGCTGTTCACGATGAGCGGATGCCGTTTTGTCTTTTATGCCAGCAATGCTTGACCAACGAATCAATGAAACGAGGTCGTCTTGAGGCGCATTTGAAGGCGAAACATAATGCTCATATAAATTCAGATTTGAGTTACTTTAAAACTTTAAAAGAAAAGTTTGAAAAAAGAACAACATTACAGTCTCTATTTACTGCTCGTTCTTTAACAAATAATCGTCTTTCTGAGGCTAGTTATCAAATTTCTTTATTAATCGCTAAAACTGGAAAAAATCACACTATAGGAGAGAATTTGATAAAACCGTCAATATCAGCATTTCTTAAAACGGAAATGGAAAAAGATGACAAAGATGTAAAAGCTATGCCACTCAGTAACAATACTGTTAGCAGAAGAATAGACGAAATGAGTGAAGATATTGAAAAACAACTTATTGAAAAGCTGAAAACAAGAAATTTCTCAGTACAAATGGATGAATCAACTTTGAGAGATAGTGAGGCAGTATTGATAACCTATGTAAGATATATTGATGAAGGGCATTTTACTGAAGAAATGTTGTTCTGTAAAAGATTAGAAAGCACCACTACCTCCAAAGATATATATAATAAGTTAAAAAACTACTTAGATATCAATGATATACCAATGAAAAATATAACATCTTGTGCTGCAGATGGCGCCCCTAATATGATGGGCAAGAAAAATGGCTGCTTAAAATTGATGAAAGATGCGAATCCAGAAATGATTATTGTACATTGTGTTATTCATAAGGAAAACTTGGTAGCTAAAAATATCTCGCCTGTTCTAAATGAAGTACTACATACAGTAATAAAGTGTGTTAATGCTATTAAAGCTAGTGCCAAATGTGAACGTCTTTTCAAGTTATTTTGTGAACAACAAAATGAAGACCATGTGAGACTTTTACTTCATACTGAAGTAAGATGGCTATCCAAAAGCAACTGCTTGAAAAGATTTATGCAACTGTTGACACTCTTAGTGATTTTTCAAGCGACAAACCTGAAATGAAGTATCTGTTAACAATCGATGGTAAAGCATTTGGAAGTTATTTAGCTGATATCTTTGAAAAACTAAGTACATTAAATAAGCAACTTCAAGGACCAAATAAAACACTTGTCGATGCAAAAACAAAGATATTTGGTTTCATTACCAATATAGAGTTATATCAGAAACACATTAACAACAAAAACTTTGAACAATTTCATTGGCTCCAAAAATGTGAAGTAACTGATACCGCTTTACTTGTTATTGTCAATCATTTGAATATTCTATCCGCTGATTTAAAAGAAAGATTTTCTGATTTAAAACAAATTGATTTCCCAACATGGATGATGCAGCCAATATTAGTGGATTTGTCTGATACATCAAATATGCAGTATCAAGAAGAACTCGCAGAATTGCAAAATGATGAATCCGTAAAAACTTTATTTAATATAAAAGGAGCGATGGCATGACTTTGTGAAGGAACTGGAACTAAATACCCAAATGCAACCAAATGTGCAAGAAAAATTTTACTACCGTTTCCATCTTCATATTTAGCTGAATGTGGATTTAGTGCTGTAAATGATTTACTGATAAAAAAAAGAAATCGACTTGATATAACACAACGTGGAGAGTTCAGATTAAAGCTAAGTAAATTGGAACCTAATATAATAAAATCTCTGTGCAGCAAGCATCAAGCGCAAGGATCGCACGAAATGAATATAAAAAAATCAATATTAAAAGTATTTTGAATTTCAGTTTTTCATTATACGTTTTGAAATTTTACTTACGATGTTTTGATAACAATTTCATAGTGATTCCTTCCTAAAACTTATCATTTATATTTCTTAAGGGAACAAAACATTTTTTAAAGGTTAAAAATTATGTATGGGGGCATAAAAATTTTAGAAATGTTAAGGTGGGGCATGGCCTAAAAAAGGTTGGGAAACACTGATCTAAACAATAACCCATGGGGGTTGGGCTACAAAACCGTTATGAAAAAGCTAGGAGCCAAATCCCCTGCTGCTGATATGGAAAATGAAGTGGTAAGCAAAATAGTCGACACACTCTTCCCAACACACTGTGCTGAGAGGGAAGAACTCGAGTATGAAGCAACGGAACCTGTCCAATTCACAGAAGAAGAGCTTATGGATGATGCAAAAGCAATGAAATGCAATAAAGGGCCAGGACCTGATGGCATAGTTGCAGAAATATTGAAACTTTTCGCAATCGAACATCCTCTTTTGCTGCTAAACATGTACAACGCATGCCATTTTTCCAGAAATATGGAAAAAAACTAAAACTAGTACTAGTCAGTAAGGGAAAGGGAGACCCAACATTAGCGTCCGCTTACAGACCGTATTGGTAAAATTCAAGGTCCCGAATAATCTATTGAAGAAGGGTACAAGACTAAACAAATAACAGCAATGCTCGGACCTGAAATTTGGTATATAAGCTACGATGAAATCCTTCGAATAGAGATGCCTGGGGATGTGCATTTAGTGGTATACGCAGATGACATTGCAGCTGCAATAATCGCCCAAAAAACTGACGAAGCCAAAAGGAAGTTAAATCAGGTGATGATCCGAGTTAAGACATGGCTAGAAGACCATGGATTAAAGCTGGCCACAGAGAAAACAGAGCTAATCCTTCTAACGAACAGACGTATCCCATTAGAAGTAGACATACAAGTACTCGACAAAAAGAGTGGTCAAGAACCTAGGAATGCAATTAGACACAAGACTAACTTACTGGGCAACATAAACCATGCTGCCACAAGAGCTGCCAAAGTAAGCGGCATGTTAAGTAAGCTCATGGCAAACCTTGGAGGTCCAACGCAGAACAAGCGAAAACTTTTAATGGACACGACGAACTCGATTCTCTTATACGGATGCGAAATATGGGCAGATTCGCTAAGGATGCAATGCCGGCGGAAAACTCTGCAATCTGTGCAACGTACCTGCACTCTCAGAGTGGCTTCGTCATACAGGATACTGAGATACTGGAGATGCTGAGTATGATCATGCGGAACACACCTTCTTTAAATGCGAGAGATGGAACGTAGGGAGAACAGGTCTGCAACGAGCTATTGGTGTATTTACTCCTGAAGAAATTATCGGGAAATGATGATAGACGCAGAAAAATGGAATGCCGTCGCAAATTTTGTGGAGGATATTATCCGAAAAAGGAACCGCGAAATGGAATGATATGCTAAAGAGCATTGATCATTGGTTTCTCAAAACAGGTGACCCTGGACGCAGGGTGAGTAAGTAAGTGTCCTTCCTAGGACGCCGTCTTGGCCCTTTACCTCGAAGCAATGCGGAAGTAGTCCCGGGATGGAAGGAAAAACCCAGTGGAATCACCACACACGTAGTAGCGACGGTTACTATATGGTGCGAAGGCATTTTTAACCCAACCTCACCGCCAAAAGTCTTTGTAGGGGGAATAACGCAAAGGCCTTCGTGGACTTTGTGCCGTAACTGCAAGACTGTCGGAAGTGCGACTATTCCTCCCCGTGGTGGCCACTGGAAACAGGATACCCCAGCACGGTCATGTCTCTGTTGGGGTCCTGGCTAATACAGTCGGGCGGGAAGAGTAAACTTCCTTGGGTAAGTATAAATCCCCAATCCAAGGTGGAACAGCATACGCCGAGGGATGCTTGGCTAGAGGGGGATCTAGTCGCTAGTATGCGGACTTGGGGCGCCCTGGCGAGGCCCCATTTCAAAAATGCCTTCCTGCGCTACCGGGGCACTGGCGCAGGTGACCGATATACCCCTTTACTCGTGGGAACAAAAATGAATACAAGTAAACAAAAACAAAAAAATGGCGGAAGCGGCCAAGAAGGCTTCAACGAAGAGGCTAGCAAAAAACCTCAAAAACCAGAGGCGGTCACACCTCAACAGAAAGAGGCCACCAAGCCTCAAACTAATAAGGAGGAACGGTCCGCAGTTGAAGGCGTGAGAACTGCCGAGACGACTCCAAACACCGATGGCGAAGGGCCGAAAACGGAACAGCCAAAAAGGCTCAGTGGTGCGGGCAAGAGAAGACTTGCACACTTTCTAAAAAAGGGCTAACCAGAGAAGAAGCTTATGCTAAGGCTCTGGAGCCCATGTGCAAAAACACAGAAAAACCAACGACGGGGCCGAAACGACTAAGGTCGGTTGAGGACACACCACCCGAAGCAACAGCAAAAAAGCGGCCTAAAGATGATGGTCCGTCTACATCGGATACACAGGCAGGATACCTTGTCCTGCATTGTAAGGAGAGCACTTCGGCGGAATGGGTCAAGGCGGCCATTTCTAATGCGTCGCCATGGGAGGGTGCAACACTGTGGGCCACAGAGGAATCCAAAATTCCTCACTCTCGGATCGCAGTGGGGTACTTTCCCAACTCAGTCAAAGTCGAGACAGCCAAGATACTGGACTTTGTGCAGGGGCAGAATAAAGGCCTCAATGTTGATTCCTAGCGCCTGCTAAAAAGAGCCGAAAGAGGCTCCAACGTAACGCTAGTCATAGCAGTAGACCAAAAATCAGCCGCCAGCCTGAAGGAGTACAATGGTAGAGTAAACTACCGTTTCATACAAGTGACCCTCAGGCTGAAATCTGAAAATATAACGACCGAGGAGTTAGTGGACCAAATGGAGGCAGTGGAGTTACAAGAAGAGGATGAAAGTCGTCCCAAAGACTCCGAAAAACAACCGGCGAAATGAGGTGCCTCCAGGCAAATCTTCACCATGCTAAGGCTGCCACCACTGAGCTTAGCAGAAGACTTGCCGGAGGTATCAACATAGGGCTGATCCAAGATCCCTGGATCTACAGAGGCCGTCCTCAAGGCCTCAATGTCCAAAACACACAGGTAATTTATGACAAAAGCGCTGTCAAACCTAGGGCTGCGATAATCATAGATACCAATATTAAATTCTTGCCATTCACAGAATTCATGGATGGCGACACATCAACAATACTGGTCGAAGCGGTGTCTGGCGGAAGCAAGAGAGAGGTCGTAATCGCCTCAGCTTATTTCCCCGGAGGCGCCGACATAGTACCACCAGAAAAAATCAGAGGTCTAGTGGAGTATTGCCAAGCCCACAATCTAACCCTCGTAATTGGATGCGACGCCAACTCCCACAATGTGGCATGGGGAAGCACGAATACAAACAACAGAGGTGAGTCACTCCTTGAATTCTTATTACTTAGTAATATAACAATAGTAAACAGGGGCAATAAACCCACTTTTGTAAACGCAATACGACAAGAGGTACTCGACTTAACTCTAATTACTAACAAATCTTTGAATATGATCAGTAACTGGAGAGTCTCGGATGAGGACTCAATGTCTGACCATAAACACATACTCTTTGACCTAAATGGGGTGGTAAAGTTCTCCACATTTTACAGAAGCCCAAAAACAGCAAACTGGAAAAGATACAATGAATGTCTTTCAGCTAAGCTTAATAACAGCGTAAGCAAAATAACATCAACAGAGGAACTAGAAGAGGCAGTAACAGAAATGACTGACTCAATCATGGCCTCATATCAAGACTGTTGTCCACTAAAAATGAAATCCTCCACGAAGAGGGTCCCCTGGTGGAACAACGAACTTTACAAACTTCGGAAAACAACGAGAAAACTATTCAACACTGCAAAGAAAACAAACAAATGGGACGAATATAGGAAATCCCCAACTAACTATAACAAAGAACTAAGGAAATCCAAACGAAACTCTTGGAAAAACTTCTGCGAGGATCTAAAAGATACTCCAGCAACAGATAGAATCCAAAAATCACTTTCCAAAGGTGACTCAAGTCCCATAGGCACACTAAAAGGTCCAAACGGAACTATTACCAACACATTCGTAGAAACACTAGAGCTTCTTCTAAAGACTCACTTCCCAGATTGTAAAAGTCATGACCCATCAATCGACAATAGTCTAGACATGGTAACTCACCATCAACGGAGATCTACGGTCTCATTTGTCAATAAAATCGTAAACTTCGAAAAGGTAGAGTGGGCAATTAACTCCTTTAAACCCTTTAAATCACCAGGGCCGGATGGAATATTCCCAGCACTTCTATCCAAAGGCACTGTGTCATGGTGAAAATCTTCAGAGCTAGCCTAATATTGGAATACATTCCAAAGATATGGAGGAAAGTGAAGGTAATATTTATTCCTAAGGGAGGTAACAAACCCCCTGACTCTCCAAAATCTTACAGACCAATCAGTCTATCATCGTTCATGCTAAAGACAATGGAAAAACTACTCGAATACCATCTAAGAGAAGAAGTAATCTTCAAAAAACCACTTCATAAGCTGCACTTTGCTTACCAAAAAGGGAAATCCACAGTCACAGCACTGCACACACTCGTTGTCAATATAGAAAAGGCCCTAAATCAAAAAGAAATAGCCCTATGTTCCTTTATGGACATAGAGGGAGCCTTCGACAACGCAAATTACAAATCCATGGAAACAGCACTCGAAAAAAGAGGTGCAGACCCAATAATAACTCACTGGATAAGCCAAATGCTTAATCAGAGGATTATTAAAGCCTCGTTAGGCCAAGCTGAACTTAATGTCACAACAGTAAAGGGATGTCTGCAAGGAGGAGTTCTTTCTCCACTGCTATGGTCCCTACTAGTTGATGACTTGGTGCAGCACCTAAACAGCAAGGGATTCATAACCATTGGTTATGCAGATGACATATCTGTTATAATAAAAGGCAACCATGAAAGGACACTAACGGACTTAATGCAAAATGCCTTGAACGCAACATGGGAATGGTGTAAAAAGGAGGGGCTGTCGATCAACCCTAACAAAACCACAATAATCCCCTTCACAAGAAAAAGAAAGTTAAAGTTTCCTGCATTGAAACTAAATGAAACAGTGATAGAACTAAAGGAAGAGGTCAAATATCTAGGTTTAACCTTAGATAAAAAACTCACTTGGGAATCACATATAAATAATATAACAAAAAAAGCCACGAAATCCTTGTGGACAACCAAACAATTACTAGGGAGATCCTGGGGCCTCAGCCCTAGTATGGCCCTCTGGATATACACCCAAATGGTTAGACCAATCATACTGTATGGGGCACTAGTATTATGGAGCAAATCTATCCAACAAACAGCGATAACCAAACTGGGAAAAGTACAAAGGCTTGCTTGCCTATGCATCACAGGGGCTATGAGAACTACCCCAATTGCTGGCATGGAAGCACTCCTTAATCTCCCACCACTTCATATAGCAATCCAAGAGGAAGCAGCTACGCAAGCACTCATGCTACACATGAAAGTAAATTTCAAATTGGGCAACCTCACCGGTCACCTAAATATCCTAAACAAAATCAAAAACACCATAAGCATGGCTCAAGTTTCAGACCACATTGACCCAACCCGCTGTTTCACAAAAGGATACTCAGTTACCTTTCCAGAGAGGATAGAGTGGAAAACAAACCCGAAATGGATGAATGATGATTCACAAAAATGGTACACTGATGGATCAAAAACACCTTACGGTGTAGGAGCAGGTGTAATGGGACCCAGAATCCACAAATCATACACTCTCACCAGGGACACCACTATATTCCAAGCGGAACTATACGCAATAATGGAAGCAGTAAACATCATGCAACGCAGGAACCACAAGAGAGTAAGGATTAAAATACTCTCGGACAGCCAATCAGTCCTAAAAGCTCTAGATAGCTATACATACAACTCAAAAACCCTCTTAGAATGCCACAAGGCACTCAATAATCTGGCATCCAAAAACAATGTTTCATTAATTTGGGTACCGGGACATGAGGAATATGACGGCAACGAAAAGGCAGACGTTCAAGCCAAAAAAGGGGCAGATGAAAACTTCATCGGACCTAGTCCTATGTTCGGATTCAACAAAAACAACCTAAAACAAAAAATAAAATACTGAGCCAAACTCTGTTAAATCAGCATTGGAACAATGTAGAGGGTCTTAGACACTCCAAAAAGTTCCTAAGCTTCAACGCTAAAAGAGCCAACATGGCCCTCACGTTAAACAAAAAGAGCATTCGCACTCTCACAGGCGCCCTCACGGGTCACTTCACCTGCAACAAACACTTACATAAATTAGGCATAACTAACACCAGCACCTGCAGATTCTGCTGCGAAGATGAGGAGTCTATAGAACATCTCATTATCGAATGTCCGGGGTTGACGCATAGAAGGAAAAGGTTTTTAAACAAGTTCATGCTTACAGATGAAGACCTTCAATCACTCCCTCAGAAGGAGCTGGTACAATTCATAAGCATACTTAACAGTCAATAGACAGCATAGGGTGCACAATAGATCAATATGGTCGCAGTGCTAAAGGGCTACTCCTTAACCCTTTACAACCATTAACCATAACCATTAATGGGCCTGTATTCCTTCGAGTAGAGAGGGTTGCTTCTCCCAGCTTTTGGAATAAACACAACTTTCGCTTCTCTCCACAATACAGGAACATAACTAAGCCTCAAGCATCCCCTGAATATCGTTCTTAACCATGGTACCACAAGATGGCTTATCTTTTGGAGCATGGCTGGGAAGATTCCATCCAGCCCGGCGATTTATATGGGCCCAAACTTTGTATAGCCCATTCTATCTTGTTGGTCGTAATTACGTTCGTCGGGATGTCGTGCACAATATCTCCTCTAGATTCGAGATCTGTAGTGTCCGCACATCCTGGAAAATGTGTGCTGACTAGGTCTTCTAGAGAATCCTCACAGCTGTCAGCTCACTCCTCTTTAATTTTTCGTATTGTTCTTGGCATAGACGGTTTCTTGGATAACAGTTTTCTAAGTCTAGCCACTTCGTTAGTGTCTTCCATACTGCTACAAAAGTCTTTCCAAGATTCTCTCTTGGCTTTATGCATCTCTTTCTTGTATAATTTTAGTAGATCCTTATACTCCTTCCAACAGAACTCATTGTCAGCAACTTTGGCTAACCTATAGAATTCATGTACCCTACGCCTTTGTGCTCCTAATTCCTTGTTCCACCAAGGAAGCTTCACCTTGCGTCTATTACGTGTTGGGGGGCAGGATCTTTTGAAGGTTTTGACGAGAGTAGCTGCAAACAATTCAACCCCTTTCTTAAGTGCGACATGTGACCTGTATTTCCGGGGTATCATTGGTGTTTTTGATAGTATATCCCAATACAAGTCCCAGTTCGCATTCTTAGGATTTCTAGAGGATATAAGTTTTTTTTTGAGCGGAATATAACCTGAAAGCTTATGTATCTGTGATCAGAGATTGAGGGCTACTCAACACTTCCATTCCTCTTCCACAACATGCTTGCTTGTGTAAAGTGTTAAATCATGTACATTCTGCGAGGTTGGTCCCATATGTTGGTTCTTCACCTCTATTAACCATGTCTAGGCTACTCTGAAGAATATAGTTAAATAGTGACTCACCTCGGTCGTTTATGTTTGCACTACCCCAGACCGTGTGATGTGCGTTTGCGTCCGTTCCTACCACCAGAGCGTGCTTCTTTCTGGCAGCTGTTTCTACCAGCTTCCGAAGTTCCGTCTGTGGTACTTCTTCATCATGTGGCGTATAACAAGACCCAAAGAGTAATGTCTCATCCTTGCAGCACTCCAGCGCAACCCCTGCCAGTGCCCCATGCCGTGGCAAGGCCGCAGTTACTTCCTAAGGCGGCCCGGTGTTTGGAAGGCGCCGTCGAAATACAGCCGGTCTGGTGAACTTCCTGGGTACAAACCATCCAATGAGCGCGGTGTCATATAACACCCTGGATTAGGGGATGGGTAAGGAGAGAAAATAACGGGATGAAAGGGGTTTGGGAATGACAAAGGGATGTTCGTCGGTACGGTGACAAGTACGCCGTAAAGCAGATGGATGACTAGCCAACCCCCATATGGAGCTTCCCTCTTAGTTCGTGTTGGGTTGGTCCCCATGATATGGGGGTCAGACTACCACTTAAGCCTCATCCCCGCGGTAAGGAGACCAACATGATGAGGAGATAATTTATAGATATAAATATATAATAATAGGCAATTGAAAGTGACTGTGACTCTATCTTATACTCAATGCTTGAATTTTATTTGGAAAAGCTGATATACCATGTTCAGGAAAAACTGGTAGATTTGTAAAAGTTGATCTATCTTTTCTGAACCCATGTTGGTCTACAGTAAAGTGGTGCACAAATGACTTGCTTATTACAAAGCAACAAGTCACACATTGCATGTGACACTGTTTGTGAAGACAAAAAGCAATGTAGGCACACAACTTGAACAGCAACGAAGAAAAACTGTCTTCAACAAGCAATACTACTTCGGCTCTATCGACAGTGCACGAATTGCACGACGCTGCTTATATGCTTGCATGGCAATGGTAGAAAAACATTCTCATACAAGCCGAAAGACATCAAGTACAATGTGTGAATTGGTGTCATATGTACGTAGTGTGTATTAGCACACCTTCGAGATGTATGAAAATTGCAAACATACACATTTCTTCGTTCCCCGCGCACTTTTGCGTATTAAGGGGAGAATATTAATAAATAACGGTAAACTTTCGATGAATAATTTTTAAAGCTATTGAAGTTATGAAATAAGACAGCTTTTAGTAAACTTAAAATCCAATAAAGTGCGCAGAAGAATATTTGCAGGCAAAGTGTAAGTTACATTCAAATATTAATCAGAATTTAATTTTTATTCTACAAAACCATCATACCAAACATTAACTGCCTATTTGATTTTAAAATATTAGGAATTCATGTAAGTAAATAATCCACATTTGTCACAATTCACTTGTTTGAATTGAATTGTTTTTCATTGCCTTTCAGTGTCATTGCTTTTCTTGCTATCTTGCCGAAATATGTGTGTTGTGATAATGCTGAGAGAGAAACAAGTCATACAAAAGCATGATTTGGTTTTCTCTCTAGCTGCTATTGCCTGTTACTGTTAGTTGAGAACAAAACACTGCATTGTTGTGTGAATTTAGCAAATGACTTGAAAGCACATATATGTCGACTTGTGCACCACTTTAGTCTACAGAGATTAAACGATTAACTACAAAATAAATTTTATCTTTCACAACAAGTTCAAGGAATTTTGAACCCGCGGATATTTTGGAGATTGTGAATACAGGATAAACAGTTATTACTTTCTAGGCATCCATGACCTCTCCCCCCTTCTTGGGTAACAAAACATTGCCGCTATAGAGGGGCTTGCGTGCATTAATGAGGAGTAAGGCTATGCCGACAGAATGGACAGCGTTCAGGCTAACTCTGCTGTGCCAGACTAAGATTCCCACAACACTTTAAGCTAAGGTGTTGAGATACTCGTGCCGAGAGCTGCATGGCTGATAGTGCCTAAACAACCATTCGGTTACGGTCCCTTTCGACGCCCGGGTAAGGTCGGTTGTACTAAGTGCCTTCTCTACTTATGCCGGCTCTGCAAACGAGTGACCAAACCCTTCCGAGCATACTCGTGGGACCAAAAATGAACGATACAGGAACAACAACAAAAACGAAAAAACCGACCCAAAAATTTTGACTCTGGGGGAGATCTCCATCGACTTGGACGAAGACATACTTTAGGCCTTCAATCAAGACACTTCGATTACCGTTCAGGATAGGGTTAGACGTAGTACGTTTGAATCGCAAGCAGACCCAAAGACAATCCCGGCGACAACTAAAGCACGGGAAGGTTCTAAGAAGAGTACACATCTAGTCATAGCTTTCAACTCTAAAGCAGCGTTGAAGGTGGCCTCTGGTGTAGCCACGCCTAATTAGACATACATTTATCCAAGATTAAGCACCTGTAATAATAAAATAAAAGTTGAAATACGTTTTGCGTTTTTTAAACGTAAATCAATAGTTCATTTCATATCTATCAAATCAGAGGGAGTATTGTGCTTTGTTGTCAAACTGAGGCATAATTTGACGGGATGCTAAAGTACACCGAATAAATTCATCCCGAGCGTCATTTCCGCATACTAGAAGCGATGCTTCAGTAACGAGTTTCACCATTTGCTCCATCGCAAGTGTGTGGCATGTATATTTAGAGAACGCCCAATTCATACACATTGTTGGATGATAAAATCTTCGTAAGAATTTCATTTGATACGTTCCTTAGATCGGCGGGAGAGATTATTTTTACCGAAAACCAGTTTATCATTTTGCTGTAATTCACTTCCGATATATCGCAGCCGAACGTAGAGCAAGAGGGATAGTTTTCTGGACCACAGAATTTTTTATTAGTAATTTGCTTGGTCATCTCATCGCGGCGTCGTTGTTTTTCTATAAGTTTCTTTGTTTCAGGTATGTCCACTATTCTGATACGGCCTATACGAGCACCTCTTTGGTCTGACAGAAAAGCTTGCTCTTTTTGGAGAACATTTTTTCTCTTGGACGTGAGCAAGTTGTAAAATCTTGACAATTACAAGCTGAACTATCAAAAAGTCCTGAAGTATTCAACTTAAAGTCATCAGCACGTTTTTTTAAAGCAGGACTTCAATGTGCAGAATACAAACCCTTTTTAATTTCTCTGTACTTTTTATGATACTCATTTATCATGTATATTACGCGTGAATGTGAAACTGTGGGAATAGAAGTATTGTTATAAATACAAATGATTTTCTTAGCAAATTATCCGGCTATGATCGAAAAGGCCGACTCTCTGTTTTCTCCTGACTACTCCCAGTTCCCGTCTTTGAAAAAAACAACATCTCATTAGATCTTCATAACTTGGTGGTTGATGACGTAGCAAATCTTTAGGTCTTACAAAACAATGGGAATTAAACGTTTGTATTAGGGAAAATTGGGTTAATGCCATTGTCGTCATATAAACTTTTAATAAAACATTATAATTAAATGCTTTTATACGAATAAAGCGGAAGAAAAAATAGACAAAGTAATTGCTGTAACTTCAATTCAACTCGCAGTACAAGGCTGAGCTATTGGGAGCTCCATAAACGTATTGCTTGATCAAACAAACAGAGTGGAGTGTAGTGAATTAAATTGTTTCGGTGGGCCTTCTCATATAAAATTTGTATTTAACATATGCCAGTATGATAACAAATAGTATTTTCAAAAAAGTTAAACTGGTTCAGATTGTTCAGATCGTTCGATTGGGCTGAAAAGTGGCAAAAACTTTATTATTCTAACAGTGCAACTTTTCCGCACTATTACAATTCGAACCTAAAAAAAAAAAATTTTTCGGCCCATTCTATTGTGCATGCTTGACAGAATAGCCAAGAATGCAGCAGCCGGTACCGTGCATGAGCGTGACCCAGTCGGTAAGCCCGAGGAGGTTGTAGAGGAGTACAAAAAGTTACAATAACGTAATGAAACTCATAATGAAAGCGGTACTGCTCATCCAACAAGGGCAAAAAGGGGAACGAACAACAAGGTGAAGATCAAGCAGTCATAAGGCACTTCAGCGAGGTGCCAAGACACCATCTACAGGTAGCGATCATAGATGAAGAAAGCAAAACACCGTCAGTTCAGCAAAATTGGGTATAGATCGATGTGGGAATGTAACGACAAAACCGCAAGTTGCTCAAACGGAGTTTTATTCATCGGAAACCTTTAGGGGCTATAAGGTAATTAAATCCGCAGATCAACTCTCTCTGGATTTCCTCTTCGACAGTGTCGCTAAGTGCCACGGTATCGGGTTTGAAGCTCAAGCTGATCCCGGCGAGTGAGATCCCGAGAAGACACAGGACTTGCATTTGGTTGCCACCGATGAACGAGCCAGGTGAAATCTGCTTCGGTGTATCAGCTACAGAATAGCAAGATATCAGCCATAAATGAATGGCAGCTGATTAAAGTAGAAGAAGCCAAGAAAACCGCCCGACTTTCCCTGTTGACCATAAGTGAAGAATCGCTCGCCAAAATGAAAACCTTCAGAGGCGGAGCAAACCCAGAAGAATACAAGACCAAAAAAGTTGACTTCGCGGATCAGATGCTTATGGAGATAAATACACACTAACATTAGGGATGTTAAGGTTCGTTCAGATATATCTCATGCATTCAAAACCCGCTACCAACAATCTAGATATCCTTCTCAGAGAGCTGGATATTCACATTAGCCTCTTCCAGGAGCCGTGTGTTAAAAATGGTAAAGTCATAGGGCTAAACAACAGTACATGCAATTTTTTCTACCGAAAAGAGGCAGGTAGTGCTAGGACATGCATTCTTATTTAGAAATATAGAAATGCTTTCCTATGATACAATTGCAGCACATCAGATATGACGGTAGTAAAAATATATTAAGCCGGGTTCCAGAACCTAATTTTTGTCTCAGTATACATGCCTCACGACAAGGAAGCACCGCCGGAGGAATTGAAAACGGCTTTCAAGCTGTATCAACAGGGCATCGGTGTCATCATCTAAATACTAAGCTCAGTACATGTAATAGAGGTAAAAAACCGACTTTCATCTTCCTAAGTGCAGATAGATTTCAATGATGGGAGGAAGATCTTACACTGTTTACAGAGAGCAGTAGTGTGTCTGTAGAGGATTGGATGGTATCAGATCAATCAATGTCAATGTCTGACCACTGTTTTATAGCATTCAATCTCCAAGGATCGATCTATGCTCCCTCCATCTTTAGAAATCCCAGAGAACGAATTGGGATGCATTCATTAGAATATCCAGCCGTAAACCAGGGGTAGAAAACCCGAAGAGAGGATACACTCCACTGCCGATTTGGATATGAAATTTAACGTGTTGTGGAGGGTCCTGAATAGGGCCTTCAAGAAGTCCACACCAATCTGTGTTATCAAAAACAAATCTCCACCATGGTGGAACGGAGAATTGAAAAAGATCAGAGACAAATAAAGGTCAACTTCTAACGAATGTCATCTGACTGGCATATCCTATTGCACATCAATAGAAAACTCTAGGGAATCCGCAAGGCTGAGCAGGGTACTGTCAAAATAATACTACAGTCCCACCATCATTAGAAGCGATGTCGGAGAGTGAACAATCCCTGCACAAGAATCACAAGAAGTGTTAGGTAAATGACACTTTCCTGTGGGTAATTTCTATGGCACGCCAAGAATCGGGAATGTCCAAAAACTTCTAGTACGTGAAATAGACTTAATAGTAAATAAAGAAAAGATTGTATTTTTAATTAACAGTTTTGGGCCTTATTAATCAGCAGGTCCAAATGGCCTTACACCAAATATGCCTCCAAAGCTTTTGGAGCACATGCAAATCTGGCTCTTAAGAATCTTTAAAGCAAGTCTCCGCTTAACTTATATCCCAGGGAGCTGGAGAAGAGTCAAGGTAATCTTCATACGCAAAGCGGGTAAGGAAAAACACGAAATGGCGAAGGATGACCGATTAGTCTTACCTCCTTCCTCCTTAAAACGCTAGAAAGAGTTTTAGATATACATATTAGATCTTTAGCAAATGTGGACCAACTATCATAAGCGGAGCACGCCTGAAATTAATTAAAATTTGAAAAGGTCGAGCCAAGGAGCACCAGGAGATTTATATATATGTATATAAGGAGGGACTACAGTTTCAAGCCGACCCCGAACGGCAGATATTTTTTATGAGGAGCTTTTTCATGGAAGAAATACACTCGGAGGTTTGCCATTGCCTGCCGAGGGGCGACCGCTATTAGAAAAATGATTTTCTTAATTTTGGTGCTTTCACCGAGATTCGAACCGACGTTCTCTCTGTGAATTCCGAATGGTAGTCGGAAAACAGTCAGGCTAAAAAGCATATTGTATTTAAAGCTCTGGAAAGAGAGTAGATAGTCAAGGAAGGAAGGAGAAAAGTGCTAGAGAAAGAGATAGGATAAAATAGAGACAGAGATAGAGATAGTTAGTGCTGTGAGAATTTTTCAGATTCTTTGGCGAATTTGTAAATATGCTCCATTTTTAGAAAACGAATATTATTCATTCTCACGACATCGGAACCCAAAACTCATAGCCGTGCTCTAACAAAGTCAGGAAACTCACAGAGAAAGTGCTGAGTGCTATCCGCCTCCTCCAAGCACGAAAGGCACATTGACAGAATTAAGCTTCTTCTTACGTTCTTGAACAATCTTTCAGGTTTGCTTCGCGTTCTCCAGGGCATTCAGTGTAGCCTGACGGTCACGGAAAACTCCAATCTGTTTCCTGCTCCATCTCTTCTCGATTATCCAATCGGCTACTCTCAGGATGGCAAAAACTTCCGTTTGGAAAACAGTTGCCATTTCCCCCATAGCATAATAACACTTATTACTATCGTTTAAGTATCATCCGGCTCCCGACCCTATTTGATTCTTGGACCCATCGGTAAAGAAAATTTACGTCAAACATCCCTGAATGCATTCTGGATTGCTCCATTGCTCACGCAATGGAAATCTGACAACGAATTTCCTTCCAAATGAAACTGTGGGTATCAGGACATCTTTAGGTGTCAAAAACAGTGGATACTGCCCCGACAGCAACTTAAAGATTTCTCTGTGTCCCGAAATTCCATCTTCGTGCCAGAAACCATATTTATGGAGTCTACACATTGCTTTTATTGCTTCCTGTTTTATCTTAAGATCCAGGGGGAGCAAATCAAGCAAAGCATTTAGGGCATCACCAGAGGTTGTACTCATGGTACCCGAGATGCATAAACATACACTTCTTTGCAGCCTGTATAGTTTCCGGATTGTGGACTTAACCATGCTCCGTCGCCACCAGACCACAGAAGCGTTAGTAATGATTGGTCTGATAAGTGCTGTGTACATCCATAGGACCACAACAGGTTTCAGACCCCAGGTTTTGCCAAAGGCTCTACGGCATTGCTGAAAAATCCTGAATGCCCGATTCACCTTCAGTGAAACGTGTGTCTCCCAAGTCAGCTTCTTATCCAAGATTACTCCTAGATATTTAAGTTCGTTGGAAAGACCTAGTGTCACACCTTTCAGTGTTGGAAGACTGTCCATCCAATTTCCGTTTTCTCGTAAACAAGACTATGGTTGTTTTATTCGGATTAACGGAAAGACCTTGTCTCATGCAACAGTCATCGATTTTGTCCAGAATCCTCTGCACTTTCGTGCAAGGCCTCTTTAGGGATTTGTCCGATGATAGCGCACAGACATCATCCGCATATGCTGGGATATGAAAACCGAGATCTTGCATCTCCACTAGTAGAGAGTCCACGACCAAGCACCACATCAGCGGAGAAAGAACACCCCCTTTGGGACATCCTTCCTTGACCTTGACGGTGATTAGTTCGTCACTGTTCTCACCAGCGGGTAACAGCCTCTCAGAGAGCATGGAATATATCCACTTTACAATGGTTTGATAAACTCCGTGTCGTTCGGCAGAAGAACATATTGAGCCAAAAGTGGCATGATCATCATGTGGATTCATCAGCTTCCAGCCGCTTCAATCATGTAAGGCTGATTCACATTATTTTCCACTCTGGTAAGCGTGTTGATTTCTACTAAGTGGACTTCTCGGCAATACCCCCACTCGAATATGTTTCTCCACACTCGTTCTAGACTTTTCAACACGAACGATGTCAAGCTGATTGGCCTAAAATGTTTTGCTAGGGAATAGTCGTCTTTTCCTGGTTTCGGAATAAATACTACTCTCACGCGTCGTCATTAGGATGGTATATTATATACCCAAGTGCAAGACGGACTGTGAAGATCCTTTTCAGGGCCTCAATCAGCCTGTCTCCTCCTTTTTTATTAATTGCTGGATACATTCCGTCAGGTCCTGTGGACTTGAAGGTCTCAAAGGAAGACAAGGAAAACCTTATCGATTCTTTTGTCACTATCCTATCTTTTGTCACTATCCCAGTCCACATTTCCTGGATTCCTACCGGAAGGTATTGATATTGTATCAATTCCCAGTCGGAATTCGATAAGACGAAGATCAGAAACAGAGTCCTCTTCCAAAACTCGCCATCGGTTGATTTGTTTTCCAACTGACCTATTGGTAAGTGTTAAATCAATCACCTCTTGTCTCCTTTTGGTCACAAAAGTTGATTTGTTACCAGTGTTTTGAATAACCAAATCAGATGACAGGTTAAAATCCAGTAACTTGAGACCTCTGGGGTTGCATTTGCTGCTTCCCCATATAATGTTGTGTGAATTTGCATCACAACCCACTATTAGCCCCAGACTATTGGATTCTGCATACTTCACTACTTGTCTTAGCTCCCTCGAAGGAGGTGGTTGTAAAGAGTCGTAGGGTAGGTAGGCCGAATCACTAGAGGCGTTAGTTAAATGACACTTTCCTGTGGGTAATTCCAGTGGCCCGCCAATTGTGGGTAATTCCTTACGCCAATTATGCCTCCAAAGCTTTTGGAGCACATGCAAATCTGGCTCTGAAGTATCTTTAGAGGAGGTCTCCGCACAACTTATATTCCAGGGAGCTGGAGAAGAGTCAAGGTAATCTTCATACCCAAAGCGGGTAAGGAGAAATACGAAATGGCGATAGATTTTCGACCGATTAGTCTTACCTCCTTCCTTCTTAAAACGCTAGAAAGAGTTTTAGATATACATATTAGATCTTTACCAAATGGGAGGTAAATCTACGGAAACAGCTCTTCATATTGAGAAGTCATTACATCAGAAACAATACTGGATCCGACGATTGCTTCAGAACGCATCGGTTACCCAATTTGTAAGTAGAGGTACTCCATAAGGTGGGGTCCTGTCTGCACTTCTATGGGTTCTAGCTCTGAACATGATTTTACTGCGACTCAACAGAGGGAGAGAGAAGGTAGTCGTGTACGCTGATGACATCGTGATTCTAACAACAGGTTTATTTACTTCTTCTATTACCGAAATACTAGATGGAGCTCTGGCAAAACTAAGTAGATGGGGTGCGAGCAGTGACCTTAATATTAACCCAAGTAAAACGCAATTAATATGGTTTACAACTAAGAGCAATATTCCTCAGTTCAGACTTCCATCAATCAGTGGGGTTGAAATTCCGCTTACAGACAGAACGACCCATCTAGGAGTAGTGCTAGATTCGAAGCTTAACTGGAGGCACAATGTGAAAAAGCAGGTAGAAAAAGCTTATGCAGCTTATTACACTTGCAAAAGAGTTATCAGCAGAAACTGGAATTTAAGCCCAAGCTCGTTTGAATGTATGCCGCCACAGTAAGACCGATTATGCCACAAGAAGCATTGGTAGCCTGCAGAAAGCATACAGTACAACGGCTAACAAGCGTACAACTATCAGCCTGCGCAGGAATAACTGGAGCTATGAGATCGTACCCAGCAAAGGCACTTAATGAAATGTTACCAATAGACTTACAAGGTCGTTTTTTGGAATGCTAGAATGTTTGGTCGTAGTGTTATCTCAAACAGCTAAAGGAGTACTAGCAGCCCATCAGGTTTTACTACCGCTACTCTAGACTTCAGAATAGAGTTTAAGGTAAAGTTCCCCACGCAAAAGGAAAGGGATTTGAATTCAGTAGTCAAAGAGAATACAACTGCACTTTACACTGATGGGTTAAAAATGGATTCTGGCGTCGGCGCCTGTGTAGGAATATTCGGAAGACCTCGAAACCCTTCCCCTAAGAAATTGGAATAGTATTTTTCCCGGGATAAGAAAAGCTTGCAGGATAATTAAAAACCATCCGCAACAAGCTATCGGAATTAAGCACATTTTCAGATAGTCAAGCAGCCATCTTAGCTTTAAGCCAATACAAAAGTCGTTAGACAATTCAAACAAGAACTTAATACTTTTGCGCACGATAAAGACATCACTCTCAACTGAGTATCTGGCCATAGGAACATAGAAGGAAATGAGAAAGCTGATATGGTACCCCCAAGGCGTGCGCAAACGGAAGATCTTCTCGCTTTTTCAGAAGTAGGCCGTTGACAGATGGACTAACACGGATACCTGCAGAATGACTTAACAAAGATAGCCTAATTTCAACAAATCTAGAACTGACGAGTTGTTCCCAAAACCCCGACATATTCATAATTACATTTCAGGAAGATGAGACAAAACAATATATGTAAAAGCTGCAATCAAGAAGAATCTTAGAAATAGTGTTTCACTATCTGTGTGAGTGCCCAAGTGTAGGTGTTCTACAACATAGAATGCTGGGGGAATTCTCGACGGTCAACTTGAAAGAAATTGCAGAAAAGAAAATTGATGACGTAGATAGATTCATAGTCAAATCAAGATGTTTCGACTAATAAAAAGTTCATAGTAAAAAAATACCAGTCTAACGGTTAGACGCGATAGAAGTGAAACCTTCCATAAAACAAACTGAGAGAGAATAAGACGAAAGCAGCATTAGGAGCGGGATAATTATAGGTTCATTATAATATTGCTATAAAGTTCATATTTTATTTTCTTCATTTTATTATTATTCATCCTCAATGTTTTCAATTTCAACAAATGATACGAGTGGCTTATGATAGATAAAATATGATACAAATGCTTTGGTTTCGATGTTGTCAACATATCTTTGAAATACCGCGTCAATGGTTGTTTTTGATCGTGTTGTCGATTCAGTGCGATTGTTACACATTTTTAAATTGAATGTTGTATTGAGAACGTCAATTAAAGGAACCACTGTGTCCAATGCAAAATTTACGTTAAAATCGCCACTTAAAATCATTGGAACTTTATTGTAATCTTTCCTAAGTATCCGCGATACTTCTGGTGTATACTTTATTAAATTTTCGTGAATGAATTCCGTGATGATATTTATTGATTTTTTTTTCTGTCGATACTCACGACACTTTTCTATATTATTTTTCGGCATAATTGCGGTAAATATTTAAAAATGAAAATATTTACGAATACAAAAATACACACGCGGTTGCTATTATGAGCGTCCCCAGCAAAACCTGCGTGACCGAAACTCTAACACAATTACATTTGTTTGAATGTTACAAACACATATGCACGCAGGTTTTGCTGGGGCGTGACCGAAACTCTAACACAATTACACATATGCACTCGTATTTGTTTGAAAATCGACTTTTTTTTTTGGTTCTCCGTCACCTTTGGAAAATGTGTAAACAGTAAGCAAACTTTATTCATATATTTTTCCTCATTTTTGCATCAGTAAAATTAAACAAACGCCGTAGCCGAATGGGTTGGTGCGTGACTACTATTCAGAATTCACAGAGAGAACGTCAGTTCGAATCTCGGTGAAAACACCAAAATTAAGGAAAACTATTTTTCTAATAGCGCTCACCCCTCTGCAGGCAATGGCAAAACACCGAGTGTATTTCTGCCATGAAAAAAAGCTCCTCATAAACATATCATAAAATAAAATAAAATAACTGTATAAAAATTTTTTTTTTCTTGTGATTCGAACCAAGAATTTTGGATCCGAAGCTCACATTGCTAGCCGCTCGGCTATCGCGCCATGCTGTCGGCGCTGGCCTAAAAGTTATTTAGTTCGTCGCTACGTTTATATGTAATATTCGTAGCCAAGAGTGTCGCTTTTTTCGTTTCACTTTTTCTCAAATCACTCCCAACGATTCTAAAGAAGTTCTCACTTCAAAAAGTAAACAGGCATCTTTTGTGCTAATTGGGTCTGGGCCTTGGCACTCAGACAACACCTACACCAACCCACCAATGAACTCTCCCCGCTCAAGGTATTTATTGAATATTTATAAAAGCTGATAGCCAATTGCAGATCAGTTTAAAACAAAAAAACATCAGATTTTGTCGAAGCCTTGAGTTGCCCAATACCATCTTCAACATCTAAAAGCTTTAAGGTTAACGAACCAAAATTAAATGAGGAATTCATGTTCAAGTGACCTTCATGAATCAGATCAGAGTCTACTTCAAAATTTTACCGGAAGAAATCTGCAAAAAAAGATTAGCTGCATCTACAGAAGAATATGCTTGATTTTCATAATAGTACACAACGGAATAAATACTTGAGCATGATTTCCTGCATTTAACATATCGCTAGAAGGAACTACCTTTTATTTTTATGTAGTTAAGTAAATAGAAATAAGAAGAACGGAAAGTATAGCTGTAGAAATAGAGTCAATGATCGAAAGTAAATAGAGAAAGGTAAAGAAGGTAGCGAAAGCGAGAAACAGTAATGTATGTACATATATACTTATATAGAAACTAACTTAATATTAAATATAATTTCCATTTACATTTTTATCCATTTAATAAAATTTCAAACAATATTTTTATTAGCTACTTAATACTAATTTCATTTTATTAATTCAATTTTATATTAATTTATTCTATTCTATTATTTTTATATTATTCTATTAGAATAATTTTCCAGAATCTGGCTTAACACCGGCCACCTTGAAGGAATCCAACAGATTTCAGTTTTTGTTTTCCACCGGTAGCACGGCGAGTTTGTGGATAGGGCGTTGTACTTCACCAGACCTAGTAGCAATGTCTGCGACGCGAATTTTGCCAACCGCTCCGGGAATGGTTGCGGTTACTCGACCCAGCACCCACTGCTGCGGTGACACGTTGTCTTCGTGTTTGTTCTATTGGCCGACTCAACATTGGTGAAATCCTTGACCATAATTTGGCAAGAAGATGGGCTACCGAGAACTCTAAACGCGGAAGAGATTTTGTCTTCAGCGGAGCTACTCTAGACTTTGAAGTAAGCAGTGTGCATTTCGAACCACTAGCGAATTGGTTACGTATATATACGCAGCAGCTATACGCTCTTATTGAAGCGTCGGAAAAGCCATGAATTTGGCAGCTGGCACTCGACTCTGTATTTACATACCGAGGAATGTTAATTGATGGAAGCTGCAACAAATTGGCTTTAAAGTTTTGCGAGCTAGTGTCAAGCCGCAATGAAGTCGACTCATCACAGTCTAGCTTTTGAATCCAAAGTTCTTGTAATAAGATTTTAGCTTTAGTAATCAGCGGGGCTAATAAACCAAGAGGGTCAAAGAGGCGAGCGGAAACTGATAAAATATTACGTTCAGTTGATCGCAGCTCACTAAAATTATGTTCCAGAATGAAGCGAAAAATATCATCTTTCGGCTGCCAGTGGATTCCCAGCGTTTTGGTGGAGTCAGTATCGCTGAGCTGCAATAATTTTTGGAGACTCTCAATTATTGGAAAACCACTTTGCTAATTTCAGGCCTGCCGATTGTAAAATTGCATTTACTTCCTGTTGTATCTGGGTGAGGCTTTCTATACTGTCGGATCCTGTTAATAGGTCGTGGACATAAAAGTCATTCCGAATGACTTTGGAACCGAGTGGATACTTGGCTTTATTTTTGTCGCTTAGCATTTACAGACACCGTGTGGCGAGAAATCGCGCAGGCGCAGTGCCGTATGTTACGGTGTTTAGTCGAAAAATTTGCAAATGCACCGATGGATCCTGTCTCCACACTATGAGCTGGAAGTTCCTGTCGTCTTCGTGCACCATCGGGCCGATACATCTTTGTGATGTCGGCAGTCATGGCATATTTGTGCAATCGGAAGCGAACGATGGTCGAAAATAGCTTCTCTTGAACGATCGGTCCGACCATCAAGGTTTCATTCAACGCAATTTGTGCTGATGTACGACTCAAGCATCAAAAATTACGCGTAACTTGGTAGTTGTGCTCTGCGGTCTTAACACACACTAGTGCGGAATGAAATAGTGCGGCTCACTCGCGAGTCGATAATTTGTTGGACTCATATGCTCCAATTCGAGATACTCTTGCATGAAGTCCAGGTACATTTTACGAAGTACTGGATCTTTCAGCGTCCTTCTCTCCAGCGCCTGAAACCGCCGAGCTGCGATTTCATACGAATGAGCGAGTGATTTGCGGTCAGTTTTGATAGGCAGTCTGACTTGAAGCCTTCCACATGGGAAAACCTGTGTGTTTTCGAAAAAAGTTCCTCACATTTTGCCTGCTCTGGAGTCAGTCGTGTGGAATTTACTTGTGCAGGCATTTCTTCCAATTCCCAGAATTTTCGGATTGTAGCATCAATGCTAGCAACGCTTTCTCAAATTGACATAATGTGCTACTTACTTGGGCACTGGAGCTATTATTTTTGGCATGGTTGGTTAGAGTGGTGACTCATCCAGAATCCAACTAGCGCTTCCGCACCATTTTGTTGCCACATTCTCGTTACCAACTTGTTTAACAGCTACTTACAGCAAGACTATATCCAATCTGTGCGGTTTAGGAACCTTATTAGGCAGTTGACGTCTATGCCAGACAGTTGCTCGAGACTCTCGAACAGCGGTTTGCCCAGGGTTAACATTCTCTCCTTCCATAGGGTAGGGCATTCACAGAGGAAATGGAAGATTGTTTCTTTTTCTGCGGTTGTTTACAACAATGACAGTATGTGTTGTGAGGGATGCGGAATTTGGCGGATTGTTTTCCGATAGACCAGAAGCGAGTTATGACTGCCGTTAGTCTACAGGCGTCCCGTCGTTTCATGTTTATCAATGTCGACGATTGCTTGAGGTTGTAGGTGGGCCATAATGTCCTGCTGATTTTACATTTCGTCTGGTCTCCCCATCTACAATCCGCGATTCGGAGGTATTTTTGGGAAATTGTGCTCTTGACTGCACCTAATAGTGTGAATACCGATTCTGCAAGAGCGTTATTCATGGCAGATCCCCCTCTTGCAGATGACCTCGCTTTTTCGTTACCTTCAATGTTCCGATGCCCCGGGACCCAAATTAAGCTAACTTTATGGTTTTCACTCCAGATGATGAGGCTATTCCTGCTTTGTTCCCCCACTTAGAGGTTGTGTTGCAGTGCCTGGATTGCAGCTTGGCTATCCGAAAGAATAACTAACTATATTGCTCTTAAAAGAGAAATCTGTGATTAGTAGCCTACAAGCTTTCTAATTGCCAATAATTCCTGGCCAGACACTGCTGGTATTAGGGAGACGTACAGACTTCTCAATTTTAAGTCTGTGAGAATATATACCAGCTCCAACACCGCAGTCCATTTTACTGCTATCCGTATAGACTGTAGTGTCGAAGTTATTTCGAGAGAATCCCTTATTCCATTCTTCCTTAGATGGAAAGGGAGTGGCAAAATTCTTATTGAATGTTACCGTCGGGACGATGTAGTTAGTCCTCACCGAGAATAACTGAGTTTGTGACAACAACTAGTTTCTTTCCAGCGACCCGCTTCATTTAAACTAAATGCAATCATGGTTGCCGTCTTCTTAATATGTAGGTCTATTGGAATAACGTGTGTCACTGCATTGAGAGCCTTCCTAGGACATGATCTGATTGCACCGACTGTTATTGCACAGGCTGATCTTTGTATTCTGCCGAGTAATTTGGTACTGTACTCTCTCCCTAGAGCTTTCCACCGAACCATGCGATAAAATAGGTCGTATAACCGCCTTATACAGCCATAATGTATGCTTAGGTTGAAGACTCCATCTTCTTCCAACCATACGCTTACAGGCATATAAAGCAATTTCTGCTTTCCTTACTCGTTCTTCGATTTTTAATTTCCAGCTTAGTTTGTAGTCCAGAATTACCCCTAAGTACAGTAAGGGGCAAACTCCATTCCCTATTTTTTTTCATATTATGTGAAAAATATACAACAGATTTAAGTTTAATCGGTTTTGTTAACTAATGTTAATCGATAGAATTCGATTACACTATGTGTGAAATATGATGTCACGCAAATGTTTGCCTTTTCATTAACGCTCGTTGAGCTCGTTTTTTTGCATTTTCCATGACTTTTTTTAATGTATCTGGTCCTATGGCTGCAATTTCTTGTCGAATATTTTCTTTTAAAACTGTAAGTGTCTTCGGCTGGTTAGTGTAAACCTTTCCCTTCAAATACCCCCACAGAAAAAAGTCGGGAGCAGTTAAGTCAGGTGAACGCGGCGGCCAGTCAAAATCACCTTTTTTTGACACTAATCGACTTGGAAACATTTCGTTCAATAAATAAATAGTCAGGCGAGAAGAAATAAATAGTCAGGTTGCACAGTTTGAATCTTGTACGGAAACAACTTCAAATCGATCCGTAAAATACGTCGCATTGACCTTTTACTGATGCCCAAAGCCTGAGCACCGCGTTCAGTCGAAAGATTTGGATTTTCCTGTAAAAGCTCCTGTGCAATGGTGATATTGATGTTTGATCTAGCTCTGCGGTGTATAATTGGACGCGGCACATTACTGAGAATACCAGTAGATTTAAATTTAGCATATAATACACGAATTGTCTTAGGATCAGGTGCCTTTTTCCGAGGAAATTTTGCACGAAACGCGCGTTGAGTCAGAATAATTGAGTTCTGATTCTTAATGTAAAGTTCGACGATTTCAGAACGTTCGACAGGTGTATACTGCGACATGGTTAGAATTCTACTGACGTCTACTTTTTAAAATGTCATACTTTAAGCCGCATTTACGTCTACGTCAAAAATTATGGCCAGTTTACATTAGGGAATCGAGTTTGCCCCACCCGCCGTCGGGATTTGCAAATTGTCCCGCCACTTTTCCACTTCTACGGGATCCTTCGGGAACGAAAACAGTCGTTTTTCGTCCTGTGAGCAACCGCGTACGCGACACAACCTATCGTTGCTCATTTTTGCACAACATTTTAACTTTTTTATTTTCACAAATTTTAATTTTTTACAACACAAGCGCTTTTAAAAAAACGCAAAATTACTGACCGCACTTTAAACACTCGAAACCCGAAATTTTTGTTTTTGTTAAACGTAAGCGCTTTTAAAACCCGAATATACTTTCGCCCTTTCAAATTTGCAAGTTTATGCAACATAAATAAAAAAGCAATGAGTCGCTTTCGAGATTTCACAAAACTGAAATCCCATTAACTTCTTGCGATTGACATTTATTATTCTGGCGCAATTTTCCAAATTCCATAGGGCGGAATAAATCACAAAAAAAAGCACCAGTAATGTCAAATACATTACGCCCCTCACACAAACTTTTCTAATAATATCTTACATTGCTAATTGATGTTAATAATACTCACTTGTTGTTAAATTTTACGAATTGCCTTTACCGCTGTTAACTTTTGGTGAAAAGAGTGTCTGTTGTGATAAGTTTTCATGAAACGAGTACCCTTCAAAATTCCATACATTCCTGTCACTGAGACTTCTCTATACATTAACGTTCTCTGTACTGCTTTTTACGAAAACTAGACACAAAGATAAACTGTCACGAATACATAGAAGAAGTACTCACACAAGTTTACCCGAATGCCAAGTATCTCATGACTGTTAACGAAAGTATATATAACGGACATAGCAAAATTCTTGTACAGCCGACTACAAATAACACACTCCGCCACGCCTGTACACCATTCGACATCAAACGCTCAAGTTGAACGGTTACATAGTACACTTATCGAGCTCTGTCAAAGTTTAGCTGCAGAAAATAAAACCGCTCCTGCTGACGAACTATTCAACGCAGTTCGCCAATGCAAAAGAACGATCCATTCAGCAACAGGATATAAGCCTGAAGATGTTTTTTATGACCGCGAAAAGTATCCTGATATCAAAGAAATACTTGTGAATAATCAGAAGAAATTACTGCGATATCACAATAAAAGTAGGAAAGACATAACCTTCCAGCCTGGTGATACAATTTACAGCCGAACAGACCGTCGCAATAAACTTGCAACGAAATACAACAAACACAAAGTGAAAGAAGATCGTGGGGACACAATCCTAACAGTTAGGGGGCAATTATACACTGTAGATTCCCGACGCTTTTGTCCTTCACTGGGATGGCAAGCTGTTTGCAGAAATCCGAGGCACAGAAAAGAAAGATAGATTGTCTCTCGTTGTCACAGGAGAAAATATGGAAAAACTGCCGGGGATACGAAAAATTGAAAGTTCAACTGCTGATACAATTTCCACCAAATCATCGAGCTTCCACTTGCACAAAAAATTATGTATTTCTGCAGCTATTGCATCTCCCAATAGCTGCAGAAATACATAATTTTTTGTGCAAGTGGAAGCTCGATGATTTGGTGGAAATTGTATCATTTGATACAACAGCTGCTAATACTCGGGTTAATAATGGAGCAGCGTTCTTGCTTGAAAAAAGGTTGGGCCGAAATCTACTTTTCTTTCCCTGTCGTCACCATGTTAGTGAGTTGCTAGTCAAAGCAGTGTTCGAACTAATTTTTGGCAAATCATCAGCACCGGAAATTCCCTTATTCAATCGTTTCTCTAACAACTGGAAAAACATTAATTCTAAGTCATTCAAAAGTGGAATATCGGAAAATGAAGTTCGGAAAATCTTTACAATAGCTGAAGTGGAAATATTTAAGAATTTTTGTCTAACTGCATTAAATAGTCACCACACTCGTGCAGATTATAAAGAATTACTACAGGGTGGCTTATGAAAGCCGCTACCAAAAAAAAATTGAAAACTTTTCTTCTTTTTAAGTTATCTGTTCCATTTTTGTTTTAATTTGCAGATTGATCTTTAAAATTTATTAAAATGGATAACTGGGACACGCAAACAAGAATTTGGATAGTCCGCCGCTATCACGCACTGGAGTTCGTAGTTTTGGTACAGAGAGAGTACAGGCGGATGTTTGGCGGCGATCCCCCGAGCAGATGGACCATAATGAGACTGGTGAATAATTTTGCTGAGCAAGGAACAGTCGCAAGAAGGCCTTATCATCGAAACCCACCAGTTCGGACGGAGGAAACGATCGCTGCTGTAGCTGCATCTATACAAAGCAATCCAAGGGTTTCAACAAGAAGCTTATCTGCTTAACTTGGTGTCAGCCGACAGTCTTTGCAAACAATAATGTACAAAGATTTAGACTTATTTCCCTACAAAATTAAAATTGTTAACAAACTGAATGCAGCAGACTTGCCGATTCGCTTGGAATTTTGCCAGAAGATCCTGCAAATGGTGGAAGAAGACCAAAACATGTTAAACTGCCTTTTCATGTCTGATGAGGTCCATTTCGATTTAAACGGCAATGTGAACAAACAAAATTGTCGAATATGGAGCACTTCTAACCCACAGATACTCCACGAGACGGAATTGCATCCTCTTCGTGTGACAGTGTGGTGTGCGGTTTCTTCACGCTGTATTGTCGGGCCTTATTTTTTTGAAGAAAATGGTCACACCGTTACGGTTACTGGAGACCGTTATTTGAAAATGCTGAAAGAATTTTTCAACAGACCTACGCCGAAAGAGAATTCCTTTCAACTGTGTGTGGTTTCAACAAGATGGGGCAACGTCTCACATAGCCCAGACTGTTATGACAGAGTTGCGACGAAAATTTCCCAACAAACTGATTTCAAGAAACTCCGAATTTCGTTGGCCCCCCAGGTCGCCTGACCTTACTGCACCTGACTTTTTCTTGTGGGGTTTATGTAAACAAGAAGTTTATAAAACAAAGCCAACAAATTTGGATGAACTAAAACAATCCATTCGGGCAACAATTGCGGCTATTCCTGTCGCAACTCTCAAAGCAGCAATGAACAACTTTTTACTAAGATGCCGCACTTGTGTCAACGAGCATGGGGGCATTTAAATTCAATTATTTTTAAAACTAGTTAAGCTACATTTAATAAAATTTAATGACCTTCAACTTGAAAAAAAATAAATGAATTCCATACACTAAAAAAAAAGTTATTTGAGTTTCTTAATGTAGAAAAATTCATCAGCCACCCTGTACAACTATCGTTGCTCTTTGTTGCAAATTTTTCACAAGTACGGTCACCTGGTGCAACATCACACGCAAGGCTTATGTCGAAGTGCCTATATTGCTACAAAATGTTTCTGTTTCGCGAGCAATTCGTGGTAACGACTTCAGAGATAAAGAGTCTAAGAAGCGTTTGTATTTTTTTAACCTGCATCTACGTTCCATATTGGTTTCGTTGTGTGGATCCAATAGCTGCTCCACAAAATGACCTTAAGCTCATTCAAGATGTGATTCTATATTTCGATAAGAATGTATCCAATGCCTTGTTACATAAAATTAAAAATCATTTATAGTATTTGTCGGTAGAGGCGGTTGGCCTTTCATTTTATGATGATCAAATTCCTTAACATATTAAGCGAAAAATGGTGGAAGCAATTACTAGCGATAACCAGAAGGAAGATGCTGTTCCAAAGAGAGTTATTGCAACAATGTCAGAAATAACGCTTTACGGCAGCAAGAATATAAATGATTTTAATTCATCAAGAACTAAAACATTCTTTACCCGAACAAGTTTTTTGGAATCAAATTCTTCAACATGGCAAGAAAGTGAAGACTATATAGCGGGAAAACGAATTTGTCAGCATTTGTCTGTAGTTAATGACGCTGCAGAGAGAGCATTGAAATTGATCACAGACTACAACAGATCGCTTACTTATAATGAAGAAGATAAACAGTACTTACTGCAAGTTGTTGAGCACTACAGGCAATTATATCCATCTTACACCAACACATCTCTCATTAAATAGACAATCTAATTATTTAATTAAAATTATATTAAATTAAAATAAATTATATAAATAAAGTTAAATTATATATATATTAAGTATATACATATTAAGTTAAATTAAATTATATAAATTGGAAAGAAAAAAAAATTTTGTAAAAATTGTGATTTTTTGAAATTGTCCATACTTTGGGGTCAAATGGGCACGGTTAGGCATCATCGGATCGGGTCAAAAATTACACCGTTTTTCATTACTCCTAACCTCATGTTTTAAGACCCGAAAATTTATGGATTTCCACAAAAAAAAAGTTACGGCCAGTCTAATGCACACGTTGACTCGTCTACGAAATTCACACCATTTGAGGTCATTTTTGGGGTAAAAATGAGAACCGAGTCAAATTCTGGGCTCAATTTGAAGTCGATGAAGATGAAACATCTGAGTCAGATGATAATCAGGATGACCGAATTTGAAGGGTGATAACCCTACCTGTAAGGCAGCCCCGGCGAGCGAGGATAGAGAATACCGTAGAAGTCAGTCCCGAGTAGCAGTAAAAGAAGCACGCCCTTTCTTCTTAAACTTATTATACAATGAGATGTATTTTTATAACAAAATATTATAAATTAACACCAATAAATAAATAAATTATTAGTTAAAGAAGCACCGTCTTCCTTCTTACATATATATATATATATATAGCGTACACCTTTCTTGGATGTTTGCCCGAGCTCCTCCTCCTATTTGTGGTGTGCGTCTTGATGTTGTTCCACAAATGGATGGACCTACAGTTTCAAGCCGACTCCGGACGGCAAATATTTTTTATGAAGAGCTGCCGAGTGCCATAGGTTTGCCATTGCCTGCCGAGGAGCGACCGCTATAAGAAAAACCCCCTTTCTTAATTTTGGTGTTTCACGCCCCAACGCATTCGGCTACGGCAGCGCCACAGCGTGACCATAAGTTTCTCCTTTCCAGCGACCCGCTTCATTTAACCTAAATGCACTCATGGTGTCAGTGCATTGAGAGCCTCTCTAGGACATGATCTGATTGCACCGACCGTTATTGCACAGGCTGATCTTTGTATTCTGCCGAGTAATTTGGTATTGTACTCTCTCCCTAGAGCTTCCCACCAAACTACCGAACCATACGATAAAATGGGTCGTATAACCGCCTTATACAGCCATAATTTATGCTTAGGTTGAAGACCCCATCTTCTTCCAAGCATACGTTTGCAGGCATATAAAGCAATTTCTGCTTTCCTTACCCGTTCTTCGACGTTCAACTTCCAGCTAAGTTTGGAGTCCAAAATTACCCCTAAGTACTTTGCACTGGTTGATAAAGACAGAGTTTGTCCGTTGATATTTGGTAGGGTAAAAGTTGGTACCTTGTATCTGGTGGTAAAAAGCATAAGTTCTGTTTTACGCGGGTTTAAACTTAGCCCACATCCTGTGGCCCAAGAGTTAAGCTCGCCTAACGCCCTTTGGATGATCCCACTGATCGTATTTGGACACAGTCCTGACACCATTAACACCACATCATCAGCGTACGCCACCACTTTTGCCCCACCTCCGTCAAGTTTTGTTAAGATTTTGCTGATCACACATAGCCAAAGAAGTGGAGATAATACTCCCCCTTGTGGAGTGCCCCCGTGGACCTTCTTGGTTATGTTGATATTACCCATATTAGCTTTGATAATCCTCGTTTCTAGCATGGAGATGACCCAGTTACTAATGCAACTGTCCACCTCCAGGTCTACCAACGCCCGTTGGATGGCATCTGTGCTAACATTGTTAAAGGCGCCCTCGATATCCAAGAATGCCGCCATGGTATAATGTTTGCTCTCTAGAGAGCCCTATATTGTTCCGATTACCTCGTGAAGCGCTGTCTCCGTAGATTTGCCTCTAAGGTATGCGTGTTGTGCAGTTGATATACCAGAGCTCTTCAAAGAGCTTCTGAGGTGCATATCCAAAAGTCTTTCAAAGGTTTTTAACAGGAAAGACGAAAGACTGATTGGCCTGAAGTCCTTCGCTGATTCATGTCCTCTTCTACCTACTTCTGGTATGAAGACGACCTTGACTAGTTTCCATCTGGAATATGGCCTAAGTTTAAACACGCTTTAAAAATTTCCTCTAGGCATGGTAGGATACAGTCCAAGGTTTCCTGTAACATCTTTGGAATGATCCCATCTGGCCCCGGAGATTTAAAGGGTGAGAAAGATTTGATTGCCCATGCAACTTTTTCTTTGGTAATAATCTCATTTGCAAGATGCTGTGGATTATATTGGCTCCGCCTAATGTTTCCCCTCTCACTTTCGTAAGCGCTGCATCTCGGAAAATGCGTGTGTAGCAGAAGCTCTAGCGATTCTTCTGCTGTAGCAGTACAAGTTCCATCAGGTTTCTTGACCCAAGAAGCCATTGAGTGGTATTTGGAAAGAACACGGCTGAGCCTAGCAGAATCCCTAGTGGATTCGACTGACAAACAAAATTCCCTCCAGCTCTCTTTTTTGGCGGCCCTGATTGCCTTCTTGTACTGTCTCCGACTTTCTCTGTACAATTCCCAATTTCCCGTCGAGTAGCTGAGGTTAAACGTTGATCTAGATTTTTCCCTTACTTTTAAGAGCTCACTACTCCACCAAGGAGGGTGAGTTTTTTTGCTAAATTTTATGGGGCAGGACGTTTTGCAGGCCCTACCAAATACCTTTTGCAGTGTTATGACCCTACTCTCAAGGTTTTCCGTGAGAGTGATTTGAGGGATAGGAATCTCTGCTAACCTCTTGTTTACTGCATTTTTGAACCTCTTCCAGTTGGTTCTTAAAGGATTTCGATACGGTAGGGGTGCATCTACCTTAAGGTCCAAATCGTAGAGGATCCAACTATAATCAGAAAAGGACCTTTTATTGGAAACCCTCCAATTAGCTTCCCTTACTGAGCTATTTTCAGACAGTAGAGTAACATCAATCACTTCCTCCCATCCTCTGAAGTACTCCGTACTAGGAAAGGTGAAAGTGGGAGTGTTACCCCTGTTACATACCGATAAGTTAGTCGGTCGTTTGTCTCAGAGCTTCCCCACAACGCATGCCTCGCGTTGGCATCGCATCCGAGTAGCAGGTTCTTATTTCTGGCTTCATACACAAGCCGACGAGGCTCCTCGGGTGGTGCTGGCCGATCATGTGCCATGTAGATGGAAGCCAGTATGATGCCGACACCGTCAGCGGCTTCTACCTCCACAGCCGTCACATCCTGTGAACAATATGATGGGATTAAAAATATGTTCAAATGTTTCTTAGCTACAATACAAGATCTGGGATTACCTTCAGTGCGTTTGTAGAAAAGGTTGTGGTTGTTCCCAGTAAACCCCTTCACCTCGGTGCTCCGCACCCAGGGCTCCTGGATTAAGGCGATGTCAACGTCCTAGTCCGCCAGGAGAACGGTTAGGTTGTCCTTTGCAGTCCGCGAGTGCTGCAGGTTTATTTGGACAACCTTGAGACCCATACTGCTGGTCGCTTTACAATTCGACGGCGTCGCCAAGCTGAACTCCCGGTGCTGCTAATTAGCGCCATCGTTTTTGGTAGATGCGGCGTCGTCAAGTTGCATGCCTGTGAGCAACTCGTTGGCGCCGTCAACCTCGTCCTGTTCATCCTCCGGATTTGCAGATCGGAATATCTTCAGTTGCGTTTTCCTGACGCCGAACCGAAGTTTATTGTCCACTTTTCCCAGTGGCTCGATACTCTCCTCCGATATTTGGAGAAGGAAGGACACACTGTTCTTTTGCGGAGCCTCCGCTTTGATGATGCTCCAGTCATCCATCGGAACAGTGCGGTTATGTGCCTGCAAGTATGGAATAAGTTGCTTGGCTTCGAATTCCATGTTCGGAATCCAGATGCGAGCCCTCGGCCGTCGAGGGATTTCGCTGGCCGGGATTAGTTTGAGCCTCAAGCCTTCCCAGTCGCTCTGGATCTTGCCCACAACTGTTTGCAGGAAGTTAAGGGAGAGTTGATCATCGCACTTGATCACCCTGTATCCGCGGACCACCTCCATTGAATCAAATCCTGGCACATGACCCTCCGGGTTTGCCATGACATGATCGACGACAATGCGGGACAGCCGTGCCTCGATTTCGGACCACTTATCCGATGCAGGTTTACCGCGGTTCGTTATTTCATCAACCAACGCCATTTGCAGGTGATCCCGTGCCACCTCATTAAATGAGCGTTTGGTTGGTTTTGGTATTGAAGCAGTGTGAACCGCCACTTTGTGCTTCTTTGTTGGTTTGTCGCTTTCGTCCTGCGAACGATTGCGTTTCACGGCTTCTGCCTTCTGGGTGGCCTGGAACGCCAGGTACTCATCGACCACCTTTTGGCACCTTGCCTTATCGGCCGCGTCCTTTGGATGAGTTTTCCCTTCAGCCTCATTTTTATTTATTCTTCCGAGAATAATCAGAGACCTCTGCTAAAGCTTATACCTGGACGGGCCTTCTTTAACGTTTTGGCGCTTTTGCCCCTTGGCATCAGCGGATGTGGATGGTTGATTTAAGGTTGATGGCGTGCTATGGCTCACAGCTTTGCCATCAACCGTCTCTTGGCTGGAGGCCAAGAGTTCGTCCTCTGAGGAAGTTCCCAACTTCCTCAGTTCGTTGGTGTCGGTCCGTGTTGTCCATTTGTCCATCTGTTGTGTCAATGGGTGCGACCGTTTATCCGTTCGTTTTGGGTCTGTGTCCGTCCGCTTGTCCGTCTTCTTTGTAGTCTTATCCGAATTTTTTGTTTGATTTTGTTGTTTATTCATTCTGTTTCGTACGGTCACCTGCCCTTCCAGAAGGCTGCACATGTCGCCATGTGCGGTGACCAATGAGGATTTAGGGGAAATAAAAAGTCCGCCTTGGCAGCGCCCCATACCATGGTAAGGCCACCCTTACAACCTGAGGCGGCCTGGTGTCAGGAGGGCTCCGTTAAAAGACAGCCTAGTTTTATCCCCCGGCTGCCAAACCCACCCAATAGGCACGGGTCGCGTTACACCTTGGGTTGAGGGAGTTTTTTTAACGAAGTTTACGTCTTCGACCTGTGTGGTTCGCGGGAGACCTACTCTCCTACCTTCCATATCTGGGAGGCGTTCCCCTATCCACCACCTGGGGACGCGCCCTATGGGAATAACAGGTTCCCCATGCTTGCACTCTTCCATCCAATGCCACGCTAGCATTCTTTACGTCTACTTCGTCCCCATTTATAGATGCCTTGAACTTCACACATTTCTTTTATTTCTTCGTTTCGTATGTGAACGAGTTTCGTGTTTCCTCATATTGATCTGAGCGTCTGCATTTCCGTACTTCTTCTTCTTCTTAATTGGCACGATAACCGCTTACGCGATTTTGGCCGAGTTTAACAAAGCGCGCCAGTCGTTTCTTTCTCGTGCTAACCGGCGCCAATTGGACACACCAAGTGAAGCCAAGTCCTTCTCCACCTGATCTTTCCAACGCAGAGGAGGCCTTCCTCTTCCTCTGCTACCACCAGCTGGTACCGCATCGAATACTTTCAAAGCCGGAGCGTTTGTATCCATTCGGACGACATGACCCAGCCAACGTAACCGCTGGATCTTTATTCGTTGCGCCATGTCTATGTCGTCGTAAAGCTCATACAGCTCATCGTTCCATCGTCTGCGATATTCGCCGTTGCCAACGTACAAAGGTCCAAAAATCTTACGCAGAATCTTTCTCTCGAACACTCAAAGCGTCGCTTCATCGGATGTTGTCATCGTCCAAGCTTCTGCGCCATACGTCAGGACGGGCATGATGAGAGTCTTGTAGAGTGTTAGTTTTGTTCGTCGAGAGAGGACTTTACTGCTCAGTTGCCTACTTAGTCCAAAGTAGCACTTGTTGGCAAGAGAGATTCTACGTTGGATTTCCAGGCTGACATTGTTATAGGTGTTAATGCTGGTTCCCAAATACACGAAGTCTTTTACAACCTCAAAATTATAACTGTCTACAGTGACGTGGGTGCCGATACGCGAGGGCGCCGACTGTTTGTTTGAAGACAGGAGGTACTTCGTTTTGTCCTCGTTCACCACCAAACCCATTCGCTTTGCCTCTTTATCCAGTTTGGAGAAGGCAGAACTAACAGCGCGGTTGTTAAGGCCGATGATATCGATATCAACGGCATACGCCAACAATTGTACGCTCTTATAAAATATTGTGCCTGAGCGATTAAGTTCTGCGGTTCGTACGATGCTCTCCAACATCAGGTTAAAGAAGTCACACGACAGTGAGTCACCCTGTCTGAAAACTCGTTTGGTATCAAACGGCTCGGAGAGGTCCTTCCCAATTCTGACGGCGCTGCTGGTGTTGAGCAACGTCATCTTACATAGCCGTATTAGTTTTGCGGGGATACCAAATTCAGACATCGCGGCATACAGGTAACTCCTTTCTGTACTGTCGAATGCAGCTTTGAAGTCGACGAAAAGGTGGTGTGTGTCGATTCTCCTTTCATGGGTCTTTTCCAAGATTTGGCGTATTGTGAATATTTGGTCGATGGTAGACTTTCCAGGTCTGAAGCCACACTGATAAGGTCCAATCAGTTGGTTGACGGTGGGCTTCAGCCTTTCACACAATACGCTCGCTAGAACCTTATAGGCGATATTTAGAAGACTTACCCCGCGGTAATTGGCATTTCCGTACTATTAACACTAAACCTACCGACATATTATTTATACCTATTTCTACCGATGGCGGTCAAATGACCGCCTTTGAAATAAACATTATAGTATTTCCAGTTGATTGTATTTAATACTAAATTTAGCGTAAAGAATAAACACGAAATAATTACTATATAATAAGTAAAAACCATTTATTTTTCAAGCTTAAGGAGTAGATTTTTTGAAACAAGGCTCGAAACTGAAAAATTATATGTTACTTCAGTAATTTACATACATATCCTTATTCAAACTGAAATAAAATTTATTCCATGTCGTACTTTCCACAGATGGAGGGTCTCTCCCGTAAACATTTTCCACAAACATTTTTTTTACATGTAGAACAAATTTTAATGGTTTTATGTTTTTTGCAATTTCCGATTTGACACGTTTTTCCTCTTTCAGAAATTGTAGTGGAATCTGCTACAGTTTTCGCCATACTTTCCATTTTTTCTTGTTGCGATATCCTTTCTCCAGTTCTCCAGTTATACTATAAAATCCATGCATTTCTAGCAGCTTAATCCAGAATGTTGAAAAATACCTGAACGGGTCATCTATTTGATTTAGATTTTGTAGCCATTTGATCCGTCATATCCATGCCAAATTTTGTGCTTTATAATGGCACAAACAATAGTTTCAGGTATACATGCACCTGTTTCTTCAATTTTTAATAGGACTATGTTTAAGTTCGTGCGGTTTTACAACAGATGGCGTAACTTGATTATTATTCCATCGATCCACATTTCCAAACATTCATTGGAGAGCTACTGTCGTAAGGCACAAACGGCAGTATAAGTTTTTTATTTGAAGCGTAAACAACAATATTTTTACCACACTTGAAAATGTCGAATTTCGTGCCAAATAATGTGTTTTTGCGGGGAATTCTTCTTCATTATTTTAATATGAAGAAAAAAGCAGCCGAAAGTCATCGTATCTTGGTGGAAGTTTATGGTGAGCATGCTCTAGCTGAGCGAACGTGCCAGAAGTGGTTTGCACGCTTTAAAAGTGGTGATTTTGGCTTGGAAGACGAAGAACGCGAGGGTGCGCCGCCAAAGTTCATGGATACCGAATTGGAGGAATTGCTCGATCAAGATCCGGCTCAAACGCAAGAAGAGGTTGCAAAAACTTTGGGAGTTGATCAATCAACCATTTCCAAACGTTTAAAAGCCATGGGAATGATCCGAAAGGTAGGCCATTGGGTGCCGTATGAATTGAAGCCAAGAGACGTTGAACGCCGTTTTATGGCATGCGAACAACTGCTTCAACGGCACAAAAGAAAGGGTTTTTTGCATCGAATTGTGACTGGCGATGAAAAGTGGGTCCATTACGACAATCCAAAACGTCGGGCAACGTATGGATACCCTGGCCATGCTTCAACATCGACGTCGGCGCAGAATATTCATGGCCTGAAGGTTATGCTGTGTATCTGGTGGGACCAGCTGGGTGTTGTGTATTATGAGCTACTGAAACCGAATGAAACGATTACGGGGGATGTCTACCGACGACAATTGATGCGTTTGAGCCGAGCACTGCGAGAAAAACGGCCGCAATACGCCGATAGACACGACAAAGTTATTTTGCAACATGACAATGCTCGGCCACATGTTGCACAAGTGGTCAAAACATACTTAGAAACGCTCAAATGGGATGTCCTACCCCACCCGCCGTATAGTCCAGACCTTGCGCCATCCGATTACTATCTCTTCCGATCGATGCAACATGGCCTGGCTGACCAGCACTTCCGTAATTACGATGAAGTCAAAAAATGGATCGATTCGTGGATTGCGGCAAAACCGACCGAATTTTTCACAAAGGGAATCCGTGAATTGCCAGAAAGATGGGAAAAAGTAGTAGTAAGCGATGGACAATACTTTGAATATTAAATTTGTAACCATTTTACGTCAATAAAGTTTCAAATATTACATATTTATGTTTCGAACCAAGTAAGATAACTTTTTTGTTCGGTTTGCTTTTGTAAATTGTTAGAGTACAATTATTTAATTTGTAAAGCTGCGTTGGAAAACGCGGCATTTTGTCTTTCTTTTCTTTTGCAGGTTTGGGTAATTCCCTCTTGTTCGCCCGAATAATTCCTACAAAGGTAGTTCTTTTTGATAAAAGTTTTGTTGCTAAAGATATTTCGTCCGCCCCCTATAAATGGTTCAGTTAGTTTGAGAACAACAAATTCACTAAGTGGTATTGCTAATGGCGTCGTCTCATCTTTTCCCAAATACGGAAATATATTTACTTTCAACGTCCGATGCCAACCAGAACTTGATTCCGAACTTATCGGGTTCATTGGGCATATATTGCGTAAATTGGCATCTAGATTTTGTCGCAAATAGCTGTTCATCAACAGTAATATTTGCACCTGGTTTGTAGCAGTTTTGACTATTTTCTATAAATGCATTCCATACCTTGGAGATGAGAGAAAATTTGTCAGTCTGCAGACGCAGGCTCCGTTTGCTTCTTCTATCAAAAGGAATAAATGGCATAATTTCAGTGAAACGACTTCTGTTCATTGTTCGTGAACAAAATGCAAGACTCCATTTCGTATTCCATATATATAAAACGTTCAAGTTTCTTATTTCGTATGCCCTTCATAATATTGCGTTTCGAATATCCCATTTGCCCTGATATTTCTCTGAAAATTGTATGACGCGGAGATCTTCCAAGTCCAGAAATTTGCTGAATTCTGATCGTTTTCTTCACATTCATCTTCTGAACTGGAGAACAATCTCATTCCTTTTCGTCCCCTACGCGTGTTCACATTGTTCTCATTCTCATTATCCGTGTCGAATAGCTCAGAGTCAGTGTCTAATGGATCTATATACTATCCCCATTCCCAGAATTCTCTTATTCATCTACTTCAGAGCATAGTTCGCTTATATTAATTATTTCTTCCAGCAATTTTCTTTGCATTGACATTTTAGGGCTAAATTTTTTGAATTTGTATGTGAAAAGTTCTTTCATATAATATGCAGAAATTAGTACTTACTATTTTTATTTGTTTACTACCTAAACTTTGCATCCTGTACCCAGCATATGTAAAACAAACTGTAAGCACGTGGCGTTTTCCTAGAACAACTTCGGATGACATTTTCTTAGCAAACTACTTTTTTTGTGTTATGTTGGAGATTTCATTGCAGATAACTTCATAAAATTTCATATATATTCTAGCGGTCAAAAGACCGCTCAGGGTAGACAAGGGTAGAGTTGATATTTATTATCAGGAAAAACGAAAGAAGAAGAGAAATATATATGAAAAATTTAACTCTTATATATTATAGGAAAAGTCGTGCAGTAAGTTCAAAAAATATAAAAACCTTAAATTAATTAATTTTGACTAAAGTCTCAAAAGCGGTCATTTGACCGCTCTGGTAGGTTTAGTGTTACGTGTAACTGCTGTGTCTGCGCGTGCCTCGATACCGTAAGTCATAATTGGACGGACACATGTTTTGTAAATTCGCGTTTTGCTTCCGCGCTCATGTGTTTATTTCTCCACACTATGTCCTTTAAAAAGCCAAAAATACGTGCTGCTTTCATAGCTTGAGTTTTAACCTCATTGATCAGATCTCTATATCATGTTATGGTAATATAGTTCCCAAATATTGAAAGCTCATTACTTGTTCGACGCTAGTTAAGGAATGATTTCATTCACAAATAATAAATAAAAATAGTTAAGTAAATTCTAAGTATAATCATGCAGGGCTGAACAAATCCAAACATATTTTAAGAATACCAAAAGATAAACATATGTATTTTAAGAATAACAAGATATAAACATGTTTTTCTTAAACGCAGGCAAAGAAAGTAATATACAAGTCGTGTACCTAAAACAGTAAGATGAGGTATAAGTTAAATACCACTGTCAAATATGTTGGCAGTCAGTCCAGTATTAACATAGTGTTAATAACTACCCTAAATTAAATTAAAAAAAAAAAAAAAAATTTTTATATTTTTCCAAAGTCAAGCAAGTATTTAACTATCTTCTTAGTCTTTAACTGGCGATTCTGCCAGGAGTACCATATATATTGATGCTCCAGTGAGTGGGCCAAAATATAGTCATCCTGTCGCAGCAAGGATATACGTACATAATCCTTCCTAATAAAGGTAAAAAAATAAAGGCCGTAAGGAATTGAAGTGAAAATACAGTGAACAAAGAAATAAAAACTTTAGTGATAGAAAAACGAATCGTGAGTCTTCCATTAAAAAAATAAAAACAGTGATCTAATTCTCATAGAAAGGAGCAGATGAGAAAATCTTTGGAGAAACGTAATAAACTTAATCCACGAAGAAATTTGGACAACATTGACTTTATGAAACAACTCGACGTGAACACCATGATTCAGCAGATGGCCAATTTGCATGTAATGCTTCAGAGTATCCAAGCAGAAAATGCAACATCAAGAGCCCGGATAGATCAGATCCAAGTTAACCCAGCATAACTTATACCAATCCCACCAATATCAACCTGGACGTTTTTAAAGTACTACCGCTATTTGACGGCAATATCTCCGAATACCGCGTATGGAGGGAGATGCCTTTAGACTTATGGATGGAATTAGTAATCATAGGAATTCCAACAGATGCGTTGATGCTCTATCAATTATAAAAACTAAAATACAAGGTGCAGCAGCTTACTTATTGACCAACCATAACAGAATATTTAATTTTGATGCAATCAGGAATAGATTGGACTATACCTATGCCGATCAACGACCTTTATATGTGTTGCAGGACGAGATGAAGAGACTCACACAAGGTAAACATAATTTAAGTGAATTCCATGGGAACGTGAAGAGAACCCTGACGCTAATCACGTCAAAAATACCTATGTCTGGTCATAGCCAAGAAGTGACCAAAGCAATGACTGATGAGGCAACACAAGAAGCGGTAAGAGTGTTTAAGGATGGAATAAATAACTCATATATTCGTTCCACCCCATACGGAAATCCTAAAATGGATTTAGAGCATGCATTTGCAGTAGCCAGTACCATAGAGCACTATGACGAATATCGAAAGTTACGTCTAGGCTATGCACAACAGAACATTTATCCAACCAATAATAAACCCTACTATGAGAAACAACATGACTAGAGACGTCCCATGTATCAGCAAAAATACAACCATAGACAGCCGTCATCACAATTACCAAAACCAGGACCCATGGACCCAACGTCTGGAAACACAAAATTCAGGCAACCAACTCAACATCGAAACAACTACTACGACGTGAATAGAAACAATAAAAATTGGAAAAGACCACGAGGTAACAGTGGCCAGTTCACCAATCAATACCAACAACCAAAACTCATTCGGAACAACAACTTAACATCCGTAAAAGACAACTCTAGCACAATTGTAGAGACAGATAGACAAAATCATTTAGTAAGTAAGTATCAGGTTAGTCCATAAGTTCGTGCGTTTTTTAAAGGTGGTTTTAAAATTAATAAAAAAGAAGTTTAAAGTATTTATTAATCAATAATATATTTTCCTTCATTATTTACAATGTCTTCCCAACATTTAAGCAAATTTTTAATTCCCTGCTCAAAAAAATGTTTGTCCTTGGAGCCAAATCCGGCTCGATATCCCTTTTTATAGCTTCTTTTGAGGAGTAGTTCTTGTTATTCATATGGGATTGAAGTCCACGGAAAAGGTGATAATCACAAGGTGCAATATCCGGAGAGTATCGTGGGTGCGGCAATAGCTCCCAGCCGAGCTCTTTCAGCTTGCCTAATGTTTGCCTTTCGGTATGAGGTCTTGCGTTGTCGTGGTGAAACAAAACTTTGCGTCTATTCGCTAAGGACGGTCGATTTTTTTAAGTGCCTCATTCAGGTTTGATACCTGATGGGAATAATAATCAGCAGTTATCATCTGGTTTGGATCCAGAAGTTCATAATAAACAATACCGGCCATATCCCACCAAATAGACAGGAGAATCTTCTTGGGGTCGGTTCTGGTGCTTCATCTTTATCTAACCATTGGCGTTTGCGAACAGGATTGTTGTAAAGGACCCATTTTTCATCACCAGTAACGATACGGTTAAAAAACTTTCATTTTCAAGTCGTTGCAGCAGCCGAGAACACACATTCACTCTTTGCTGAAGGTTGGCGACGGAAATTCTATGCGGAACCCATTTTCCCGGCTTTGAAACCTTTCCCAACTGAACCAGTTGCCTGTGAACTGTTCCATGCGATGAATTTACCTCTGAGCTATCATAGCGATTGTCAAATTTGGCTCAGTTTCCACGACTTCGAGCAAGGCGTCGGAGTTAAAGACTTAAGAACGACCAGCGCGCGGGGCATCCTCCACGTCTCAGTTACCACTTCGGGATTTTGAAAACCACTTTTGCACAGTCCTTACACTCACGGTATCCTCTCCGTGAGCAGTGTTTATTTCTGCAGCAGCAGTTGTTGCATTTGTATCCCTTTAATAAAAAAAATACAAAATATGCCTCTTATACGCGTTCGAAGATTCCATCTTTTTTTAACAACGCGTGCTTCTATCCGGGATTAAAATCACTTGTTGAATGCGCAGTATATCAAAGAAAATATAAATAGTTCCGTTATAATTTGTTGTATGCAAATATCGTACAAAAATTAAATTATGGGTAAAATACGCACGAGCTTATGGACTGAGCTGATATTTGAACTCATAAACGGGTTGCCCAGTATAGAAATGAATGATGGGAAAGTAAACTATAATGTTTTTGTAGATATAAAGGGTTTTTCAGTAAGAGCGCTTCAACTTTTGAACTTTTTTGAATAAAACACAAACGGTTTGACTTTTTTAACTATTTTTTTTTATTATCGAGTTTGAACATATACATTTAAGTATGAAATTCGATTTCTTTTGCATGACCACCGCGTGCACGTTTTACGAAGTCCAATCGTTGAACCCAATTTTCGACCACTCTTTTGCATAAATCGGCCGAAATTCCAGCAATTTCGCGTTCAATATTGGCTCTGAGCCCACAAATCGTCGCCGGCTTATTACTGTAGACCAATGACTTCACATAACCCCAAAACGGGACGGCTTGTTAAATGGGCCGTCAAATGGCCGTAATGCTCTTAACCCTCCGATGTTCATATGGGTCTGGCCAGACCCATTCGATCTTTAAATGTATGTAGATCTTTTATTTTTAATATCTGAGGCTTCTTAGTCCATGACTTCTTAAAATGTAATGTGCTAAACACAATGAAGTAGCAAAATTAAGATTTTTGCTATATTTGTTGTAAAAATAATAATTTTAAACTAATTTCGTTAATTAAGCTCACATGGGTCTGTGCAGACCCATATAAGCTTCTCATGTAAATTGGTTAACCGTTAGGTGTAAACAACTAAACTGTTAGCGTAGGCTGCGGCAGAGATAATTTTTTAGTTGACATTTGAAAATTAAAGTGAACACGTGTTTTTTAATTAGTGGGAAGTGTTTTTTTAAATAAAATGGAACAAGTAAATATGGATGAAGTTGATGTGATGACGCGTTTGCTTCGTAAGCTAAGTGCAGCAAATGTAAGTCCGGAAGAACGTCAACGACTTCAGGCCCAAATTGAAGAAATTATGGGACAGGAGTCCGATCCATTTGAAACAAGTGGCGACGTAGAAGATGATGAATATTTTCCAGATGATGATGACTTCGGTGAAGCATCAGATATAGAACAGGAAATCGAGTTAGAGGCTGTTTTGGATGAAAACCATGATGATATTGAGGATTTGTATAGAGAAGCTATCGCCCTTCAGGCTTCAACCACAATGGAATCATGCAGCACATCTATTAGCCAGGGCCTTATATACAGGTCGAAAGATGGTAAGATGTGGAATTCAAATCCTCCACCACCTGGAAGGCCTCGTTATCACAATGTTACAACTTTTACTCGTAAAGGGCCACTACGAGGAGCGTCACCGAGTCATAAAGCTCTTTTCAAGCTATTGCTGTCTCCTGAAATCGTAAGTCTCATTGTGAGGGAAACCAACAGAAAAGCCGTTGAAGCGTTTCGTCTATGGAATGAAAAGCATCCCAGTAATAAACAGCGTTCTTGGGTAACGACTAACGAAGACGAAATGTATGCTTTTTTTGGGATGCTACTTATTGCTGGTGTATTCCACTCAGCCAGCGAAAGAATTGTGGGCCAGTTACAATGTGCCAATTTATAAGGCCACTATGTCATTGAATCGGTTCAAGAGCTTAACTACTTTCATCCGTTTCGATAACAGTGGTACTCGTGCTGAGAGGTTGAAGCAAAGCAAATCTGCTGCCCTGGACGATGCATGGCTCATGCTGATGCCCAATTTAGAGAAAGCATACACTTGTCGGTTACATGTCGATGAACAGTTATTTCCATATCGTGGGCGCACTCGATTCACCCAATATATTCCGAGTAAGCCGGCAAAATATGGCATGAAAGTGCGGTGGATTTGCGATCTGTTTCAAACTACCCTTTGAAAGGTATAATTTATACCGGAAAACCACCAGGTGGCCAGCGAGAAACGAATCAAGGTGAACGGGTCGTCATGAAATTGATGGAAAATTATATGGACAGCGGTAGGACTGTTTATGCTGACAATTTTTTTTCAACATACAACTTGGCAGAAATGTTGATGGATCGTAGAGTGGCTTTCGTCGGTACCGTAAGAAAAAATAAGACCTTCATTCCGCATGAATTGCTTAACCCGAAGCGTGATGTTAAAAGCACTTTATTTTGTTATCACAATAAGAATATCGCTCTGTGCTCATATATGGCAAAGCCGAGAAAGCCAGTAATTATGTTATCCACTGCCCATTACCGTCAAAGCACCGATCCATTGAAAGGATTCAAGCCAGATCAAATTTTGGACTACAATAAATTTAAAGCGGGGGTAGATGCAATGGATCAAATGTTGACTGGCTATTCGTGAAAACGCTCGACAAACCGTTGGCCACTGGCAATGTTTTATAATATGCTTGATATTGCCGGTTTGGCCTCATTCATCATCTATGACGAGCTGAATCCGGCAAAGCAGAGTGATAAGAGGCGCTCATTTATCATTGAATTGGCACGGCAGCTAGTTATCCCACATATGACGAAACGAGCGACTAACCCATTAGTATGGAGGTTTGCTCATATAAGACAAGCAATGAATCTTTTCAATATCAAGGTGAGTATGAATTATATACACACCTACATATATCTCCGCGTATAAAGATATGTGTATGCATTTATTCATATTTACTAATTTAAAATAAATTATTTCGCTACTTTTAGGTACCGGAATCTTGTCCATCGACATCAGATGCAGCACAGCAACAACCATATGCTCAATTTGCTTCAACACGGTCATCGTGCTACCATTGTGCTGCTTCTTTTTCGAAAAAGCGACGTAAAACTCGTTATAACTGCAGCAAATGTAATAGTTCCATATGTCTTAATGAACATTCCATGCAACTATATAGTTGTAAACACAATTGCTTTTCGTTACTAACTAATCCGTTGAAATAAATAAATATAACTATTTTTAAAACCGTATTTCTTACATTATTTGTATGGGTCTGGGCAGACCCTTATGATGCACTTACCGCATCATAAGGCACCGAACATCGGAGGGTTAAAGTAGCAGCAACAGAACGATTATTTTCATAAAAAATTTGCACGATTTGCAATCGTTGCTCAAGTGTGTAGCGTTCCATGATGAAATGTATACTAATGAAGTTTCAAATGACAAGCGAAAAATAAAAAATATTGCGTCGTTCGCCCTTCCTATCGGAAAAAATTGAAGCGCACCTATTGAACAACCCATAAGTGCAACCCATAACTATGTTAAAAAAACTTTTAAAATTTATAACTACTAAAAAAGTAAAACCATTACAAATGATATGAACGCATTGTAATTCTATAATTAATACGAATTATTAAGTTTATGAATGAAGATTTAAATTTTTTTGAGGTAGATGAGATAAATGGATTTGATTAGATACTAAGATGGAACGGAAAAAAAATTGAACGCGGGTATAAATTTGAACAAGATGACATTGAAGGTGTTAAGAAAGTCAGAAATTAGTGAAACAAATTATGCAAATCACACTGTACGGATAGACACGTATTGAACAGAAGTATTGAAGGGCACTAATGTCATAGCACCGTTACCCTTCACAACGAGGATTGAAGCTAGCATACGGATAGATACAAAGGATATACAAGTAATATAAATGATGTAGAGTTCGTAAATAGGGAAATTGACAAATTATTGAAAGAGGAAATAATACAAAAAGCTACAACCCATACAATTCACCCATGTTAACCGTACATAAGAAAGGTATAGATGAGAGCGGAAAACCCAAAATACGTATGGTTATAGATTTTAGGAAATTAAACGAACATACGATCACAGACAGATACATAATACCAGACATAAATATTACGCTGCAAAACTTAGGGAAAGCCAAATTTTTCACTGCACTTGATTTGGAGTCCGGCTTTCATCAAATTAAGATAAAAGAAAGTGATAGAGAGAAAACAGCGTTTTGTGTGAATGGAAGTAAAAATTAGTTCATTCGAATGCCTTTCGGAGTGAAGAATGTCCCGTTTATTTTCCAAAGATGTGTGGATGACATCCTGCGCGATTTCATAGGTAAATTCGCATATGTTTACATTGACGATGTAATCATTTACTCCTCATCCTATGAAGAGCATATGAAACACATCCGAACTATTTTTAACGCATTAAATAATGCCTCTGTAAAAGTGTCCAATGCAAAGTCAAAATTTTTCATGAAGAGGTAGAATACTTGGGTCATATTGTAAAGCACAATAGAATTTCAACTAATCTGAATAAAATAGAAACGATAGAAAATTACCCTATACCAGAAACCCCCAAAGACCTTAAAGGATTCTTAGAACTTACTGGATACTATAGAAAATTTGTAAAAAACTATGCAGCTCTAGCTAAACCCTTAACTTTACATCTTAAAGTAGATAACTCTCATATCGGAAAAAATAAAAGTAAGAACACAAAAATTAGTTTAGACCAAAAGGCCATAGAAGCCATAAATAAACTGAAGCACTGCTTAAAAGAGCAGGTGGAATTATACCAGCCAAATTATGAGAAAGGTTTTGAACTCACTACAGACGATTTCAATACAGCCATTGGCCATATACCACAAAATGTGGTAGCTGACGCCCTGTCACGACAAATAATTAACACATCTTCTTTAGGTACTGTACACTCATCTGATAGTACATACAATGACATAATCAAGGCAGTACGCCAGCCGCTAAATGCCTACGGTATCCAAATAGAATTGATACCAAACACACAAAAGAATGAGACAAATTCGCGTATTATATTTCAAAGTAAAATACCGCACACAATAACCTTTACTGACGAAAATTATCTGAATCATAGCTACAAACACAGCCGGGGGAATACATACATTTAGATATTTATTTTAATGAACACAAAATATATTTAGTAGCAGTAGATAAATTCTCAAAATACATAACTACCAGACAATTAGACTCAAAAATAGCAATGGACAAAAGAGTAGAAGAAATTCTTATCAACAATTTTCCGAACTGTAAACGACTCATGACAGATAACGAAAGCTGTCTGAATACACCAATGTTAAACAAATGTAGGTATAAAAGACAAACCATACCGTCACAGAAAAAAAAACAAAGGAGATACAATTTAACCTAATAACATACAGGGAGGAAGACATAGTAAAAAAATTAAAAGACGGATCGGAGGAAACATTACAACGTCTAAACCAGGGAACTAGACACCGAACTTTCAAACAAGGAGTCCAGATATTGGTGTTAAGGACTAACAGCAGAAGTAAAAGCGACAGTCGTTACAAAGAGTACGTAATACAGGAAGATCGTGAGGACACGATTTATTAAAGTTATTCACAATTATATTATTAAAGTTATTCACAAAGACAATGTAAAAAAGTATACAGTTACAGAAGACGACAATGAATTACCTGATATTACTAGCCATGGCCATCACAATCGCAATTCAAGCAGAAGGAGACACCAAAATAACAACCATAACGAACAGGAAATATATTCTAACTAGAACCGACGATGCATATTTATTTGACGAATTCACATTTTTGTTCTACGTAACTAATTGACAAAAAATTACCACATCATACGAATAAGTATTTAATAAGAACTAAAAATCCGATCATTGCTATTTACAAATATCCTAACATAAATAATCATTGTAAACTATTTAAATTCACACCACTTAGAACTAAGCATGTAAAAATTTTCACCGATAAGGAAACTGCCCTTTGCAACAATATTATAAACGCGTTGGATTGTTATTGTAAAAAGAAAAACAAATTTGCTTCGTGCTTTTATTTACGACTAGTTAAGACTAGTAATCAATATTGCTGAGAGTTATAAGTGTAATAAAAATTTAACATTAGAAGACTTAAATCGTAACTACAGCGATTAAGAAAAGAATATCTACTCTAATTCAGTCCATGGAGAATCATGCGCGGTTTCAAGAGAGACTATTGGGCCCAACATGTCCATATGATTTTCAGTAAAATCATCTGCTCCTTCGACTTCGTTCTGATCTAGCCACTCTAAGCCGTTGACGCTTGCGCACAGTAGCTCATTAGCTCGTCTTGTGACAATCCGTGAGGGTCGCACTTTGCGGTACATACGTGCATGCTTAGCTGGTGCAATGTGAGCTGCTCGCCTGTGCTCTTGTGATAAATGCGAAGTAAATACCGCATGTACTGCAGCATCTCTTCTCTAAATTATCACGTATACTTGGGCAATAGAGATCATAAGGCGTTCTGATGAAGGCATTCAGTGGTTGAATCGGTAGGCGTATTCGAAATGGAGCGAATGACTTTACGTCATGTTCTTTAAAGTCCGAAATTGTCAAACGTATTTTCTTTAAAAAAATATATATTTAATCTACCTTTTGAAGGAATGCTAAAGTAGACCGAACTTTTCTCTCAGTGGATTCCCTGAGAAGCCGTTCAATCTCATGTTTAATGTGATGTATTAACTCTTCTTTCTTCGGGAATTTTTGCTTCGCAGTATTCCATTATTTTATCACATCGTCGTGGCAGGACTTCTTCGCCTTATAGACGTATCTTTTGACGTATGCGTTATAAAAATCTTGATAACTAATTTTAAATTAGTAAGAGCATGAACTGAGTCGAGTAAAACATTTACAAGAATAAACAAAGAAGGTTGGAACCTGTCCGTGTGTCGCTGCCACTCAGCTCGTACGCTTTTGTTCATCGAGTCGCGCGTTCGGCTGATAGTGGCGCGAAAACAAACGACGGGCTACACTGTACCGTAAATTCAGATTAAATTGAGCTATTTGGTATAAAACAAATATGGTGGTTTGACAGTAGTAATGTTCATATAACGTCAAAGTATGAATGAAATTATTTTCTTTCGAACGAATTATTGAATGATCTTAATCATACTACGATTACGCTTAAGATTAAATCTTAAGCATGTACAATCTGGATAATGGACCAAAATAGTATAATTTTTTTCGTTTCAATCAGAAAAAAAATTGCGTGATATTTGCCGAGACTCCCCCTCTCTCCAACGTAAGATTAGATGAGAATTGACTCGACCCCCTCCCCCCTTAAACATCTCACGTAATTTATGGACGCCCCCTAAGGAATGATTTCAATTACAACTAATAAAGTATGTATAATCATGCACGTCTGAACAAATCCAAACATATTTTAAGAATACCAAAAGATAAACATATGTATTTTAAGAATAACAGAAGATAAACATATATTATTTTAAGAAAAACAAATGATAAACATATGTATTTTAAAAATAGCAAAAGATAAACATATGTTAAGAATAACAAAAAATAAATATATTATGTATTTTAAGAATAACAAGAGACGAACATGTTTTTCCTAAACAGCAAAAAAAAGGAAGTAATATACAAGTCGTGTACCTTAAACAGTAAGATGAGGTATAAGTATAAATACGACAGTCAAATAAATGGGCAGTCAGTTCAGTATTAACATAGTGTTAAGAACTACCCTAAAATTAAATTCAAAAATTAAATTTTTATATTTTTCCAAAGTCACGCAAGTCCTTAACTACCTTCCAAGTCTTTAACTCTCTCCGTCCATGCTCGGCCAGATTACATCTTAGAGGATGCTTTGATATAAGCAGTCAAGCAGTAGTAGTACCATCGACCAAATATTCACAATACGCCAAATCTTGGAAAAGACCCATGAAAGGAGAATCGACACACACCATCTTTTGGTCGACTTCAAAGCTGCATTCCACAGTACGGAAAGGAGTTACTTGTATGCCGCGATGTCTGAATTTGGTATCCCCTCAAAACTAATACGGCTATGTAAGATGACGTTGCTCAACACCAGCAGCGCCGTCAGAATTGGGAAGGACCTCTCCGAGCCGTTTGATACCAAACGAGGTTTCAGACAGGGTGACTCGCTGTCGTGTGACTTCTTTAACCTGATGTTGGAGAGCATCGTACGAACCGCAGAACTTAATCGCTCAGGCACAATATTTTATAAGAGCGTACAATTGTTGGCGTATGCCTTCTCCAAACTGGATAAAGAGGCAAAGCGAATGGGTCTGGTGGTGAACGAGGACAAAACGAAGTACCTCCTGTCTTCAAACAAACAGTCGGCGCACGCGCGTATCGGCTCCCACGTCACTGTTGACAGTTATAATTTTGAGGTTGTAAAAGACTTCGTGTATTTAGGAACCAGTATTAACACCGATAACAATGTCAGCCTTGAAATCCAACGTAGAATCTCTCTTGCCAACAAGTGCTACTTTGGACTAAGTAGGCAACTGAGCAGTAAAGTCCTCTCTCGACGGGCGTCATGCCCGTCCTAACGTATGGCGCAGAAGCTTTGACGATGACAACATACGATGAAGCGACGCTTGGAGTGTTTGAGAGAAAGATTCTGCGTAAGATTTTTGGACCTTTGCACGTTGGCAGCGGCGAATATCGCAGGCGATGGAACGATGAGCTGTATGAGCTTTACGACGACATAGACATAGCGCAGCGAATAAAGATCCAGCGGCTACGTTGGCTGGGTCATGTTGTCCGAATGGATACAAACGCTCCGGCTCTGAAAGTATTCGATGCGGTACCAGCTGGTGGTAGCAGAGGAAGAGGAAAGCCTCCTCTGCGTTGGAAAGATGAGGTGGAGAAGGACTTGACTTCACTTGGTGTGTCTAACTGGCGCCGGTTAGCACGAGAACTCGGCCAAAATCGCGTAAGCGGTTATAGCGCCAATTAAGAAGAAGAAGAAGTCAAGCATTTTGTTTTGGAGATTGTTTCATTTGATTGTTAAGATCATCAGAGATCTGCTGTTTTCTGCATCTTATTGCATGCTTATATACGGAGCCGCGGGCACTCGCTATGACAAAAATTACCGATTCACCAAATATTTCTAAATATTTCAATATAGACTATTTTCGAATAGTCGTCAATGATTTCTTCAATCTGAGATATGTATATAGAACTTTTGTCTCGTTCAGAAAAATTGGCATATGGGCGGCTCAAGCTCATCCAGTCCGTTCGTTTTATGAATGAAAATACTTTGCTCCGAGAATTATGAGTTGTAACTTATGAATGAATATTTTAGCTTTGGACGACATGCACTTGTAGAGGAATAAAGTGAGAGCCCTGTGTGTATACTAGATACATAATAACACAAGGATGATAGAAAATTGGTATATGCAGATTAAAACCCCTCCAATAGCAGTTCAACGGAACTACAGCTAAGCATTCGTATCAGTGAAGAATAATGATACACTCCTAGATCAGCTGTGTGTTTTCGTGAATGGAGTTTCAAAAATCTTGATTTTTGCGTCATATAATATATGCATTCCTCCGTGAAGTATTGATACTCTTAAGAAAGCGCATGTAATGTTCTAGCTCTATCACCTAATAATGACAACTTTTGCGTTCTGGGTGACTTCAATCTTAGTAATATTGAATGGTCCAGTACAGATGATAGGGCTGTATTATATCCAAACAATGTTGTTAAGCCAGATTCTGGCAAATTATTCTAATAGAATAATATAATAATAATAGAATAGAATAAATTAATATAAAATTGAATTATTAAAATGAAATTAGTATTAAGTAGCTAATAAAAATATTGTTTGAAATCTTATTAAATGGATAAAAATGTAAATGGAAATTATATTTAATATTAAGTTAGTTTCTATATAGGTATATATGTACATACATTACTGTTTCTCGCTTTCGCTACCTTCTTTACCTTTCTCTTTTTACTTTCGATCATTGACTCTATTTCTACAGCTATACTTTCCGTTCTTCTTATTTCTATTTACTTAACTACATACTCTCTCTAACTCTCCACATACTGTTCTTCTATTTCCATTATTTCTTTTATCTTAGTTTTAGGCATAATATAAGGACAGAACATCATAAAATAATCTCACTTTTGAATTGTTAATCGGACGTGTACGGTGTTATTTTTTGAACTCGAATCCACAGGCAATATAAAATTAAATTCGCGCTTCCCCCGACCTGCGCGGTCGGTTTCCAAATAAAAGTCGTCTCGCAAAACCAAAAAAATAGACAAACAGACAACTAAACTAATATGCACATGTTTATATGCATATGTATATAAACAAAACTAGTGCAGGGACTTGAAAAGTGGAGTGACTGGAAAAGGGAAGTGACTTTCAGCCCCCAAACAACAAAACAAAAAAATAATATATCTATAAAAAAAAAGTTTGAAATAGAAGTAAAATACTTGTTAGAACTAGCTAAGCCTTTTTAGTAGCCTTATGTTAAAAGAAAACGATTCCTTTGCCCTTTTTATTCGACTATTTATTCTCAAATGTTTGTACTAGACTGCCTAACTTACTTGCTGTGTGACATATTTATGCAGAACAACGAAGAACGGATTCCAAGGAATAACAGAAATAAACAACCCGACCTAATAAAAGTGTGTTAAAAACATGATAATTACATAAATTTCTATGTACCGGCACAACATAGTGATAAAAGTAAATAAATAATTGGCGCGTACACTTCTGTTAGGTGTTTGGCCGAGCTCCTCCTCCTATTTGTGGTGTGCGTCTTGATGTTGTTCCACAAATGGTGGGACCTACAGTTTCAAGCCGACTCCGAACGGCAGATATTTTTATGAGGAGCATTTTCATGGCAGAAATACACTCGGAGGTTTGCCATTGCCTGCCGAGGGGCGACCGCTATTAGAAAAATGTTTTTATTAATTTTGCTTTCACCGAGATTCGAAACAACGACCTCTCTGTGAATTCCGAATGGTAATCACGCACCAACCCATTCGGCTACGGCGGCCGCCAACATAGTGATACATAAGAAAAATATGTATGTGCACACATCTGTATGTACGTATAATATGAGCTTGCATGCTAATGTTTATTTGCAGATGCATTAGGGCAGATCATCCGCGGCTCCGAACATAGTCCCCCCCGTTGAAAGGTCGCGGCTTTCAACAGAATCCTTTACCAGGAGAACACACAGTTTGTTTACGTCTCGACGCTTTATGCCACTAGATGTTCGCGAAAGTGCCACTCGTACGACACCATCTGCTCCAGGGATAACTTCAATTACTCGTGCTAGAGGCCACTTCAAGGGCTGTGAATTTTCTTCCTTTATGCACACGACATCATTGACTTGAATATTGGCTTGAGGCGTAAGCCATTTTGCGCGTAGCTGGAGAAGAGTGAGATACTCTTGAGTCCACCGCCTCCAAAAGACTTGTTGTATAAATGTTACACGTTGCCATCGATCAAGTCGCGAGTAATTTAGCGCCGTGAGATCCGGTTCAGGAAGAGCTGTCAGAGGACCACCAATCAAAAAATGCCCTGGTGTTAGGACATCCAAATCCTCTGGATTTTCTGAAAGAGGGGTAAGAGGACGCGAATTAATCACAGCAGAGATTTCACATACCAATGTACGCAATTCATCAAACCCAAGAATTGATGAGCTAGCGGAACGATAGAAATGTTGCTTGGCTGTCTTTACGGCTGCTTCCCACAAACCGCCAAAGTGCGGGGAGCGAGGGGGAATGAAGCGCCAATCGAAACCATTACTGAGGCAAAAGTTGAGAATTAAGTCTCGTAGTTCCTTAAGCTCGTTCTTAGCGCCTACAAAATTCGTTGCATTGTCAGACCAGATACATCTTTGTAGCGAAACATATGAACACGCTAACATAACATTTTTGTGGCGATTTGTTGCGCACTTCAGGCTTGTAATAAAACGGGCCGCAATAATCCACACCGGTGACTATGAAGGGCCGCGAAGCCTGAATGCGTTCCTTGGGCAGATCAGCCATTATGCGCTCGACGAGTCTCGGTCTTGATTTGAGGCAGATAATGCATTTTTGTAGAACGCGAGCTGTTGTTTTCCTGCCACCTATTGGCTAAAACTGCATACGAATAAAGGCGAGTAAAGCTTGAGGACCTGCGTGGTGGTGCTTACGATGAAAATAGGTGATTATTGCGCACGTCAGTGGATGATCCTTCGGTAGAATGCATGGATGGCGCGATGAAAAGCTAAGCATCGAATTTTTTAATCGTACACCGACTCTAATAATTCCGAAGTCATCAAGGAATGGCGATAGCGAGGCAATGCTGCTCGAATTAGGGACGCATTTATTGGCTTGCAATACAGTGTACTCCGGCCACAATTGCGCTCTTTGTACTATGCGAATAAGAAGTTGAGTTTCCTGATGAATGTCTTCAACCTTAAGTTGCGATGACCTTGGCGATTTTTTGATGTTAATAAATTTGCTGACATACCCAAAAATTCGCTGCATTGTTCCGAATGAGTTAATGTGTTTGAAAGAAAGGGAAATGTCTATATGGTTATTTGCAGAAAGCAAAACCCTTTGTCGAATTTCGGGAAGTTTTGGTTGTGGTGAACACATGCGTGGCCGGTTGTCCTCCGCTTCTAGCAAAAAGGGTGGGCCGTACATCCATAGTTTCGATCCTAGAAGTTCCCGGGGTGTAGCCCCCTTCGATAAAATGTCAGCCTGGTTCATTGCTGTAGGAACATAGTGCCATTGCATACCCTCTGTCAGTTGATATATGGTGGAAACCCGATTGGCGACAAAAACGTTAAACCTTGACGGTTCTTCTCGCAGCCACGAAAAGACAGTGGAGGAATCTGACTAACAATGAAATGAACAATTAAAAAGTTTCATTTTTGTAAACTCACCCATTAGCTGTGCGAGCAATGTTGTTGCACAGAGTTCCAGCTTGGGTATGGTGACGGTCTTTAGTGGAGAGACACGGGCCTTTGAACATAATATGTGAACTTGTATGTTGATCGCGTGTCCTTGGTTGATCGCGTGTAAACACAAGTCCCATAAGCTTCAAGGCTTGCATCGCAAAATGCACGGATTTCTCTAACAGCTTCAGACTGAAAAACGTAACGAGGAAATGATAGATACTGCATGTCTGCAAATCCAGTGCAAAAAGCAGACCAAGCAGTGTCTAACGATTGTGGCAGACTCTCATCCCACTCGAGCTTATCTCTCCACATTCGTTGCAGAAGAATCTTCGCCTTGGTCAGCGTGGGCCCCATTAGTCCAAGGGGATCGTAACATCGAGCTAGTGTAGACAAAGCAGAGCGTTTCGAGTTTTTTCCGAGTTCTCTTTGTGGTACAAATGAAAATAGCAATTTGTCCTTGTGCGGGTCCCAGACAAGCCCCAGTGCTTTGGTGATGTCACTGCCATGGTCAAACTTAAGAAACTTTTCCTTGTCTACGTCAGGAATATCACGAAGGATCTCAGGACTATTAGAGCACCATTTGCGTAACTTGAAGCTTCCTCGGGTAAGAAGGCTAGTTGTTTGCAGCTTAATGTTGAGTACTTCTGCCATTGAATCGCCCCCAGTTATCAGGTCATCTACATAGAAGTCCCGAAGTACCACTTTTGCTCCAATGGTATAAGTCGCGGATTCGTCTGCTGCGAGTTGGTGCATGGCTCGGAGGGCTAGAAACGCTGCAGGCTTAGTTCCATACGTCACCGTGTCGATCTTATAGATGCGAAAGTCTTCTTGTGGAGATTCTCGCCACAAAATACATTGGAGCATGTTGTCCGGTGGAGTGACGCAAACACACCTATACATCTTACAGATGTCTGCAGTAAGTGCTATAGGAAAAGTACGAAATCTAATAAGAATATGAAAAAGCTTCGGTTGAATAGTTGGACCTGCCATGAGTCATTTAACGAAAAACCTGAGGTATTGGTTGCAGATCCATCAAAAACCACTCTCAATTTTGTTGTACTACTGTCATACTTGATAACGCAATGATGTGGCAGGAAGTACTTGCATTGTTATACAACCTCGTTGGAAACCAGCGACATGTGGTTGAGGTCCAGATATTCCTTAATAAACCTACTGTATTCTGCCTTTAGATCAGGGTTACGGGCGAATTTTCGTTACAGACCTTGAAAGCGTTGACGAGCTTGTAAATAGGAGTCTCCTAGGGCATCCATGCTGCGTTTTATGGGCAGACGAACAGAGTATTCACCTGATGGCAATCCAAAATAATTTCCCAGGAAGTGGGCTTCGCAGTCAAGATCTTCTTGCGAGGCCTTAGAGATCGGTTCGAAAATGTGCTCGATCTCCCAAAACCGACGTACTAAATGGTCCAGCCGAGTGCTTGGAATGAGATCACTGGAGGATCTCTGCCTCACGACGAATGATGACAGGTTTGGAGTTTGTTGCACACCTCCACATAGCACCCATCCGAGACGAGTTTTCTGAAGTAGTGGTAAACCAGATCCTAAGCGTATCTGACCCACACAAAGTAGATCGAAGGACAGTCCTGCTCCGATGAGCAGATCAATACGCTGTGGTAAGTTGAACCCAGGATCGGCTAGTGGTATATTCGGCGGAACATTCCACTCGTTGGTGCTCACGGAGCATCCAGGCTGATTGTCGGTGATGGTTTTCACAACAAGGGCAGTGATGCTTGTTGAAAAATCTGAAATCCGCGACTTAAGTACGAGACCGAGTGAGTAACCTTCCGCTGGGAAGTTGGCATCTCCAATTCCAGAGACTGTAGCAGAAGCTTTTGTTTGGAATAGCTGAAGTTGATTTGCGAAGCGAGTTGTGACGAAGTGCAACTGGGAACCAGAATCCAAAAGAGCGCGACAGGACACGAAGATTCCAGCACGATTTTTTACAAGAATGACGGTAGTAGCTAGGAGCACAGCATCAGAAGGAGACACGGGGGCATTAAGCGAAGCAGATATCGATGCAGTCATAGCACTGGATCGAATTGTGGCCACCGATGAAGCATCGGCTTGACTATCGGTTAACGAAGCAGTTGAGCGGTTAAAATGCAGGAGCGTGTGGTGTTTCGACTGGCAGGAGCGGCACGATCCGGATTTGCAGTCCCGCATTTGATGGCTAGCCTTGAGGCAGTTAAGACAAAGTGCAAGCTTCTTAACTTCCCCCAGGCGCGAGTTCGGATCTAAATTTGCGAAAAGTTGACAACTAAAATTGCATGCTCGGGTGATCCACAAAATACACAAACACGTGTTGAGCCTTTGGAGGCGACAAACTTTTTCCTTTGACTAATACTGTCGTTTTTGCTATGCCTTAACGCCTGACCAGTCTGTGCTTGAACAACATGCTCAACATTCTCAAGCATTCGGCAGCGCCTTTCCAAGAATGCAGTCAATTGATCCAAGGATGGCAGCTCGCTGATCGAAGAGGTTTCCTCCCATTTGGCCTGCGTCGTTTTGTCAAGTTTCTGGAGAATCATTTGTACGATGATGCAGTCTGCAATTTTCTCGTTAGATGCGAGCGACTGTAATGCACGAATGTGTGAAGTGACCTTGTCTGTCAGCTTTCGGAGCGTGCTTACGTTTGAATCCACCTTGCTCGGCCCAAATATCTCCCTGACATGTGCCTGAAATATAAGACGTTTGTTATCGAAACGCTTCTGTAAAAGTTCTAAAGCAGTTTTATAATTATCATTGCTTATTTCCAGTGAGCGCACGGTGTCGAGGGCAGCGCCACTCAAACAGAAACACAAATGTTGTAGTTTGTCGATGTTTGTGAGGTCGCTGTCCTTGTCGATAATTGACGTGAACATGGAATAGAAATTTTTCCACTCAGTGTAAGCCCCACAAAATTTAGGCAGCGTTAGCAATGGTAGACGTGAACTATTGGCGTTCACGACGATTGATTGGGCTTCACTGGAGTTCATCCTGAACGTGGAGCAATGTTGAGAAGTACTACGTTTACCTATTTCGCGTTGCAAGTTAGCCCTAAGGTTGATTAGAGCAGCATCGAAGTGGCTTGGCAAATCGCTGGCTATGGAGTCAAAATCTAATTCCTCTAAGCTTGTATGTGCGACAGAAAAGTTGGATTTCAATTCGACCCGAGATTCTAGCGTTGCCGAAATACTGTACTCGTCCATACTGTGCAGCTTGTCTGAGTCCAACTCTTTGATTAAACGCTCCAATCTGTTGAAAATAGCCTTGGTTTTCAGTCTTAGAAAGGCTGCTCGATCTACATCTTCCCCTTGCATGACGAAGGTTTAACGTTGGCAAACGAGAGTCAAAATTATATCAGTGCGCGGCAGGCACAACTGTACGTTTTTAATAACGGATTTAAAATACCGGAAAATCGCGTTATATTATCACGTCGGGGTCACCAATGTTAAGCTAAATACACACCAGGCAACCGTTGAAGCAACGGTTGCAGCAACGTGTTGCCTTTGTTTAAGAAACACGTTGCGACCGTTGCTTCAATCTCAGTATTGTGTATAACTGTGGTACAGGAAAGGTACAAGCGGAAGATACGTAAAATTAAATTTTTTAAATGATCGACGAAATGCGTAAAATTACTTCTCTTATTATAATTGACGAACTTTTGTACGAAAATGAGGAAGAAGAGATGCAACAAAAGTAGAGAAAAAAAATCTGGTCCAAAAATTGGCTTTTAAAAAAATCGAGTTTTCGAACGAGAGGCTGCTGAAAGAACTGAAGGAAAATGAGCCAGCGGACTATAAAAATTACATGAGGAGGGACGAAGCCCTCTTTAGAAAATTTTTTGGACTTCGCAAAGGCCAAAATAACGAAACAAGATACCATAATGAGAGAGGCAATATTAGAGGAAATTAGACTGGCAATAACTTTGCGGTATCTTGCAACAGGAAACGCTTTTGCGGACTTGAAATTTTTATCAATTTTATTGTATTCATTTTTTAATTGTTCGTATGCTTTTTTTCTAAAATTTTTATTTTTATATTTTTCACTACTTATATTCCAAAGCTTTTTCAAATTTTTATATTCGTTAATAAAATTATTTAACATAATTTTCATTAATTATTTTCAATTGCCATTTTTTCCTTTTTCACTTTATTTTACTCCGCACGAACCTTCTTCTTTGCTTGTGTTCAACGAACTGAACGAGTAAAAGCAGTAAACAATGATACACACGAAGCAACGGTTGCAGCAACCTATCCCAAAAATCAAATTTATTTGATATTTCAGGCAACGGTTGCAGCAACACGAAAATCATTTGGCAACACAGCTACACTCGAGGCAACGGTTGCTTCAACATGGCCGAGTTGCTGCAACGGTTGCCTGGTGTGTATTTAGCTTTAGAGCTAGCTAAGCCTTTTTAGTAGCGTTATGTTAAAAGAAAACGATTCCTTTGCCCTTTTTATTCGACTATTTATTCTCAAATGTTTGTACAAGACTGCCTAACTTACTTGCTGTGTGACATATTTATGCAGAACAACGAAGAACGGATTCCAAGGAATAACAGAAATAAAAAACATGATAATTACATAAATTTCTATGTACCGGCACAACATAGTGATACATAAGAAAAATATGTATGTGCACACATCTGTATGTACGTATAATATGTGCTTGCATGCTAATGTTTATTTGCAGATGCATTAGGGCAGATCATCCGCGGCTCCGAACATAAAATATAAATTAAATTAAATATTTATATACACAAGCAAAAACAAAAAAAAAAAAACAAAATTGTTTCAAATAGAAATAAAATACCTATAAACATGAAATATAAATAAAATGAAACATTTATATACAAAAAAATTAAAAAACAAAAAAACATATAGAACATCTTTACGAAGGGGAGTGAATCTGTGGAGCTGTACTGCTGTATTTCATATTCACTGGTTCATCAACTGTTCACCACCAATATCCACCATTACATAGGACATCGAGGGAAAAAGGAAAGACCTGCAATTGCGTGGCCTGTCAAAGGGAAGTGGAAGCTGAAAACAAACCAATCTATGATAAACAAGTATTGAGTGCGAAAAATTGAAGCAAGAAATCGGCTTTTGATTGACCGAGATTATTATTGTTGCTAATAATCGTCTTACAGTTTACGCCAGCTTCAATTATTGACATCTCGTGTATCCACTTCTTATATGCAAATAAACCATACATGTATACTTATGTATATATATATATATATATATCTATATATTATACACATACTGCCTATGAAGTGAAGGATACAGTGGAACCCGCGGTAGAGGAACGTGTTTGTCGCCAAATAATTTGCGTTACTACTTTTTGGTTTATTTTCGGGATTTTTTCAAAAAATCAAACGAAATTGCGATTTCTTAATCAGCCGTAATATTTTCAATATATTAAAAAAAAAAAGTTTTCGACGATACAAATTTTGTTTGAGCAAGGCCTCAATTGTTCGCTGCTTATTTTCGTTTTCGTTTTCGGTGGTTTCAAGTTTCAGCTATTATATATTTCAGTATTTATCGCTTTCGATTTTGTGCTGACAAACATCCACAACCGTTTTTATTTTACAAAAGCCACAGGCTAAGGCAGCAAACTACATACAATCTCAAAACATGAGTAAACCAAAGTCGGCTATTTCAAGTCTCTCTCCAAGTAGGGAGATTATTGACTTAAAGTCTTTAAAACGCCAGAGAACTGTTGTAAAAAACAGCACAGTTAGCATAAAAACAGGTCTCCTAGAAAATACCATGTCACATAGATCCAATTGAACTCGATCGCCGACTCGACATATTGAGTTCCCACAGCGAAAAACTCATGAAGTGTCAGTCGAAAATTGAGGAAATCGACGAAGAAGACATTGCCCGTGAAGAGCTAGGGGACTTTCATGAGTCTGTTTGAGAGTTTCGGGCACAGTGATCCCACAATCCCGGATATTGAAAAATTTAATCATTTAGTATCATGTCTATCCAGTGAAGCCTTAGACACAGTGAAGTCCTTCCAAATGTCGGAAGAAAATTATCCAAAGGCGTTCGCAAGTTTAAGGATGGCTTATGACAATAAATGCCTAATATATTTTAATAATTGATACAGTGTCTGCAGTATATGATTCCCTTTTATCGCTGGGTGACGATAAACTTATTTCAAATGCGATGTTGATTCACATAGTCATGTCGAAGGTTGATCCCACTATTCGGTCAAAGTGGGAGGAGCAACTTGACTATGATAAGCTGTCGCTTTGGGCTGAGTGTGAAGCTATGATAAATAAGACATACCAGCATTTATCAGCTGAAGAGGCTTCCTCATCTCAACAAAGGCCAAACAATGAAGATACACGGCAGAAAACAAAAAATCAAAAACTGCAACACTCAAAAACAACATTTATTGCGACAAATTCCAAACTGCCGATTTGCCTTCACTATGGTTCTAAGGACCATTATTTAATAGCTTGAGCTAAAAGATTTGAATTTGCAAAATCTATTTCCATGTGCATAAATTTGCATGCGCAAGGGTCATACGGTCTCAAAGTACAAAGCAGATCGCTGTGGTGTATGCAATAATCGAGGATAATATAATATAAAATCAAGGATCAACAATTTTGAGTTTTCGGCGGACTTTTGGGTAATGCGTTCGATATCAGCCAATTACCCAGATGGGACTATAAACACAAATGGCTGGAAAATCCCACAAAATATTGAACTCGCAGACCCAAGTTTCTACAAATATCAGAAAGTAGACATACTTTTAGGAGCTGAAATATTGTTTGATCTGTTATCGGTGGGTCAGATCAGAACCAGCCCAAGGCAGCCAACGCTGCAAAAAACAGTGCTAGGCTAAATAATTTCAGGAAAGTATGCCACAAACCCCTTGGGGCAGCCTGCTATACCTATAGGGCGCCTCCCCGGGTGGTGGATAGGGGACAGCTCCCAGATATGGACGGTAGGAGAGTAGGTCTCCCGCGAACCACACAGGTCGAAGACGTAAACTTCGTTAAAAAAAACTCCCTCAACCCAAGGTGTGATGCGACCCGTGCCTATTGGGTGGGTTTGGTAGCCGGGGGACTAAATAAGGCTGTCTTCGAACGGAGCCCTCCTGATATCAGGCCGCCTCAGGTTGTAAGGGTGGCCTTGCCATTGTATGAGGCGCTGCCGTGGTCGACCGGTTATTTCCCCTTATTCATCTTTGGTCACCGCGCATGGCGACATGCCAGATGATGAAAAAAAAAAACAAAATAGAAAAATCGGATAGCGGCGAAAAACAGACGGACAAAGGGACGGGAAGACAGACGAACGCATCTACAGCACAGGACAGACAAACGGACACACATACTAAGCGACAGAACAAAAACCGGTCAGCCACGACAAACTGGAGATCGGATCTTCCTCGGAGGATTAGCTCCTGGCCTCTAGCCAGAAAACAGTTGATGGTAAAGCTGTGGGTCACACCACGCTAACAACTATAAATAAACCGACAACATCCGCTAAAACCAGAGGTCTCTCGCTATCCTTGGCAGGATTCGTAAGAACGAGACTGAAGGTAAAGCTCATCACAAAGATGAAGCTGACAAGGCAAGGTGTCAAAAGGTAGTGGACGAATACCTGGCGTTCCAAACCGCCCGAAAGACAGAACCCAAAAAACGTAACCGTTCGCAAGACGAAAACAAGAGGGCAACAAAGAAGCACAAGATCTCAGATCAGGGTGCGGTTGTCTCCTAACCTATCAAACAATTCAGCGATATGGCACGGGACCATCTTCAAATGGCACTGGTGGACGAAACTTCCAACCGCGGCAAACCTGTGCTTGACAACTGGTCGGAGGTTGAGGCACGACTGTCTCGTATAATCGTCGACCATGTCATGGCGAGCCCGGAGGGTCAAACGCCAGGTTTCGACTCGGTAGAAGTGGTTCGCGGTTGCCGGGTAATCCAGTGATCCGGGATGACCAGTACTCATTGCATTTTCTGACAAACGCGATTGGCGAAATTCGGAGCGTCTGGGAGGGATTGAGGCTCAAGCTCATTCCAGCCAGCGAGATACCACGAAGGCCGAGGGCTCGCATCTGGATACCAAACAAGGAGTTTGAAGCCAGTCAGTTAATTCCCTATCTCCAGGCTCACAACCGCTCAGTGCCGATGGCCGATTGGTCGATCATCAAAGCAGAGGCTCCGCAAAAGCACAGCGTGTCGTTCCTCCTTCATATCACTGAAGAGAGCCTAAACGGTTAAAGGTTGTCCAAATTAACCTACAGTCCTTGGTGGAGCAGTGAGCTCTTAAAACTAAGGGAAAATTTTAGATCAACGTTTAACCTCATCTACTCGACGGGAAATTGGGAATTGTACAGAGAAAGTCGGAGACAGTACAAGAAGGCAATTAGGGCCGCCACGCAAGAGAGCTGGAGGGAATTTCGTTTGTCAATCGAGTCCGCCAGGGATTCTGCTAGGCTTAGCCGTGTTCTGTCCAAAGATCATTCAATGGCTTCTTGGGTCAAGATGCCTGATGGTACTTGTACTGCTACGACAGAAGAATCGCTAGATGCAGTGCTCACGAAAGTGGGAGGGGAAATATTAGACGGAGCCAATATAATCCACAGCATCTTGCAAATGAGATAATTACCAAGGAGAAAGCTGCATGGGCAATCAAATCCTTTTCACTTTTTAAATTTTCGGGGCCAGATGGGATTATTCCAAAGATGCTACAGGAAACTTTGGACTGTATCCTACCATGTCTAGAGGAAATTTTTAAAGCGTGTTTACACTTAGGCCATATTCCAGATAGTTGGAAACTAGTCAGGGTCGTCTTCATACCAAAAGTAGATAGGAGGGGACATGAATCAGCGAAGGACTTCAGCCCCATAAGTCTTTCGTCTTTCCTGTTAAAAACTTTTCAAAGACTTTTGGATATACACCTTAGAAGCTCTTTGGAGGGCTGGTATTTCAACTGCACTACATGCATACCTTAAAGACTGATGATGTGGTGCTAATGGTGTCAGGACTGTATCCAAATACGGTCAGTGGGATCGTCCAAAGCTTAACTCTTGGGACACAGAGTGTGGCCTAAGTTTAAACCCGCGTAAAACAGAACTTATGCTTTTTACCACCAGATACAAGGTACCAACTTTTACCCTACCAAATATCAACGGACAAACTCTGTCTTTATCAACCAGTGCAAAGTACTTAGGGGTAATTTTGGACTCCAAACTTAGCTGGAAGTTAAACGATGAAGAACGGGTAAGGAAAGCAGAAATTGCTTTATATGCCTGCAAACGTATGCTTGGAAGAAGATGGGGTCTTCAACCTAAGCATACATTATGGCTGTATAAGGCGGTTATACGACCCATTTTATCGTATGGTTCGGTAGTTTGGTGGGAAGCTCTAGGGAGAGAGTACAATACCAAATTACTCCGCAGAATACAAAGATCAGCCTGTGCAATAACGGTCGGTGCAATCAGATCATGTCCTAGAGAGGCTCTCAATGCACTGACACCATGAGTGCATTTAGGTTAAATGAAGCGGGTCGCTGGAAAGGAGAAACTTATGGTCACGCTGTGGCGCTGCCGTAGCCGAATGCGTTGGGGCGTGAAACACCAAAATTAAGAAAGGGGGTTTTTCTTATAGCGGTCGCTCCTCGGCAGGCAATGGCAAACCTATGGCACTCGGCAGCTCTTCATAAAAAATATTTGCCGTCCGGAGTCGGCTTGAAACTGTAGGTCCATCCATTTGTGGAACAACATCAAGACGCACACCACAAATAGGAGGAGGAGCTCGGGCAAACATCCAAGAAAGGTGTACGCTATATATATATATATATATGTAAGAAGGAAGACGGTGCTTCTTTGACTAATAATTTATTTATTTATTGGTGTTAATTTATAATATTTTGTTATAAAAATACATCTCATTGTATAATAAGTTTAAGAAGAAAGGGCGTGCTTCTTTTACTGCTACTCGGGACTGACTTCTACGGTATTCTCTATCCTCGCTCGCCGGGGCTACCTTACAGGTAGGGTTATCCCCCTTCAAATTCGGTCATCCTGATTATCATCTGACTCAGATGTTTCATCTTCATCGACTTCAAATTGAGCCCAGAATTTGACTCGGTTCTCATTTTTACCCCAAAGATGACCTCAAATGGTGTGAATTTCGTAGACGAGTCAACGTGTGCATTAGACTGGCCGTAACTTTTTTTTTTGTGGAAATCCATAAATTTTTTGGGTCTTAAAACATGAGGTTAGGAGTAATGAAAAACGGTGTAATTTTTGACCCGATCCGATGATGCCTAACCGTGCCCATTTGACCCCAAAGTATGGACAATTTCAAAAAATCACAATTTTTACAAAATTTTTTTTTCTTTCCAATTTATATAATTTAATTTAACTTAATATGTATAACTTAACTTAATATGTATAATTAAATAATTAGATTGTCTATTTAATGAGAGATGTGTTGGTGTAAGATGGATATAATTGCCTGTAGTGCTCAACAACTTGCAGTAAGTACTGTTTATCTTCTTCATTATAAGTAAGCGATCTGTTGTAGTCTGTGATCAATTTCAATGCTCTCTCTGCAGCGTCATTAACTACAGACAAATGCTGACAAATTCGTTTTCCCGCTATATAGTCTTCACTTTCTTGCCATGTTGAAGAATTTGATTCCAAAAAACTTGTTCGGGTAAAGAATGTTTTAGTTCTTGATGAATTAAAATCATTTATATTCTTGCTGCCGTAAAGCGTTATTTCTGACATTGTTGCAATAACTCTCTTTGGAACAGCATCTTCCTTCTGGTTATCGCTAGTAATTGCTTCCACCATTTTTCGCTTAATATGTTAAGGAATTTGATCATCATAAAATGAAAGGCCAACCGCCTCTACCGACAAATACTATAAATGATTTTTAATTTTATGTAACAAGGCATTGGATACATTCTTATCGAAATATAGAATCACATCTTGAATGAGCTTAAGGTCATTTTGTGGAGCAGCTATTGGATCCACACAACGAAACCAATATGGAACGTAGATGCAGGTTAAAAAAATACAAACGCTTCTTAGACTCTTTATCTCTGAAGTCGTTACCACTAATTGCTCGCGAAACAGAAACATTTTGTAGCAATATAGGCACTTCGACATAAGCCTTGCGTGTGATGTTGCACCAGGTGACCGTACTTGTGAAAAATTTGGTACGTCTTCCCCAACAAAGAGCAACGATAGTTGTAGTAATTCTTTATAATCTGCACGAGTGTGGTGACTATTTAATGCAGTTAGACAAAAATTCTTAAATATTTCCACTTCAGCTATTGTAAAGATTTTCCCAACTTCATTTTCCGATATTCCACTTTTGAATAACTTAGAATTAATGTTTTTCCAGCTGTTAGAGAAACGATTGAATAAGGGAATTTCCGGTGCTGATGATTTGCCAAAATTTAGTTCGAACACTGCTTTGACTAGCAACTCACTAACATGGTGACGACAGGGAAAGAAAAGTAGATTTCGGCCCAACCTTTTTTCAAGCAAGAACGCTGCTCCATTATAAACTCGCGTATTAGCAGCTGTTGTATCAAATGATACAATTTCCACCAAATCATCGAGCTTCCACTTGCACAAAAAATTATGTATTTCTGCAGCTATTGCATCTCCCGTTGAACTTTCAATTTTTCGTATCCCCAGCAGTTTTTCCATATTTTCTCCTGTGACAACGAGAGACAATCTATCTTTCTTTTCTGTGCCTCGGATTTCTGCAAACAGCTTGCCATCCCAGTGAAGGACAAAAGCGTCGGGAATCTACAGTGTATAATTTCCCCCCTAACTGTTAGGATTGTGTCCCCACGATCTTCTTTCACTTTGTGTTTGTTGAATTTCGTTGCAAGTTTATTGCGACGGTCCACAGTGGGGATTTTGCGGAAAAAAGTCAAATTTCCAACATACCACCTACGCAATGTTTAATGGTATTTCTAAATTCCAGAATAGAACCAACAATAAAATCAAAAAGAATTACTAAATTCCGACTTACAGTTTTTTTTTTATAGATATGTGAAAAGTATAATTGTTTTATAGTATTGAACTGACTAAGAAAAAACCTCAAAGCCCAAGGTGGTTTTTTTTCCTTTTGCTTGAGCCGACTTCGAATTTTTTATTTTTCATTTAGGGTACGATATTTTTATATATTTTAGCCGGAAGAACAAAGGCTGTGAAGCATTTGATTATCTATTTATAATTAATTTTACAAAAACAAAAAAAAAAAATCATATTCCTTCATATTCTTGGATCTGCAAGTTGAGCTACATTTACCTACGGTCAGAAACTAATATCAACGTGTTCCGTAATAGCGTCTCTTTCAGTTTTAATCAATTGCAGGTGCCACCAGGCGCCACTGCCTTTTTTTTTGGCAATGA